>NC_137829.1:34575238-34977738 GCF_963921795.1 Nannobrachium achirus
CGTGCTCTTCATCTTCAGGATCCTGGTGCTGGGCGCGGCAGCCGAGGAGGTCTGGGGCGACGAGCAGTCGGACTTCACCTGCAACACGCAGCAGCCCGGCTGCGAGAACGTGTGCTACGACGAGGCCTTCCCCATCTCGCACATCCGCTTCTGGGTGCTGCAGATCATCTTCGTGTCCACGCCCACGCTCATCTACCTGGGCCACGTGCTGCACATCGTGCGCATGGAGGAGAAGCGCAAGGAGAAGGAGGAGGAGCTCCGCAAGGCCAACCGCTTCCAGGAGGAGAAGGAGCTCCTCTATAGGAACGGAGGAGGGGACGTGGGGGGAGGAGGAGGGGGAGGAGGGGGAGGAGGAGGAGGAGGAGGAGGAAGAGGCAAGAAGGAGAAGCCACCAATAAGGGACGAGCACGGCAAAATCCGCATCCGCGGCGCCTTGTTGCGCACCTATGTTTTCAATATCATCTTCAAGACCCTGTTTGAAGTGGGATTCATTTTAGGCCAGTATTTCCTGTACGGCTTCCAGCTGAGGCCCCTGTACAAGTGTGCGCGGTGGCCCTGCCCCAACACGGTGGACTGCTTCATCTCCCGGCCCACCGAAAAGACCATTTTCATCATATTTATGCTTGTGGTGGCTTGCGTGTCCCTTTTGCTGAATCTGTTAGAGATCTACCACCTGGGCTGGAAGAAGGTCAAGCAGGGCATGACCAACGAGTTCGCCCCCGACCGCGAGTCCCTGCGGCGGGCCGACCTGGGCGGGATGCCCGAGTGCGCCGTGGCCCCCCCGGGCTCCAGAACTGCCCCGCCGCAGGGCCTGCAGAGCTTCCCCCCCGACTACGCGGACGTGACGTCGGCGGGGGGCGGCGGGGCGTTCCTGTCGCCCGCAGCGGCGGCGGCAGCACCGGGCACACCGCCCGCCGCGGGGGAGTTCAAGATGGAGGAGTTCAAGATGGAGGAGTTCAAGATGGAGGAGCTCAAGATGGAGGAGTTCCGGCAGCTGCGGCAGGACGAGGAGGGCGAGGAGGGGGGGGAGGGAGAGGAGGCGGCTGGGGGCCTGCGCCAGCCCTCGGCCCCCCACCACCACCACTACTACATCAGCAGCAGCAACAACCACAGGCTGGCCGCGCAGCAGAACTGGGCCAACCTGGCCACCGAGCAGCAGACTCGGGAGATGAAGGCCACCTCCACCTCGCCCTCCCCGTCCCCGTCGTCCTCCGCCTCCTCCTCGGCCACGGCGAACACCGCCGCCGCCGCCGACGTGGAGCCTGACGCCCCGCTCCTCCTCCTCCTCGCCGCGGGCCCGGGCGGCAGCAGCAGCGGCGGTGGCTCCAACGGCGGCGGAGGAGGCTGGGGAGGCGAGGGGAAGAGCGAGCAGGAGGAGAGTCGCGCGGCGACGACCACCGCCGCCACCACCACGACGGTGGAGATGCACGAGCCCCCCGTCGCGGTGGGCACAGACCCGCGCCGGCTCAGTAGAGCCAGCAAGAGCAGCAGCATAAGGGCCAGACCCAACGACCTGGCGGTCTAAGTAAACGCCCTCCCCCCCCGCGCACACACACCACACGCACCCCATTGATCCATAAGCATCCCTACAACTTCCCCCGTACTGCCCACCCCCCAACCAACAACCAACCCATCCCCTCCCAGACTCGACTCTTTACACAAAATAAGCATAAAGGAAACAATATCAGAGAATGACACGAGGCAAGGCGACTCAGGCAGGAAAGATGAAACTGGGGGTTTCAATGAAGCTGGAAATGAGTGGATTACCAGTAGTTGAGATATTAGTGCAATCGGTGAGTTGTTCAGGCTAACTTTGTCGTTACGTGGTCTTAATCACGCGCACAAAGTGTGATCGTGCAATGCTAACAAGCCTGTTGGATCCACGGACAGTGTTGGACAAAACAGAGGACATTGTGTTTGTTATCGTACCAGATTAACACAAGAGACATGCAACCGTTATTAGGTTTGATTTAGGTTAACAGGGCGATCTCAAGTTTTTTTGTTTTGTTTTTCTTTTCCCGATTATTTTTCTCTTTTTGTTGAACCTTTAAAAAAAAGAAATACTTATTTATTCCCTTTAAGAGTGATCGTGTACATTTGTGAGGCCATCGCAAAAAAGGCACATAGCTGACAACCAGCCAACGAATAAACTACCACCTTCTGATGTGGGAGAGAAGCACAGGCACTTGGGATTGTTGTCGAGCCCACTCATTGGATGTGTAGTGTGTTCAGTACAACCGGTCATACATGCACGCATCAGGTCCATTCATTTGCAATGTGAGCAGAAAACCAGCAGCACTCTCACGCACTCACGCTGGGGAACCACAGCACCGTGTCAAAGGTGACACGTTTGTGACTGCTTGTCCCAACAAAATGACCTTTGACCCATGGAGTGCCTGCTTCTTCTGTGACGCTTCCTGGATTTTTTCGCCACATATAATGGCTGTTGTTGTTTTTACATAACATATTTCATTCAGGAAGTGTTGTTTTTTTAAGCCGACATTGACTGTGTGTTGTCTACTTGATGGATGCGGTACATGTAAAACCTACAACTCACCGATTCACTGAACTGGCCTGGTTGTACCCATCATCCTTTGTGTTGCCTCACACGGAGGCAGAGAAAGATTTGTGCCAAGATGGGACGGAAAGGATTCGATTGATTTAATATTAGGCACAACGGCTGCCCTCGTCCTATTTCCCCTCCTAGGAGTCCTTAGAACACACGGACGGGTACTGTGTGTGTATACACGGTAGTGAAGGAAAATGGGGTCATGGATGAAATTATACCCGAGCGTACTTAGCTATTCTCCAGGCTTCTACAAAGGCTTCTCCAGCCCGCCGTTCGATTTAACACATTTCAAATTGAAATTAGAACAAGACATAGGCCCTCATGTCTGCCTCTGCTAAAGCAACATACAGTAACAAATACAGTAGCTTCACAGAATTCATACTGTACAACATTGACTTCGGATTCATACATCAGGCAAATGTGAGGACACCATCTAGTGAATAGATTAGTGATATTTTTTTCTCAGCGCATTCGAAAACAAGCCAAAGCTATCTAATTAGACTTTGAGTTTTTATTGAGATGGTTGGCGGTTAGTGTTGCCATCGAAAAACACCTTTTTAAATCATTGCAATCTTAATGTTGAGAGTGTCTCTTTGAGTTGAAAGCTCTCACTTTCACATGCTTACATGTGCTTCATCATTGATTTCATTCTGAAAAGTGCTATTTTTTTAAAGACTGAATTGAGCTATACTCATAAATTGCATACCTGTAGTAGTCAGTTTGTGCTTGCTAAAGAGCTTTAAAAAAAGAAAAGGACAAAAGACCTGGCATTGGATGAGTATCCAAACACCAGGGCGCAGACAAGCCCAATGTCTTCTTTTTTGTTGTGTTCATCTCGATCCTTAGAGATCTCTAGAAATCTAAACCCACTTTAAACTGACATGGCTTGTTGTCTGACAGTATTCTGTCCCTTGGATGTCAATGTGCTATTTGGTCAATTCACTGCCCAGGCACTTATTTTCAAATGCTGGTGACACTTTGCTTTTACATTGACCTTATTCCAGTGTGTTAACTTATGTATGCATCTGTGGGAAAGTATCTATGGGAAAGTACAAAATAATTATGCATATATCATAAAGTTCTGTAACTATTGATGAAGGTGTAACAACACATTGTAATTAGGCCTAGTTTGGGTTCTGTGTTGTTTTCATCGAAAATCTTTCGTTAAGTACGAACATGGTACGTTCCTAGATACTGCAGACCAGTACACAGGTTAACACCCTGCGGTAAAGCATTTCAAGTAAAGTGCTACTGGTTTTCTTGTCGATTTTAAGAAAGGTTAGAAAATGAATGGTACTGATACCCAAAACGTTTAATTATGTGTCTTTCAGACATTTACCAGATGGTTCAATATCAAGCATTCAATGCAAACTGGAACACAGACAGCAGACTATGCAACTTGTCATATATATACAGGCAGCCTTTCCCCATCCATGTTCATCGTAGCGAATGACATCAAAAAATCTTTGTTATCTGCTTTATGATCTTTTTTTTTCTTTTTTTTTTTTGGTTCTTAAAGTTTACATTTTAGTAGTTAACGATTTGCACATTTAGGCAAAGTAATGCTGTTTCATGATGCTAACATTGGTGATAGTAGTAGAGAGAGAGCAAGACATCGAAAAGCTGCCAATCTCGATAATCCTCAAAGGAAAAAAAGAAAATGTCTTAAAACGATAAAATGCAGCGGCTCTTAGTTCACGCCAAAGACAGTATTTAAAAGAGAACAATAATTTGAATGTAGGGATACAAAATGTGTTCATTGTGTGTTTCTTTAAAACTCACGAGTCTGAAACTTCTTCCGGCAAGTTTGAAGACGAAAAAATTAAAAAACTAAAAACAAAAAAAAAAACTACGAGAGAGAGATAGAGGAGTGTTTTCTGTGTGTTCACCCAGTGCTTTCACTGTGTTCTCACAAACGCAACGAGACTCTAGTTAGACTGTTATATCGACTCGCTCTTCTGTTTGCGAGAGTGTTAGCTGGGTAGCTGGCCTTTTCAGCCTAATTTATACTCTGCAGAACCACTGTGTCGCTTGCCTAAAAGAACTGATCTTCAAGCTGTGACATATAACGTTGCTTGAGCGTCAGTCCTTTTAGGCCCTGTCGTGCGATGGGGTGTAAATTAAGCATTCCTTTCCTTCCCCGGCATGCAACCACCCTAACAGTCTGTAATCGTTCAAAGTTGCCTGCACAAAAAGACCCCCCCTAATCCTTCCCCCATCTCACAAACATACAAACATACGCGCACACACACACACACACACACACACACACACACACACACACACACACACACACACACACACACACACACACACACACACAGCCCAGTGAGTTCTCAAAACTCTTCTTCGCAACTCATGCAGAGCATGATATCTCTGGCTATTCAGAGTGTAAACGCAAACCATCTCACAACGACGATGCTCGGAACAGCAAGCCGTTTTCCATGCTGTCTTAAATAAGAAGTGCCTTGTGTATGAATGATGAATATTTTGTAAGAACAAGTTGATGTAAATGTTAATTTACCTCAAATGTTTACAAAACTGTTACTAAATAAACTTTTTTGTACCATATTGCTGTCATCGTGGCGTCTTTATCTTATTTTATTTACTTTTGCTTTCCCTGCAGACTTTGTTGAAGGAATAGTCAATGCTATTGGATCAGTTCAGAATAACCCCCGCCTGCACTTTATGCACCACACAGGCTTTCATTGGTGTAAAGTAACTAAGTACATTTACTGAAGTATTGTACTTGAGTACCATTTTGAGGTATTTGTATTTTACTTGAGTATTTCCAATTTTCAGTACTTTGACTTCTAGTCCACTAGATCTTTGGGGGTGGCATAGCTGATTGGTTAGGGAGCCCCCCTGGGGAACCAGAGCCCCTGGTTGTCCCAGGTTCGATTCCAGGCCAGGGTAGCAATGTTGATGTGTGTCCCTGAGCAACTCTTAACCCCTTATTGCTCACGTGCTCCTTGTGGGCAGTTAATCAGCTGGGTTAGGCTGAAAATACCGCATTTCCCTTGCGGGAGTAAATAGGTATCTATCTCAGAGGCAAATATTGTACTTTTACTCCACTACAACTATTTGAAAACTATAGTTACTTTGCTAAATGCCTAAATTGTATATAATATTATAAAATATACATTAACCACTTTAGCCCTATTTTAGACCTAGGCTATTTGAAAATAGCCGATGGACTAGTTGCATCGCATTTTGTACTTTTAGTTTTGGTACGAGTAGTTCACCCCCAAAATGACTTTTTTTTCTTATTGATTACTCATGCCATGGAGAGCAGAGTTCAATAATATTTTTAGTTTTTTGTCACATTCCTAAGACAAAAAATTGATTTGAGTAAATTTACCCCCATTGATTCCGGATGGGGGTAAATTTATTGCTATCACATTTTTGTCTTAGGAATGCGACAAAAAACTAAAAATAGTATTGAACTCTAGACTCCATGGCGTGATTAATCAATAGAAAAAAAGTCATTTTGGGGGTGAACTACTCCTTTAAGTGCATTTTTAATACCAATACTTTCATACATTTACTGCAGTATAGCCTATCTTGAATTCCGAAGTAAGTAAGTAAAAAATATGAGTACTTTTCCCACCACTGCAGGCTTTACATTTAAAGCCTCTAATATCACATCCCACCATTATAAATCCCTCACCAACAGGGCCATCAGACTCTGGTAGATGGATCATGTGTGTGGATTAGCAGAGGTCAATTATTACTGATTAGCAGCATCTGTGTGTTGTTGTGGCCAGACATGTTTGATTGCTAAGTCCAGCTCAATCAGTGTTGCCAGACGTACGATAATTATCGTATTTGTACGATAATTTGACCCTCTGTACGATGTACGATCAATAATTCCAAAAATGCCCAAATGTACGATAATTTCGGCATATCATCAAAAAGAGCGTGAATTCACTATTTTCCCTGGCTGCTGATCTGGGATCTGGTTTGGCTTCTCAAAATAAGCCAGGAAATCAGTCAATCTGACCCTAGATCTGTACTTGGAGGCATTAAAAACACTGGTTGCATCTTTCCAGACCAGTTTCAGGCTTTTATTTGTGTAAGCTCCAAGAAGTTGCCTGCCTCCACACAGCATATCTGATGCGTTTTTGTCACGCAGCAGTCTAAAACGAGGTCGTTTCTTACACTAAAGACGCATTTTTTGGTGAAATTACGTTTTTACGCGAGTGATTTCTCTTTTTTGGCCGTGTACGATAGTTTCATGTCAAATACGATAATTCTGAGCCTCCGGTACGATAATTCAACATTTCCCATCTGGTAACACTGAGCTCAATACCTTATCTGCCATGAGTGCCATATACTGAAAGAAAACAGCAATGCAAATGGTCAAAGCCTATATGGTCAAAGGCAAGGTCAAGAAAGTTTATTTGTCACCAATTATACAGGTACAAGAAGCTAAATGTAATTGTGTGAGGTCCACAGTACTGAGCTACAACAACAAGGATATTCGTAATAATAAAAAAGTAAACTAAAAATAGACAAGAAGAAGCCTTCTGCCGGTGATTGGTGAGTGAATTGCTTTCCTTCATTCCTTTACATTGGGCTAAGTGATATATCTTGATCAATGCCTACACATCACCAGTGATGAGCTAATGCTAACATGAGTTTTGTGTGGAAATGTTGAGATGTTGGCAGAGAGCTAATGTATCTGAGCTGTGATTGGCATCGGAGCATCAGTTGAGCCTAAGCTGTTTAGTTCACTATGATTGGTCTTGGTTTGAGGGGACTGTGATTGGTGTATCAGCTAAGCTGTGTAGTTTGCTGTGATTGCTCTGATTTTATTGGAACATACAGACAGTCTACTTAGAGTCAGTGCCAGTGGACATACATACATACGTACATACGTACATGTACATACATACATACATACATACATACATACATAGTATACATACATACTAGGGCATTCACCAAATATTCGAATATTAGGATATTCGAATATCAAAGTCACTATTCGACGTTGTTCACCGAAGTCGAATATTTGCTTATTATTATTATATATAGTTTATAAAGCTTGGCTAGATAGGAAGTCATAAGAATGAGTTGTCAATGCCCCTGGTGGATGAATTTGTTAATGCTCTATACCAGGGGTTCTCAATCCTTTTTAGGCTGTGACCCCCAAAATAAACATATTTGAACTGGGGACCCCCACCCTGACAAGCACTCGGAATTGAAGGTATTTAATTACATTTACTATAATGTACATGTTACATTTAATGTGACTCGGTTCAGCAGATAAATATTGTGAAAATAGCAGATCTACATGCTCACAACGCCTCGCAACGCAAGGCGTTGTGAGCATGTAGATCGGCTATTTTCACAATGTTCGCCTCTTGCTTACTTAATATTTGACAGTTTGGCCAGTCCTGTCGAATATTCGACTATTTGAATACTTTGAGGTCGAATAATTCGAATACTAAAAATCACTATTCGTGAATGCCGTAATACATATACATACATCGTTTAATACAATCAGATAGGACTTTTCTGTTTGGATGTATGGGCTGTCAATTAAGGCCAGAAAGTAGTTTTCACTCAGTAGGCGTTCCCGCATAACTTATGGAAATGATGATGACATCACGCGCATACCCTCTATAGGAGGGCTGGTAGTATTTGTACATTTGACACACGCACGCACGCACGCACGCACGCACACACACACACACACACACACACACACACACACACACACACACACACACACACACACACACACACACACACACACAGTCACACAACCCCTCCACCTCTCACCCGGCAGCCCACAGCTCACTCATTCACTCTGCATTCCAACGGAGGATGCAGAATGTGACATTATTGAGCCCCGGGCACGGCGGGCAGAGAAGCGAAGGTGGCGTGAAGAGACGTATGCCCCCACCATTCCATTTCATACACACATGATGACCTAATTAAAGTACAGTAAGGTAGCTGTGTCAGTCTTAACACCTAAGATGGAAACGTTTATCACAAACTCGCCCTGCACTGTTACTCTACGGCAGTGGCGTCAGTTCAGAAAAAGCTAAGGTATGGCAACATGACTGGTGTCTTGCACGCGCGCGAAGGCGCGTGCAAGACACAGCAACAAGGCATGATACATTTATTTAAGTACATTTTATCCCCCCCCCCTAGCTGCACTTGAACGGTTGTTCAAGTGCAGCTAAACTTGGCATGTTAGTAAACGTGCCGCAATTAACAATAATGAATTGCACCTGTGCAGCTGACCTGTGGAACCTGGGAATATACCATTTTGTCAAGATGGGGAGAATACAAGTGTGGTTAATAGACCTTGTTAAAGAGACCATTAGTTACATTTTGCATTTGTAGTTATTTTGGGAAACCTCGTTCAAGCGTTAACACACAGTTGCCATAATGATTGCACACTTTAGCGGGTGACTCCTATCCAGACACACGTACAAAGAGTGCAACAGAAAGATCTACATGAGGGTCAAAGTATCAAAGTACCAGTAAGACTCCCTAATCGGGAGATAAGCAACCGTCACGTCGCATACACAAACTTTAGAAGGCAATCGTAGCCAATCAGGAGGGAATATGGGAAATGGGACAGATCCATGTTGATGACTTTAGAGAGATTTGCATGATTTTAGGCCCAAATCTGTATGAGCAGTGTGCAAAGATGTGTTTTGCAAAAATCTGCCTGATGGTGGCGCTAGAAGAGGGCCATGTGAGCAATGAGGGGTGGAGGTTGTGGTTTGGCAGCCAAGATGTGTTTTGCAAAAATCAGCCTGATGGTGGTGCTAGAAGAGGGCCATGTGAGCAATGAGGGGTGGAGGTTGTGGTTTGGCAGCCAAGGAGTGAGTGTGCAAAGTTTGGCATGGATAGGGGCAATGGTGCCGGAGATAAGAGTAGGGCAAAAGTGTGATGTGACGGACTGACGGACAGCTGGTGGAGCTTTTCATAGTAACTTGCGACCTGACGGTCGCAATAACGACCCGAAAAGGTAACTGGAACGCTCAGCCCCAAACCACGGGACCACACTCCCTGCTTGGGAGTGTGGTCGTGTGTCGTTAGTTAGGGGCCATGCATGCCGTTAGTTAGGGGCCATGCTGTTAGTTAGGGGTCATGTCACGGGGCACGGTGGCGCAGTGGTTAGCGCTTCGCCTCACAGCTATAAGGTCCTGGGTTCGATTCCCGCCGGGGGAAGCTGTGGGTGCTGGGGGCGTGTTTCTCCCTCCGCATCATCAGCGCCCACACCCTAGGTGGGGTCGGCGATAGGGCCTTTCTGTGTGGAGTTTGCATGTTCTCCCCGTGTCTCCTAGGGTTGAAACCCTCACAAAAACATGCAGTAATCCTGGTCTCGATAATGCCTCCCCCTGGCCAGCCGGGGCGCTTGATGGAGGGGAAAGGAACTGGTTGGAATAACGTGTTCCAGGTGAAAACGTGTTCCAGGGTCAGGTGAAAAGAAACAACTTGGACTACTCATGCATTGAAGGAAGCATGAGGTCAGTCCGTTGTTTCCCCAGGCGCGGCAGAGGCAGAGCAGAGCCCAGGATTACATAGGCAATTGGCACTGGGTGAAAATGGGTTGCAAAATCCTGGGATAAAAATTATAAAGAGGAGTTAGGGGCCATGCCGTTAGTTACGGGTCATGTCGTTAGGGGCCATGCGTGCTGAAAATAGCTGATCTACAAGCTCACAATGCATCGCGCTGCGACGCGTTGTGAGATTGTAGATCTGCACGCAACACCTGAGAGCAACCAAACATAAAATGACTCTCTTCTCACCTAGTCCCTCCCTAACGTTTTAGTCTAGTTTTTATTTTGTTGACGAAATTGTCAATATATTTAGTCTTAGTTTTAGTCATCACAGCTTAGTTTTTATTTCGTTTTCGTCAGTGAAAAAAACACAGTCGACAAACATTTTTCGTCATAGTTTTAGTCGACGAAATCAACACTGCCTTTTACACTAGATCAAACATAATCCTGTCTTTTTGAGTAAGGTAAACAAATTCATCCCTTATCACTTGCGCAAAGAGGATTTGGAAAGGATGTTGGTTATTGGGGTCCAGTGAACTGTGTCCAGAAACAGAGTACAATACATAAGTGCTGGGCTCTGGACTCCAGTGTCTGAAGAGTGAGTGGTGATAGTTGGTCTGTTGGCAAGGCTGGAGGCTTCACTCTGCCAGTCAGTCTGTCAGTAGCCTGCTTTCTATCAAAGGGACAAACAGGGCTTACATAATAATCATTTTATTTACTCTGGACAGCACCTTGGATAGGCAGATGTTTTGTTACTGTATATAAATTAGGTTTATCATCAGGGACGTGCTGGCCATTGGGAAAAGCGGGACAACTCCCGAACGGCCGGTTCATTCCCGGCCGGTCCAGGCCGGCCATTAGGAAAAAAATTAAAATAAAATGTCGGCCTTCGTTCCATTTTAGGGGTCTGGGCGGCCAACAAAGTAAATCGTCACTGTCGGGCAGAAACCTTGTATCTCCAAGTTTCAAATTTGTACATTTTTTCGCAAAGCAAAGCCCTGCTTCAACATACTGTACAAGGCTGTCGCACAAAAGTAGTGAAAACAGCAAATCTACAAGCACTCAACACCTCGCGGTACGAGGCGTTGTGTGCTTGTAGATCGGCTGTTTTCACTAGTTTAAATCATTTTTAAAATGATAAATACAAAACAAACGGTTTTGGACATACAAGGTTTCCACCCGACAACGACGAAATATATATAAAAAGAAATTAGGGCCTCTCCGACTCTTTTTCCCGGGCTGAATCAGGGGCCCAGCACGTCCCTGTTTATCATCATGATCATCACTTTCACTCCTCATAACAGCATCTCTGTAAAGACCTTCCATTTGAATGATGATGATGATTAAATAAATCATCCAAAATAATATATTCTAATGAAAGCATACATTTTCAAAAATGGCAGATCCACAAGCTCAAAACATGTTGCGATGCGACGTGTTGTGAGCTTGTGGATTAATATTTTGTCATACAACTGTGTTATGGCAAACAAGTGAAAATATCAGTTTAGTTGATAATGAAACAAATCAATAATAATTGTATTGTGTTGATAAATAAAAAATCACACCTGTGTGAATTGAGTGGTGCTGCTGCTGCTGCTGCTGATGATGATGATGATGAAGATAGACCCATATGACCTCTCATCATGTAGGCCTATATTATCAGAAAAGGGACATACGGAAACGTAAAGTATTTTATACACTGTCCATTTTGCATGGACATACACACATGGACACACACAAAGACACGTATTGGTGCGGCTAGCAGCGCTCAAAAGAATCACGGTTCAAGGTTATCCGATTGATGAAAGGTAAAAATCGCTAATGCGTTTGTGAAATACACAATGAAATATGCCTAAACCCTTGGTATTATGAAGATCCAGCAGTATCCAGCGTGGTCGACGGTGGAGCCATATGTCACCAAAAAAATATTGTCTCAATCATTTTAGCCACTTTAATAATAACCATATTTTATTCTTTAGCTATTAAAAACTAGCAGATATACAAGCTGATTCATAGATGAATCATAGGCGAAGCCCCACTGTGGACAGACACTAGAAGGGAATGCCAGTGTCTGACAGGAGGCCACTAAGAAAGCAGTCCACTGTTGGGAACAGACAGGAGGCTATTTATAGTCTTTAATCACCTAACAAATTCACACTCGCCCGCAGTACAAATACCACAGCCTCCCTTTATGTATTTCAGGAGAGTGATGAAGGAGCTTCTAGGAGGCCACAATTACGGCTTCATGGAAAGAAGTTGTCATTAAAAAAAAGAATAAAATACATATATTTCTTTATATTTATTTATAGATTACATTTTATATTTTATGTTTTATTTGTATATTTTTCACATCTGACTCGACTTGATTGCAGTGAACAACGAAGCTTGACCCCACACCAGTAAGGAACCTTTGTTTCACAGTACCCATTTGTTTGACTCAACAAAAGCACCATATAAAGACTTTGATATTAATACTATAACATTTCAACGTTAAGTTGCTGAAGGTAATACAGAAAATGTGTCATGTGGGAAAGCTTGTTTTGCCTCTCTGTCCATAGGCATACAGGGGGAGGAGAGAGAGAGAGAGAGAGAGAGAGAGAGAGAGAGAGAGAGAGAGAGAGAGAGGTGGAAAGGGGGGGGGGGGGGGTACAGAGATGTATAAAGTAAGGTCAGCTCTACAGCGACACCTACAGGCTACCACGGGACATTCACTTTCTGCCCAGAATCTTTTTGATCTAACTTGTCATTCAGTATTTAGGACATTATGTATAACCTGTACAGCTGTACAATCTGTATTCCAACATAAATCTGTCTGGTTGTCACTGTATCATCTGCTAAAGTACCTTATATGAATCGCATACACGTGTTTCTTTCTTCCTAGTGCAGGGTTTCCCAAAGCGGGTGCCAAGGGTGCCGCAGAATAATTTGGTAACATTTGCAATTCATCAATATCACGTCACTAAAAAACAGACCTGATTTGTACTGTACTTGATGAGTTCTTTTTCTATCTACAGCCAACTCTCTTCACCAAAAATAGCAGATCTACAAGCTCACAACGCGGTACAGTAGATCAACTATTTTTGTTGAACCTTCTCCCAGAATAGCAATGCGGGGGTTCAAGTGGTTAAACGTCAAATATGAAGTTATTGTCTCCACCAGCCGAAGGCATGGGGGAGAGTATGTTTTCGCCTCCGTCCGTCGGTCCGTGTGTCCGTCCGTCCGTCCGTCCATAAAGTTTGTTACCAGCTAATCTCCGGAGGCGTTGGCCCAGTCACTGCCAAACTGAGCACACACACTCCCTGGATGCCAATTCAGAGCCTCTGCCCCACATTTTTCTCATGGGCCTGTTCTAGCACCACCATGAGGCCGATGTTTGCAAAACACATTTCTGTACACTACTCTTAGAGATTTTGTCCACAAATCCAACAAATTGGTAGACAGTATTATGTGATCGACACGGATCTGTCCGATTTTCCATATTCCATCCTGATTGGCTAGAATTGGCTTCCAAAGTTTGCAGGATTGCTCCGTTTTGAACAAAATGCCTCAAATCACAAACGCAGAGTGCAATCACGGTGAAATTGGCCGTGCACGTTCCCACTAGGCCAAGGAAGAAATGCCACTTCAAATTTCTCAAATCAGCCTCATGGTGGCGCTATAACAGGGCAATTTGTGTTTTTACCTTTAACTCCACCGATAAGTGGAAAACCTTGTATGCGCACTCCCTAGAGGCTAAGGATAAACCTTTGCCCTGCATTTTTCACTTTTGCCTTTTATAGCGCCACCAGGAGGACAAGTTATGTAAAACACATTCTTTGCTATTACTCCATCAGATTTTCTCCAACAATCATGCAAATCAGTACACAGTATCTCTATATAGTCATGTGATCAAGTCCGATCCATCTGATATTTCATATTCCATCCTAATTGGCTAATATTGGCTTCCAAAGTTTGCAGGATTGCTCAGTTTTTGAAAACAAAATGCCTCAAATCATCAACACAGCTTGCGATTACCTTGACATTTGCCACACATATTCCCACTACGTCAAGGAACAAATGCTACCCTTTTCACATTGGCCTGTTATAGCGCCACCAGCAGGTAGACTTTAGCAAAACACATTTTTGGAACACAATGCCTCAAATCATGCATGCAGCGTCCGACTGCCATGAAAGGTCTAAGATTGGCGAAGAACAAATGCCACCCTTTTTACATTTGCCTATTATAACACCACCAGGACGCCTGGCCTGGTGGAGACCTGTATAGTGGAGTCTATGTGACAGTGAATATACAAATGGCCATAACCTTTTTTCTTGTTTCCGGCAGAGCAGACCTCTCATTCTGTGTACCTTAATGACCAAACTAATAGATGAAACAGAAATAAAAAGTATGGCATGACATCAGAGGTTCAACCCTATTCCTTGAGCTTTTTGGCTTATGTGTCCCTAACTAAACAGACAGGTAGTACTCATAGATTGGAAGTGTTCAGCTAAATCCCTAGTGAATCATTCTGCAACAGTGAGGAGGTTGTTGGGAGTGACTCCTCACTTAACACCAAAACTGCCTAATGTCTCTCCTGCCTGTCCGTCCTAACTGGCCATCACATCATGTGTCACAAAGCTCTTATCTCAACAGTTCATTGTTGGGTTTAGTTCATGACATTCTCATATACTCTGAACTATTTGTTATTTTCATCCCCGGCTGAAGTATAGGGACCACATGAGATTAACCACTTAAATCCTACATACCTCTGAACATTTTTGAAAATGTTTTGTCTGAAATTACATGCCCAAAATAGGGACAACCAGGTTGAAAGTGGTTAACCATTTAAACCCTTTTTACAGATGATATTTCTTTTCTGAACTATCATTTTGTTCTCTTATTTTTTCTGTGTACTGAATTCAAATGTCATTTTGTAATGTGTTTCTTTTGGTGAATGTTTTGTGTAAAGTAGATTGAATTGCCTTGTTGTTGAAATGTGCTATACAACTAAACTTTCCTTGGCCCAATGTTCACCACAGAATAGGTTCCAATGTGGTTAACTGGAAATAGTGCACCATTTAAGTATGTTAGCAGACACTTCCAGTATGTAAATATTGGGAACTCAGCAGCATAACAAGCTCACCGGCACCACAAAGCAAACACAATGAGTACAGCCCGGGTCAAAGCTACAACACCACCCTAAAGCACAGGTTCTCAAAGTGGGGCTCCCCAGGGGTCCTTGAGGGGGTTCAAGGGGGTCTCCAGCGAGATGAGGAACAGTTTAAACATTTAAGTCCTAATAATTTTTTTGTCTATGAAAATTTTGACAATGTTGACAATAAAATTGAGCACCTGAGACGAAAAAAGTCTTAAGTACATATTTTTAAATTTTGAATATAGATATTTTTTTGATTTACCAGACTGTAAACCACAAACTAGACGTTTTTAATGAGTTAAATTCTTAATGCACTCCCCCCTCATTTTGTTGAATTATATTTTTTTACTTAACTCATATATATTAGGAATTATAAGACATAATACTTATGGAAAGTGTAAAAACGGTATATCTCCAACAGTTTGTGGAACAACAGTATAAGTCCGTACAAGCAATATTCAGCAGACAAAGGGAGCAGATAACATTAAAACAGACAATTGAACAAAATGAGGGGGGAGTGCATTAACAATTTAACAGATTAAAAATGACTAGTTTGTGGCTTACAGTCTGGTAAATCAAAAAATATCTATTTTAAAAATATATATATATGGATTTAGACTGTTATTCGTCTCATGTTGACACATCTTCTCCTATGGGGGTACCTATACTGTGGCCAAATACATAGCATTGATATGAAAACCTTTGAGAACCACTGCCTTAACATCCGTCTTACAGGAACACATCTCTCTATCCCGCGCATTGGGAAGACATGGGCGTGGTGCTAGTAAACTACATCATTACTCCAGTATGTCTTACCGCTCACACCAAAGTGGGGCGGGCCATCCTAAATTTAACCTGATCAACCCCACCCAAAGAGCAACCCTCCTCCAAGAGCCAAGGTTAAATCGTTCTGTGTCCTGTGGGGGCAGGACTTTGGCTGTCCGTCAAAGATTGTCCAGTTATTTTCATCCCTCCCATTGGCTCAGCATCCTGGTAGTAAGGACAAACTAAAACTTTTGACGCAACCAGCAACTTTAGGAAGTGCACCGTAAAAAGAAAAAGAAAACGTTTACTCTATGGGGGAGAGACAACTCAAAATAAATTAAAAAGTAAAAAAATAAAAATTATCCAAGCTGATGAACAGAAATTGATGACTTCTCCCCCATTGTCATAACGTCTCGTTATAGGCCACTTTACTTTACTTTAATCAGTCCCGGTGTTGCCCACTCTTCACCAGTGTGCGGTGGCACAAACCGGGGTAGGCACAAAATGTTAGAAATGTAGTTGTCATCCATTCCATGACCCCCCAGCCCCCCAACACACACATCCATCCCTGTCCCCAATGCAGCTGTACACTCACCCCACACACCTCCCCTCCCCGTCGTCTCCCCTCCCCATCGCTGTTGTTTTATCATAAAATGGCGACATTAGTTCATATCATGTGATTCGAAAAGGATTGGTTGCACATTAGACACACTAATCGCCACCTATAGTCTGCTCTCCGCCTCTGCCGCGGGCCTAGCCCACATGACCCTGCTGAGGGCAGCGTTTCCTTTATGCCCCGTGAAAGAACCGGGGATTGAGCCCAAACAAAAAAAACTCCCCACGAGGGTGAAAAAATGTTTTTACACCCACCCCGCTCGCCCGCAGGCAGGGGCTGGCCGCGTGTGCGCACAGTGCCGTTTTAGCTCTCGATCAATAGAGCAAGTTATTGGAGTCTGGCCAACTCCAACCAGATAGCACAGAAAGAAAAAAGCTTGCCTCTTCAAAAAAAAAAAAAAAAAAAGAACTGTTCCATACTCCCCAAAAAATGCACACGAAAAGTCAATTTTGGGGAATCCTCCCGGCCCCTTCCACTTTTTGACATTATCCCATTACACATAACTGTAGGTACTGCTGGGGTTTTTAGAACAGATGTGTACTGTGTACACAGGAGAGGGAAGCGTCCCTCCCATACGTCAGCCCCCTGCAGAGGAAACACTTTTCAGATGGACGGACGGTGTGTGTGCCCTGACGTGGAAGGTCAACAAAGCGACGGTCGCTGGTGTGATGGCGGTAACCATGGGTATTATTTCAACAAAATGTTTTGTGCTGTGACGATCATAAAAAAAAGGGCTTTAGGGATCCTCTGCTGGCCACATCACAGCAGACACTGGGGGGGCCCACAGTGCATGCGTAGCGCCCCCTGTTGGCCGAAAGAGCACATAGTTCAGCTCAGGGGTCTTTGGTGTTTTCAGGCCAAGGACCCCTTAGCTCTGAGAGAGATGAAGCAGGGACCCCCACTACATATCGTATAAAATTGTGTTGCAGATTAAAAATGTACACAGATAATTTCTTATACAGTTTTGACTTGACAGCACAATCATCTGTGTAGGTTGGATTAATGTGTATTTTCATATATTTAACCACTTGAACTTTCAATGCCTACTAGTCTGCTCTACTTTTCCCTCTACACCAAACCTCTGTGCCAAAAAATAGCCGATCTACAAGCTTGTAGATCTGATCTAGATTTGTTGCCTAATGTTCCACTAAGAATAGGGATGCTAGGGTTCAAGTGATCAAACATGATCACACAAAGATTTGGCGGACCCCCTTTAGTAACTCTGAGGACCCCCTAGGGGCCCCTGTTGAAGACCTCTGGTTCAGCTGATAGTTGACCTGAGGTCTGAAGGCAGCCTAATTTTACTCCTCTGCAATTGATAGACAGTAGTCAGGGGGTTTATGTCGTTTCAATAGAGTGGCTTGAGCAGGGGTCATCACAATGCTGGCTTGCGTTGGACAATTTTGTAAAAAAAAAAAAAAAATCACACGTGTGAACTGAGCGGTGGAGGCTGCGTGTGTGTGTGTGTGTGTGTGTGTGTGTGTGTGTGTGTGTGTGTGCGTGCGTGCGTGCGTGTGTATGTGTTTGTGTGAATGTGAGTGTGAGTGTGCCTGGCCTGAGGCTGAACAACAGCGCCCCTCCCTTAACATGTGTGGTCAGAAAAGGTATTGCAGACAGACAGGCAGACAGACAGACAGACAGACAGACAGACAGACAGACATACACACACGGCCACGTATAGGAGACGGTGTGACCACCGCTCAATTACCACACAGACACAAAATGAGTGGACACTAACACATCCCTGAATGACCATAACAGGTCTGTAACTCTGAGAGTGTACAAATGGAACCAAACGGACTCTGAACCAAATGGACTCTTACGGGTCCATTTGGTTCCATTTGTACACTCTCGGAGTCTAAAGCATGTCTGAATTCCAAAATATGGGGGCCCTGCGGCCAGCCTGGTGAACATCTGCGCACAGTGGAGCACACTTACCTAGTATGCACTCTTTCCAAAATTCCAGGAAAATACTACACCCCCAATTTTTATCTTATTTTAACCACTTTCAAACTGGTGTCCCCATTATAGGCTTATTTTCACAAGCCATACGTGTGTCGCATCACGACGTATAGTGACCTTGTGATCTTAAGCTTAAAGAGGTGGTGCCATAGCCAACCCCTCCCCCTTTACCATACACCCAACACTGTGGGTGTGGCTGACTTCAGCTGAGTCACCATGCCCACCTGGCAACCAGGCATACTTAATGAACAGGTGGGTGTGGCCACATAAAAACATAATTTGAACACTTTCTGTGCACTTTTTTGGAACAAATCTTCCTCCTAGTGTAAGACGCCTCAGGGCGACATCGCGCCAATTCTTGGCCAACTGGCCAGTGATGTATATCGGACCAGTCACCTATATGGAGACCCCTGATACCCATATATGGAGATCTATGTACTGTATATGGAGATATACTGTAAGAGCCCAAACATGCTTACTCAGTTATTTGTTATGTGAAAGTCCTATGATGTCTATGACATCTGACATTATACCCTTTTATTTCCCATACATGGAGATCCCTCTCTGTAGAACCAGCCGTTAGTGTGGTATGTGGCCGATGTGGCCTCCATTTATGGGCATTCCTATATGAAGTCCTGTTAGATATGGGCTTAATATTGATGACATCGGGGAACTCAATATACTGTATGGGCATAAAAGGGACATCAAGCCAGAGTGTGATGACAGAGCAGCAAACCCATTCTGTTAATAGTGGTTCCCCTGACATCACAGTGATGTCAGAGCATGATGTCATGTTGTCACAAACACAATTCTTATACTGCATAATATATTGCATTCCTCCTGCATTGGCAACTGTCCACATTGAGTCTTTGGGGCTCCTGGATAAGGTGGTTCTTCAAGGCAGCCTTTGCACCAGGGGATGTTCAGGGGATGTTCAGGGGATGTTCAGGGTCAAGAATGATGAGGTCCCCCTCTGCCAGTGGACACTGATTCCCAAAGCCCCCCCCCCTCTCTCTCTCTCTCTCTCTCTCTCTCTCTCAGCTTTGTTTAGCATGCCTGTGGGGACGGAGAGTGCAGGTTCAGGAGGGGTCAGTGTTGGATGTGGGACTGTGGGTGGGTGTTTTTGATCCGTCCACACGTCTGACCACATGGAAATGTTGGAAAGGATATATGAAAATGATGTTTGACTTTTGCAAATTGGTACACTTGATGCGTGCCGTTTGGGGTCCTGTGTGGAGTTTGCATGTTCTCCCCATGTCCACTAGTGCAGGTACCCTAAAACATGCAGTAATCCTGGTCTATATAATGCCTCCCCCTGGCCAGCCGGGGCGCCTGATGGAGGGGAAAGGAACTGGTTGGAATAGGCTGTTCCTTCCATGTGCTACGTCCAACCAGGGAAGCTCCCCCTTGTCAGGTGATAAGAGGCGGCCTGCTCACTCCTCATGCACTGAAGGAAGCATGAGCTCAGTTCGTGGCTCTCCGCAGGTTGGCAGAGGGAGAGCAGTGCCCAGGATTACAGTTTAGGCAATTGGCACTGGGTGAAAACATGGACAGCATTGGACTGTCAGAATCCAGGAGATTACAATTTCAGCCATTAAACACAAAAAGTAGGCGTACAGAAATTGATGATGTGTTGTGTTTGAGTTTGTAGATTTTCTATTTTCTGCAAATGTTCCCCCCAGAATACGGATAGGGTTAACATGGCATAATGTAGAAATTATTGTTCAAACAACTCTGTTTATCAACAGCAAAGTCATGTCCACCTTTGATTGTTAGGATGTCCTTTCTACAATCAATGACTCATGTCCACCTTTGATTGTTAGGATGTCCTTTCTACAATAAAGCTCTGAATAAATGACTAGTGTGGTGCATTATGATAACATGTTTTAATTTTAAATAAAATACCAACCAACTGGATATAACTTGTGAAACTACTTTAACAATCTTGCCAATTATATACATGTCCAATGTACTTAAAGATAATGTAGTAGATGTTTAAGATAATCTACCTTCCATGATATTACAATGTATACATTTTTTAAATGCTGACTCGTTCAAATATCGAGGTCTGAACTGAACCACGGATTTGGAGAATGGTATATCTTTTGGCAAGGTGCAGAAGGATAACTGTTGAAAGTGTCTGATCTATTGGCTGAAACAAGGTTCTATTATATTGTATTGTATATTGTACTGTAATTGTGAAACAGCATTAATTGGTTTAGTATGTGAACGGTCACAGCTTGACCGTATCTCTGTCTATAACGCCTGACAATGTGGTTGATATCATAGGTGACATCACAGTGATCTCAGATACTCAGAGCAGGAATCTCCATATATGGGCATAAAAACAGGTGACATCACTGTGATGTCAGCTACTCAGAGCAGGGATCTGCTCTGAGTAGCTGAGCAGATCAGGGATCTCCATATATGGGCATAAAAGGGATTCTGTGCTGTGATGTCAGCTACTCAGAGCAGGGATCTCTATATATGGGCTTAAAAGGGATTCTGTTATGTCAGATAACTCAGAGCAGGGATCTCCATGTATGGGCATAAAAGGGATTCATGGCCAAGACAGATGGCACGACCTCGCCCTTTAGGTATTATACATTTGTACAGATATTATCATTATATCACTAAATTATTGTGTTTTTAAGTTGGCTCTGTTCATGTACGACAGTGGTTGTTTTCGTGAGGTTAAATCAATTCTGGGCTATATACAGTACCTGGGTTATGTATGCTTTAGTAATATGACAGGAGATATTGTGTTACGAGAAGACAGATAATTTCTGAAATATCTGCTGCTCATTATACAAGACATCAACCCAAGATGAAGATTGTGACTGGAAATATATGACATGGAACCTTACATGAACGCATAAAGGCTCAAGATGATTGTGTGAAAGAGCATCTTTAGATGTCAGTGACAAAATACACTGAATAGCTATTCCACAGGAATCATAGGTTTTGTGGAGACAGGGAATCCAGATGTTGTTTCTATAAGAGAAAAGCTATTTAAAAAAAAGTATTCAAAAATACATTTACGAAATGTCTACATACAATCCGCACTCTCTGTAAAAGTCTCAGGAGTCTTTTTAAATAATGTTTATGATCCGCATCAGTCTACCAAACATAGACGTGTTCCGGCATGCAGACCTTCGCCAGTGTTAGTACCATAAAAAGTGGTGGACAAAGTATACTCAAGTATTGAACATTTTAAATTACAAAGTAATATTTTCTTTTAAATATCAATGGATTGCTGTATTGAACTTTAGAACATTTCCAAAAATAGTGAAAATGGCACATCTACTATGTCTAAATGTAGAAAGAAGGGACGCTTTGGAAATGAGAAGATTCCCAGATGGGTTAGTGTCAAAGTGTCCTTGAGCAAGATCCGGTGAAGAGCAGGTTGGTGCCTTGCATGGTTTCTTCTGCCCTTGGGGTATGAATGGGTGATGGATGTAATGCACATTGAAAAAGGGCTTTGGATAAAGGCACTATATAATAAATTCACCATTTACCACTTTATTCATTTATCTCAGAGGGCTCTGGGTAAGATGGTAAAAGGCAGGATGGGGCTGGTGGCCTCCAGCTCCAGGGCGATGAGGAAACAGTCTGTAGCGGCTGCAGCGTTGCCCTGAGCTTGCAACACCTCCCCTAGACTGTTCCACACATCATGAGCCATACAGTCCACCTGCACAGCATCCCTCAGAACCTTCTCTGACAGACTGTAACGCTGGAGCTGTTGGAGAATCACACCCAGTCTCTGCATGGTCTTGACATGCGTGGGGTTGATGGACAGGGCCTCCTCGTACCACCGCTTGGCCTCGTCCATGTTGCCCCGCAGCTCGGCGCCCCGGCCACGCATGTAGAGCACCTTGTGCGAAGTGGGGAAAAGGTTGGCAGCCTCCTTTGTGCACGCCATGGCATCAGCAAGCTTGGACATGCCAATGAACACCTCCGCTGTGTGCAGCCAGATCTGGGCCAGAGTCATCCAGGGGTTCAGGGGGCTGTGGTTTGCAGCGCTGCTCTGCAGGGAGGATGCCACCTCTGATAGGGTCTGCTCCACACGGCTGTCTGCTATGGATGTTGCATGGTCTGAACTGCTCCCAGGGTTGCTGAGATCAGGCACCCCCATGGAATTGAGCTGCTGTTTGTCCGAGATGGCTCTATCCATCAGACTGATGCCACGTATCGAGTCGGTCGGGTTGGTAAGGTTGTAGAAGCTCTTCCAGATCTGCAGCATGTGTTTACAGGTTAGCAAAGCCTCGTGTGGCTCTCGACACAGTGTTTCTAGCTTCAGCTTAGTGTACAAAAGATTGAAGTTCTTGGGGTATTTGGACAGGGCCATTTCTATGATGTCGAAGGCGTCATGGTAATGTTTCTGGGCAGACAACAGCAAGGCCAGCAGGTGGAGGGAGTGGACATAATCTCCCTGGAGTTGCAGAGCGTGTCGGACATAGCCCAGCGCCTCTGGAATCTGTCTAGACACAGCCAGCTGCAGGGCAAGGTAGAACGCTGTTACATGGTCTGTAGGAGACAGACTCTGCGCTCTCTGTAAGGCTGCCAAAGCCTTCCTCTGGTAGTTGTCCTGTGTGCCTCTCAGCGATGCGTCAGTAGCCTTGAGGCTGTAGACCAAGCCAAGAGCCAGATATCCTTTGGCTCTGAACTCTGCTGCTTTATTCCCCATGTCCAAGACAATGTTGGCAAAACACTCACCCTCATCCAACCAGTGCAAGGGTCCTATGCACAGTTTGACGGCCAGCAGGGGGATGGTGGGGTCATCCGGTTTGAGGTGAATGCACTCCTTGAGAACCTTGACGGCTCGCGCCGACTTCCCAGTGGCCATCAGTGACAGGGCCCACTGGTACCACAGGTGGAACTCGTCAAAGGCGAACTTCATGGCTCTTTCCAGGCACTCAGACAGCATCTCATACCCTCTTCTGCCCAGAGCTATAGTCAGCAGATCGTACACCAACGAGGCGGACTGGAGGTTGATGATACGATGGTTGTGTTCGGGTATATGGTTGGCAATGGACTCGCTGATGAGAAGCAATAGCAACTCCTCTCTGTTCTCCTGGGGACAAAACGGATCATCTCCAGAGTACAATTGTGGATGTCGGCTCAGGGTGCAGTCCTTGGTGTGAGTGTGTCCTTGTCCTTGTCCCAATGGCGACACAGTGGGCAGATCTTGCTGCGTGGGGTAGTCCAATGGGTACGTAATGGGTAGATCCTCTCGCTGCTGTGGGTTGTCCAGTGGAGACACAGTGGAGGGATCCAGAGAAGATCCGCCCACTGCTCCCCACGGAGACCAGTAGCTCTGCTCGCACGCCCCCCTGAGTAAGATCTCCGCTAGCTGACGGGCCATGGTCATGCAGAGGTTCTGAGTCGTTCTCGTTTCCACGGCTCGTAGAATCTCCCGGAACCGAGCCATTCTTTGCATCAGGTCACCGTTCGTGAAGTGGATGATGTGTGTCTTCTGCAGGTCCATCTCAAGGAAGTATCCCAGCTCCTGGTCCTGAGTCACAGAACCCGGCTTGGGACTTTGATTCTGCGTGCCTGCCGACATCACCTTCTCCACCTCTTGCAAGTAGAGCAGAGCGATGTCTCCAGACTTCTCATAGCAGCTGAGTATGTCTTGGTACCGTTCAGGCGTGCTCCTACGTCGGGACAGTGACCCTGTATCAGAGGGGATTGGAGAGACCGCAGGGACTTTCTCCAGACACAACCCCTTAGTAGCATAGGCCTCCGCTATCATGAACAGCCTGTAGACCGGAGCTCCCACAAGCTGCAGATCGTCCAGATTCACTCTGCTGTAGTGGGCCAGGGCATCTCTGTACTCTCCCTCCACGTAGCAGAGTTTAGCTATCAGAAGGCTGGCCTCCTGCAGGTAGTCAGCCTTGAGGGTTCCTCTGTCCAGAGCAGCTATGAAGTGTTTCCTGATCTCTGCCAGTTTGGGTGTTGTTCCTCTGGGACTGGCTCCCTGGTTGATAGGGAGCTCCTTTAGATAGGTCTGGAGCTTGTACTGCCCCAGAAATAACTCCCCTAGGTCATCACTCGATACGGATTTGGCCAACAGCTGCCGTACTAGTTCAGGTATTTTGTTCCATTGTCCTTCTGAGCGGCATCGCTCGATCTCAATCTCCAGCCGTGAGCCAGACTTCCTCGCAGCCATCCTCAGAGTATGAGACTAATGCCATTGAACTGCCTGGCAGTGGGATTAATCTGTTTCCCCCTGAGTTGTTTTCGAACAAGGTTGAAGTATAACACTATATAACACACGTTAAACAAGCTGGTCAATGGAACTCTGATCTGATGTCCACATGACACAAACCGTTGCCATGAATGCTTAAAACCGATTTGCGCAGGCATCCTTGCATTTTGTCCTGAATTTAACTTTGTAAGTTAAGTTTGTAAGTTTTTAAGTTTGGTAAACATTTGTCTTGACAGATATCCACTTACCGTCTGATGAGTGAGAATATATTTCACTGTGTACCGTCACGGTACACAGTGAAATATATTACAACCATCATTCCTAAAATGTTTACCTGTAAAGAATAGAAAGACGTTGCATTGTTGCTGGCTTCAAGTCCTGAATGTATTCTACTGAAGCAAGAATCACATCTCCATACATAATGAAAACATTGTCCATCAATGCATCGTAACACATAAGGGGGATTAATGAAAGATTATTTCAACCGCATCTTCTCAATACACTATGAATTCAAATGCATTTACAACACAGAATGTTAAATAAAATGACTTTTTACAGTTATTTTGTTACATTAGGAGCACATCTAGGCTATATTAGCCTACACCATGACAACACGGCCAGCTGCTGGGAAAACACACACACACACACACGCACGCACGCGCGCACACACACACGCACGCACACACACACACACACACACACACACACACACAACTTCAGCTGGACACAAGTGTCTCGCTGGGACCCAAACTTACATTAAAAATCACACCTAGTGTGAAATGAGCGTTGCTATTTATGAGTAAATTTCATTAAGTGTCACGCGAAGCTTGGCCAATGTGACCCTGGGCCTACCGTACAACACGCGCTTTGTGCCAAGATGTAGGCCACGCCTCAGAGCCCGGACAAAGCCAGGAGCACAGCTCAAAATACATAAAAAATATAGACATTTATATTATTATTATCCTGACTACTAATTGAAGCCGAGGCCGAATTGGCCCGAATCACATGAAAGAGGCCTCACAGCACATGGTTGGTTCTACAGACTCCAACTTTCGCATGCAGATAGCTCAGATCTTTGCCTACGTTCTTAGCTATAGGCCTCAACGCGGTACGCGGTTTTCCGGAACCGGTGCGAAAGGTTTGGAATCTCCGTATGCAGAGCTGATGTCTGCCATCAGGCTGTTTTCCGGAAACTGGCACAAGCACTGACTCATTTTGACATCACTCCTGTGCAAATAAGACGATTCTTCCACACTTTCACTTTGCACTCTAGGTAAAGTACCGGTATGCGGAGATGATGTCTGACATCAGGGTGTTCTGGAACCGGCACAAAAGACTTCGGTGCGCGCGTTCCCCGCCGCAGTGGGGAGTGCAGTGCCCGGCCTCGACCCGACGGAATCTCTGTATACGGAGCTGATGTCTGACATCAGGGTTTTCTCCATAATAATGGGCATAAAGGGACACAGACAGACAGATACAGAGATCTCCATATACGGGCATAAAAGGGACACAGACAGACAGATAGAGATATCTCCATATACGGGCATAAAAGGGACACAGACAGATACAGATATCTCCATATATGGGCATAAATGGACACAGGCAAACAGATGGTCAAAACGGGTCCTATGACAACAGGTTTAATGGGACCGTTCGTCCCACCGGCCTCAAATTCGGCACACGCGTTCCCCGACCCGATGCGTGGCTTTCCGGAACCAGCGCGAAAGGTTCGGAATCTCCGTATGCAGAGCTGATGTCTGACATCAGGGATTTCCGGAACCGGCACACGGGCATAAAAGGGACAGACAGACACAGATATCTCCACATATGGAGATAAAATGGACGCAGACTGACAGATGCAGATACATCCATATATGGGCATAAATGGACACAGGCAAACAGACATCGTTCCCGAGTAGGCCGACTAGACGCTCGGCCGCCTTCAGGCAGATACATAGATCTCCATAAAATGGACACAATGGTCAAAACTTGTTTTCACATAATAATAATACAATCATTTATATTTTTGAGCGGTGCATTTCACTGTGTGTGTCAGCCAAAGAAATGTATGAGCACGGATCTCCATGGGATCATATACATAAAGTAACTGATGTCACGGACAGAACTGCCCATAAAAGGAGATATACAGGTGTATCGTGTTTGCACTGCTCACTTTTTTTATGAAATATTTAACGTGAACTTTACAATGGAGGTGAATGCATGGCGGTCAAAACGTTGCCCTCATAAGGAGTAGCCTACATACATCGTAGATGATCCACATATCTTCATAATTTCATACAAATTATCGTCTGTCGGGTGCAAAACCCCATTATGTAGTAGCCCACAGTACTTGGAGGGCAGTCTGTGATATCAGTCTTATCTCCATATTTGGGCGTCTCCAGAATTGTCATCCATTCCAGAATCTGTCAATCCATTCTCGAAGATGGTGTGTTGTTGTGACGGACATGTAGTATCAAACAACAGACCTCATAACCTAAAATATACATATTTTTAAAGGTTTAATATTTTAAAATGTATTTCAAAACCATTTAAAATGTCCTATTGTCCCAAAGATTAAACATGTAAAGTTTGAACAGGTGGAAGTATGGCAGCTCTAGAGTGCAGCAAAGTTTGGAGGAAAGAAGGGAAAAAAAGAATGGTGACAGACAATTACATAACAGGAGGACTCATCCCAGAAGGTCAGGGGTCCACCACTAACATAACCGGGCTCTCTGAAGAGATCGAGACCACTATGTAACAGCTAAAGATGGGGTGCTATGATATTTTCCCCTCTACAAGATAATCATCGGGTAATATGATTATACTTGGAGGAAGATTTCTTTTTTCTTTTTTTTCAAAAAAGTGTACAGAAAGTGTTAAAATGTTGTTAAGTTGGGCCTTTTGACCCAGAGGCTTTCAGCTTTCAGGAAGAAACCAAAAAATACACAGGGAACTGCAGGGAAGACATATTTGCATATTATAACCACGCCTGGGGTCTATTGGAGTAATGTTTACTCCATAGACACGTACAAAACAGAAAAAGTACCAAACTATGGCACCACCGCTTTAATAAATAGAAGGCCTTCATTGGAAGACTACCGTATCCAACATGGCACCTAGGCACTGGACAATGTTGGAGGCCATCAGAACATCTACGTGCTCCTCCAAGTGCCTCTTAGGATCCTGCTTTCCGACATTTTTGATGGCCAGCTGCTCTGGAGTCATTTTGTCCTCTTCCTCAACGGCCTTGTTGTAGTTTTTAGTGAGTTCCAGCATCTCCTTGACCGTGGTCTCGTTGAGCTTGCAGTGGTCAGTGTAGTTCTGCAGGGTCAGGCCTTCCATCCAGCTCTTCTTATGCAAGTTCAAGAGCATCTTTTGCTCCAGCTCGTTCTTCCTATAATTGATGGTGATGGAATAGTAGAGTCTGTTCAGCCCATGGATCAGAGCTTGGATAGAGGGCTTGTTCAGATGACCCAGGTTTGATGTGGTTTGTCTTGGTTCATGGCCCAGCACCAACATGTTGGGGTTGATCAGTCGGAAGGCGTCGATCACAACCTTTCCTTTGACACTCTGAATGGGATCAACCACCACGGCCACGGCTCGCTCTGTCAGGGCCTCGAAGCTCTGCTGCGTGTTGATGTCCACCCCGGACAGCCAGCAGCCAAAGCCCGGGTGACTGTGGTACCAGCCCACCACCATCTCTGGCCTGCCGGTCTGCTTCAGCATATCCAACATCTTCTGCTGGAACACGGGGTCCACTGCCTCGACACTGACGCCGGTTCCCGACTGGGGCATGGCGAAGACGTCGATCACTCGCACGGTGTAATCATCAACAAACTCCCCCAGCATTAAACCCATGACCTCCATTGGGACGCCGGCGCGCCCGTGTTTCAGCATCTTGAGCAGAGCCAACGATGAGATGTACACCTGTTCCGCTGTGTCCACAGCAGGGGAGTCTGTGGGAGGGCCCTGACCGAGCCCTGGCATGCCTCCTGACAGTCTCAATAGACGGTCCATTAAAATAGTTTCCAATCTGTCGGTTTCAAATATCTAGTACTTTTTTGACCGTAGACAGTTGTAGACAATCTCCAATATGTTGTATAGGCTGACCAGAGCTTTGGTCTTACGTCACACACAACACAAACCATTGCCATGCATGCTTAACCAAGCCGATTTGCTCAGGCACCCTTGGGCCTCCGGGGACTGCCCATAAAGGCCCATTCCCACTGGGCCAGATAACAGATAAGAAAATCTCTTTCTTATCTGGCCCAGTGGGAATGGGCCTTAAGTCCTAAATCTCATTAGTCCTACATGTCATTAGTCCTACTTTGGTTAAGGTTAGGGTTTGGGTTGGGTTTAGGCATAGTTTTACTGAGGTTTGGGTTAGGGTTAGGTTTAGGCATAGTATCATTCACCAGGTTAGGGTTAGGGTTTCTGACTAATGGGATGTAGGAACAATGAGATGTCGGACCAATGCCATGGCACCCAGACAGTGGAAGCATGAGCCTCTAGCTTGCTCTTGGGGGAGGCAAGCTAGAGGCAGTCTTCCATAGGGAATGAATTCCCATAGGGAATGAATTCCCAAGGGCAAGCTAGAGGCTCATGCTTCCAATGTCTGTCGGAGGCGTTAAAGCAGTGATGGAATAAGTACTCTGATTTCAGAATCGAGCAAAAATAACAATAACAGAGAATACAAACATTCATTAAAAAAGTCAAAGTACAAAAGTATAATTGTTAGCATTAAAATATATCTAAAGTAGCAACATAGTATCCATTTCAAAATATTGTACTGTATACATAATGGACTAGTTATTAACAATGTAAGCCAGATTTTATACTTGGGGTATAAAAAGTATTGTCATAACCGGCCTCGATCAGCCATATTCAAAAGTTTGAAGATTTATAATAATTTGATTAATTATTAATAATAATCTAAATCAAAGTAACTGTTGTAGTGGAGTACAAAGTACATTTGACTTTTACATTTCAAGGTTCCAACTGGGAATTACAGACCTGTAAAGGCTCATTCATACTAGGGTGAAGTGAGTACTGTAGCTCCTCGCTTTTTTTAGGTGGTGGGGTGATGGGGTCAGGGGCGTCACAAGGGGGGGAAAAGTGGGACTGAGTTACTAGGGCCCAAGGTGGAGGGGCCTGGAATTATTTTATACTTTAGCTAGTGAAAAATAGCAGATCTACACGCTCGCTGCGAGCATGTAGATCTGCTATTTTTGAAAAGTCGTAAAAATGTGTGCAAATCTTTGAATATATGTAGCCCATTTTTTAAGAAAACATTTGTAACTCAAATTTTGCTTCATCTCATTTTGGGGGTCCTTCACATGAAAAGGTTTGAGCACCACTGACATAGAAACATAGGTTTTTCAAAAAACCTTAGAAAGATTTGAAACATTCAATTTCATTCAATTTTTCAAAAATGGCAGATCTACAAGCTTGCAGCCGGCTGTGAGCTTGTATATCAAGAATTTGATAAAGATTATTATTTATAATTAAGTTACTGCGAGTGATGCCCCCTCGTGGCTCAACCAAATAATACATCAACCATGCAACTTGACAAAATGAACCCTAGTCCCTATTCTGGGGCAAACATACAGTAGGAGAACTACAGTAGGAGAACTTAATCTCGCTGCTTGTAGATGGGACATTTTCAGCAAAGACATGCTTAGTTTAGACACGGAAACGGAGGGGAGGGGGCACACTGGTAATCTACCAGGTTGGACTCCCTGCAAACCAAAACCTGTTGAATTACCTTTTAATCCGCAACCACATTACAATCTTTTTTTGTTGCTTTAAGTTTTGTGTAAGTTTTTTCAATAATATATTGTTCTTACCAGTCTTTGACCTCCCTGTAGCAGGCTATTTTGGAGAACAAAATATTCGTAACATCAACAAGATCACAGCATGTAGCATTGCTTTTGCTACATACTGTGAGGTTGCAGATGGGCCATCTTTGCCACGCGTCAAAGTATACAATAATGGTTCAATAGGTGTTTCATCAGGGAAGGTTTCTAAATTATTCAACCAGTTGATACATGAACACACCCTGCAATGTTGGAAGGACAATCAAACATCTGCAACTACCGGTACTCTCCAAATATCACATGACAGAACCGTTGTTCCACATTTGGGTCCACCGGACCACAGCAAACACATAATACCACAAGAAAAAGGATGGAGTCTGGTAAGAAAACGAAATTTATTTTATTTATGTAATCGTTTCGGCAGGTCAGCCCACACATTTGCATCAGTACTCAAGTCACAATCACACACTCTTCAGTATATACAGATAGGCACATTCACATTAGGCGTTGATAGCCAGCCACAGCAAAAACTGCTTGTCCAAACCGCTAGCAGGCCTTGACCACTGCCTCATATTGCAGGGGGAAGGGAGGGGGTTTCCAAACAAAAAGGATCATCTACTAACCTCTCCCCTAGAGGGAAGATCAACCGGCAATCAGGTTTAAATCAGGTAGCGGTTCTGTAATATCACTAAAAGATTAAAGATTACAATTTAATGGGGTAACTAACTACAGTATGTTTATGTCCAAGTCAGAGTTTGGGGAGCAGATGCCTTCAATTCAAGGTCCACTCATAACCGCTTAAACCCTTTATACTTTAAACTTGACATGCATTGCCTCTGTACTTTGTGCGCTTTTTTTTTTGCCTCTCGTCGGCAGAAATGGCTGATCTGCAAGCCTGTAGAGCTGCTATTTTTGGTGAATGTTACCCCCAGAATAGGGATGCTAGGGTTCAAGTGGTTAATTGCATGTTATGTTAGACAGGAAACGTATGCTTTTGAATACATGGAGTGTACTGAAAACGGGCACTTTCCATGAACTAAAGTGACCAGGTTTTAGGATTACTCAAGCTTGAGGCAAACTGACATGGCCTGTATGGAAAAGAGAAGGGAATTCCAAAGGCGTTCTTCATATTTTGCGCACACTTTGAAAAGGATTGCATTTGTAGGAAATGTAAAAATGTAAATGTCCAACATTGGGGCACAGTTGAAGCTTTGTGGCAGTCTTCTCAGTCTTTAAAGGGTAAGGGAGGGAAGAGTTAAACAATACATCGTAATACACTTAATTCAAGTTATTGAAACAAATAGAAAACAAAATACAAAATAAAACTCACATGATCTAAGTAAAAAAAAAAGTTTTTTCATAATTTTATCACATAAATAAAGAGTAAAACACTTTCAAAAAGAAGTTATTTAAAGTCTATAGCATAACTTTAAAAGAAAACTAATAACGGAAGTTCAGTTCTGGGACACAAACCATCCTATATAAAGTATAGATCCATTCTTTGTTACAATACAAGCTTGTCATGTCCATGTCAAACACTAAGAGTCAATAACAGGACAAAAATAACCACTCATTAACAAAGTGATTTTTTTTAAACTAAGTCAACACTTAAGCTTTAAAAGGAGACTAAATAGTAACTGAGAAACATAAGGGAGATCCAAGCGGGTTTATCACCAGTCACCACCAACCCCACCCCAAAAAACGAAAATAAGTGAAGTCTCTTATAGTGGAGGAAATATGAACGCCTCTTCATGCTTAGCATGTACCTGTATCCTCCTGGCATCGTCTGACTACGCTTGGCGATCCTCGGTAGCAAACAGCCTTTATGAAACAAAGAACAGAGAGACTGAGACAAGCTGAGAGGACGAACCGGGCTGCAGCAGGTTTCGATGCAAGTTAACAACGGAACAAACAAACAAAAAAATGGCACACGGGAAAATCTCAACCCAGTGGTGATACTGATGAATGAAAACAAAAAGCAGAATACAGTTAAATCTGAGAGCAATCAAACTGCAATAAATAAAACACTATGCTTTTAAAAGACAGTTGAAGATGGATTTCAAGCTGATAAGTTTCAGCGTGGGGGGTTCTTTACCCAATCTCTCTCACACACACACACACACACACACGTCTCTAGTCTTTCCTCTGCACCTTCAGTAACCCTAGTTTCGTATTTTAATTGATATTTACACTTGATAGCAGCCCAATCTGGGTTTAGTACGTATGTAATGCTACATCGCATGAATGGAAGTTCTCCCCTAATGTACTACAAACAAACGCAGCATGTCGGCGAGTTGAGTTCCTCTCCTGTCCCGCATCACAGAGTTCATCCCTTCCACCATCTGATAGGAGAGTTTGCCGACTCTGGGAGAAAGAAACAAAACGTGGCTGTCCTCTCGACCCTGTTCTAATAGTATGCCAGTCCCCAGAAGACGACGCCAACTCCCAATGGTGTCTACCGTGTCACGACAGCTGAACTGAGATCAGGACAGGGTCAAAATGATTGCATGGGTATAGGCAGGACACGGACGCAACCCTGGTACAATATGGGTGACATGAAAACTGATGGGGCGGGGGGGCGCTAGTCTGAGCAGTGGGTATACCTGGGCCTTTATACTGATTTAGGTGATTATGTTCCTGCTCTTCTTGGCTGCACTTCTCCCTGAAGAGGTTCTCATGTTGTGTGTGCAGAAGCTCTGTCGCGTCTCGCCACCTCCCCAGGAGCCACTGGAACCAACTACAGCATAAAGAGTGGATGGAGCCCAAGCCGCCATGGCCTGACAGCTCCTCTAACATCTCCCTGACTTCTTCCTTTGGTGTTTATGTGTATATATATCCCAGAGTGACGACCCGACAGCTCCAGCCCTAACCCTCCGCTTCCTCTGACGTCGCTACGACAAGGTAGTCAGTCGCTCCCCCCGTCCAACCCCTTCTCGATGTCCCACCACCAAGTCAGAGCAGTTTGGCTACTCTCCACCTCCTTCTTCTTCTTCTTCTTCCCCCTCTCCCCCCTGCTCCTTCAGCTCCTCCTCCTCCTCCTGATGGGGTTTCTCCGTGTAGATCTCCCTGGTTAGGAGCACCCTGGCGAGGAGGCTTTCCAGGGTGCCGCGCTCCAGCGGGGAGGAGGTGAACCACAGCGCGCTGTCGGGGCTGTGGGTCGCCTCCGGCTGCATGTAGAACATGTCCACACGCTCTCGCAACGAGCCGGGGCTGCAGAGAGGGAGAGAGGGGAGGATGGGAGGCAAGAAGGAGGTGGAGAGAAGAGTACAAGGGAAGGAGAAGAGAGTAAGGGATGGGAAGAGCCCTACGTGAACATGAGCACTCATTCTTTATCCAATTTAGACCTGGAACGCGTTATTAGCACCATTACTTTAAAGGGATATTTCACTTTAAAAAAAACTTGGTCATTTCATCGTCTAATAAGGCTTTTATGAACACCCTGAACAGTTTTTAATTTGATTGATTCAGTATTTAGATATTCTATGTAAATGTTATCAGGCCAGGAGGACCTCCCATACACACACACACACACACTGTAACTTCAAACTCCATTTTAACCATGATATATTCATTAAAAACGTTTTTCATTTATTTTTAATAATTCTTTGTTGTATTGCATTTTTTTCCATTTTCCCAAAGAATTATAAAAAATAAAAATAAACACGTTCTGCTCACGCATTAGAAGTGAATTATGAGTCACCAGAAAAGATAATGGGTGTTTTTAATGAATCTATCATGGTTAAAATGGAGTTTGAAGTTACAATGGGTGTGTATGGGAGGGCCTGATAACATTTACATCAAATATCAAAATATTGAATGAAGCAAATTAAAAACTGTTCAGGGTGTTCATAAAAGCCTCATTAGACGATAAAATTACCAAAAGATTTTTTGAAAGTGAAATATCCCTTTAACTGTTATTTTAACTTAACTATTACCTGTAGCTTGTAGAACTTACAAAATAGCAGATATAAAAGCTTGTAGATCTGCTATTTTTGAAAAATCGTGACAATTTGTGCAAGTCTTTGAATATATTGCCCCAATTCTATAAATGTCTTCTAAATCCTTCAAGCAGATCTACAAGCTTGCAATAAATATATCTGCAATTCTTTTAATAGTTAAAGCAAAAAATAATGGTTAAAGTGGTTCCATGTCTCCTTATCAATAGCCATAATGCCACATGACCACCATCTGTCGCAATGTTGGGTGTCCTCATATTTAAATAGTCAACATCATATTTCAGGATGTGAACAGCAATGAGTTTTAATCACAGGACAAAGAAACGGTAACCATTTGGTGTCCCACTGGCATATGGGATTAGTACAGTATGTCAAGCATGTAATGCATTCAATTATCCTCAAACTGTGACTTACAAAACGACGCTGTCAAACGAAAACTATATGGACTCTCTGAACAGGTTGTGGGGGTCCCTGCTTCATCTCTCTCTCTCAACTAAGGGGTCCTTGGCCTGAAAACGTTGAAGACCCCTGCTCTACTCACCACTTGGATCTGTAGAGCTCGTAAAGGCGGCACTCGTGCTTCTTGACAGGACAGTGAGTGGTGGAGGTTCCCGAACCCTCGTCTGGCTCGTAGTCCGGTTCATCCTCCTCCTCTCCTTTACGCTTCCTCTTTCTGGAGTTTGTTTGCACTGGTGGGCGAAAAATAAATACGGAATTTGCATTTTTAGCACCTTTGCATTACATTATGACATGCTTGGTGATGATGAGAATTGTAAATTAAATTTGCAAATTTTAAGTAGATGTCTACTATGCAGTGTCTTCATATAAGAACCGTCCAATCACAAAATGTCAGAATGTGAACAGCAATAAAAAAAGGTATAATCATCAGACACTTCTTCACTGATCATAACAAACACTCCACACTATTGGGGAAAAAAACAAGCGTGTTTTGCCTCCCAGACTCACAGCTGTGTTCCTGAGGGATGGAAGGCACGCGGATGCAGACGCTGGTCTCCTTGGTTACGGGATGGACGGTGTCGGGACCGTAGACGTTGGCGAAGGAGAGGCGCAGGTGCTGGTCTGCCGTGCGCAGGCCAAAGTACTTGGTGTTCAGGTAGACCAGAGAGCGGAGCAGCGCCGCGGGGCTCTCCTCTCCCAGGTGACCGCTGCTCCACAGGCTCCCCTCCTCCACACGACCCCACAGGCAGCCTGGGAGACGGGAGGACACAATGGCCATCAGGGACACAAGTTTCATCTTTAAATTTAGGCCTAGAATTATTGAATGCTTTGACCAGTGAAAAATAGCAGATCTACAAGCTCACAGCGCGGCACCGCTGCGAGCTTGTAGATCTGCTATTTTTTGAAAAAGTTGTGAAAATGTGTGCAAGTCTTTGGATATATGTATTTTCGAAGCGAACGTTTGTAACTCAAAGTTTGCTTCTGGGTGGTCCCTGGAACTACATTATTTTGAGATGGGGGTCCGTGGCCAAATAAATATCATTTTGGGGGTCCTTCACATGAAAAGGTTTGAGAATCGCTGACATAGTAGTCTCTCAAGAACAGTCTAACTGAGCTCCACTTAAGTGAAAAGGACCTTTTCTTTGACGATGGCTGGTCAGATTGCTGACATAGAAACACAGGGTTTTTCAAAAAATCGTACAAGGATTCAACAGACACTTATAGAATCGGGTCAAAATTCTAATTTTCAAGATTTTTCAAAAATAGCAGATCTACAAGCTTGCAGCGCGGTGCCGCGCTGTGAGCTTGTATATCTGCTATTTTTCAATAGTTAAAGCATAAAATAATGAAACACTATAATGTGTACCCGCTCTAAATGGGTTGACCACATGAACCCTAGCGTCTACATTCTGGGCGTGTCATAATAGGTGAACATGCAAAGGTATTTGGTGTATAAACTAGAGAGAAATAAGGAGGGGACTAAGTATAGACTCTTGGGGGGGACCTCGGTCAACTGAAGTATATAGGGCTTAAAGGGATATTCCACTTTCAAAAGAACTTTTGGTCATTTTATCGTCTAATCCTGGATAGTTTTTAATTTGCTTCATTCAGTATTTAGATATTTGATGTAAATGCTATCAGGCCTTCCTCCATCAGGACCTTTCCCCATACACACCCATTGTAACTTCAAACTCCATTTTAACCATGATAGATTCATTAAAAACACCTATTATTTTTTCTGGTGACTCATAATATCATCAGCTACATCATCATGTGAGCAGGCCGTGTTTTTTTCTATAACTGTTAATTTTTAATATGTTTAGGGGGAAAATGGAAAACAATCTAATACAATAAAAAGTCATAATTGAAAAAAAGTTATTGAAAAAACATGGCCTGCTCACGTATTAGGATGGTATTATGGGTCACCAGAAAAAATAATGGGTGTCTATCATGGTTAAAATGGGAGTTTGAAGTTACAATGGGTGTTTATAGAGAAAGGCCCTGGAGAGGGAGGGCCTGGTAACATTTACATCAAATATCTAAATACTGAATCAAGCTAATTAAAATCTGTTCAGGGTGTTCATAAAAGCCTGATTAGACGATAAAATGACCAAAAGATTTTTTGATAGTGGAATATCCCTTTAAGGGCCACGCATAACTTGAATCCCATTGAAACGTACCGTTTTACGTAGGCTTGCAGAGATACTGTGACTATTTGGAGTGCGAGCTCTCGACACAAATAACAAAGGCATGCTTTGTCAAATTTTCTTATGTATTCCTCAAAACAGAATGATGGGATGCAGGTAAAAAAATGCCAAGTTGCTCTTTAAAAATGGCCCTGTTATTTATGACATGACTCTGTAGGAGGCTAACAGTCTATAAGAGGGTCATCTGTGTGTCTGTCCAGAGCTAATCGTCCAAAATACTGGACCGATAAGTGCCAAATGGGGCTTTTACGTTCTCATATCTGTATTTTTGTTATAAAAACAGGTGTTTAGCACACAACTCACATGACCTAATCATGTATACAGATATGTAATGTAAGAGCCTTTTACAAATGCATTTTAAATACCTTTGCATTGCATTCGTAATGAGAATAGTTGCTACAAGCTGATGTCTATATGCAGTGTCTTCATATAAGAACCGTTCCAATCACAAAATGTCAGAATGTGAACAGCAATAAAAAGGGTATAATCATCAGACACTTCTTCACCGATTGATATATTGTGTAACCCATTTTTATAATTCAGAAATATTCAAAATGTGAGCTTGCAGATCAGCTATTTTCACCATTTTGGTAAACCTTTGGTAGTAAAAAACAAGGTTTAAGTGATTAAAACACTCAAGGCCATATCAAGGCATTATTACGATATCCAAAATCCCAGAAGATATTAAGTCTCATCATGATATTGTAATTACCATCAGGAAGAACAGTCGGCTTCCAGTCTTTGAGGATCTTGTTAAGCTCCTCTCCAAACTTCTGGTAGCATGGGTCACTGAAAAGGTCATCCTTTCTGCCTTTGGCGCGAAGATGCTGGAGAGAGAGAGACACACACACACACACACACACACACACACACACACGTGTCACAATGACATAGCATGCTAGCCACAGTAGTTCACATTCAGTTAAAGCTAACCCACTGCTAGTGTCCTCATATTTAAATAAATACTCAACAGCTTGGTTCAGGATGTGAACAGCAAATGATTATAATCATGGGACACAGTACATGTGTAGGCTATATACAGACAAAACTGGGGCAGCCAAATCCTAACGCCCTGCCGCCATTAAGCTGTTCTTTCACTTCTCTCTCCCTCGCTCTTGTGATCTAATGTCGGACATGTTGCTAAATATGAAAGACTGCTCAAATGCAAATAAATGAAAAATACTATTAAAAACACACTATATAAACATCCAAAATTACACCATCAGCAATCAAATTATTACAATTGTTTAACGCAAAACCAACATGCTCAAATCAAATCCTCCTAACTACCATAGCTCCAGGCTCCAGAAACAAGTCTTTAACATATAGTATTTTCACCCTTAATACACACCAACTCGCATAAAAGTTGCACTAACAGATGTTAATACCTTTAAAGTTTAAAGAATGAACAGAAATACAATTATTTCAAGACATTTCTTTACCCGTAAATCAAGCTTCTGAGGACCTTAGCAGTAAGCATGTGCACCCCTCTGAAGACCATGCTGCTTTGCTGCCTAGCATGTGAGTCTGAGAACAAGACAGGAAGTGGTGCGTCTGTAAAATAGGTCCTACAAGAAACCCTTTTGGGGATTTTCTGTTCCTGCCTTTCAATACTACTATCAGTTCCTTCTTGATAGATAAGACTTTTTTTTTTACAATTATAATACAGTGTAGTGTACCATGCAACAGAGTAGGCCTATATAGTTATTTGAAAATCGAAAAATCTTGTTTTATACTATTCGTTTAATTTAATTTGATTCAGTGGCCCTCAAATCAACTTTGCACCTCCTGCCTCGCTTGCAGTTCAACTTGACGTGCATTTCCCATGGCATGCGACGCCAACTCCCCTGCATTTGCACATGTGACTGTACCCTAAAGCATTGGTTCTCAAAGCAGGGGTCCTTGAGAGAGTTCCAGGATCCAAATGACTCAGAGAGTGTACAAATGGAACCAAATCACACTCTGAGTTAAATTAACATTGATTTTAAAATAATAGATTGAGGTCTCAGAGATAGAAATGCCATCAAATGGGGGTCCGTATGTCAAACTTGGAGTCCTTGAAAGTAACTGCCCTAAAGCAGTCCACGTTTAGAATTAAACTGCTGTACCGAATTCTCCACAGAGAATTCAGCTACAGAAAGCCACAGTAATTCATGGTGTTTGATACCAATATTCGGTACAGATATGATGTGCGATTGTTATAATCATCAAATTATTGGCTTAGGAATGTGACAAAAAACTTAAACTATCCATGAATTTAAGTTTCCATGGGGTGAGTAATCGATAGAGAAAAAGTCATATTGGGGATGAACTATCCTTTAAGTCTTTAAATTAAACAGTGACACAAACACTAGAAAGTGTGTGTGTGTGTGTGTGTGTGTGTGTGTGTGTGTGTGTGTGTGTCTGCAGCTAACCTCACCATTGATCAGTGTCATTTTTTGTGCATGCTGCCAGTAGGGAAATTCCCATTTGTTGTTATTTTAATTGAATTTATATCATCAGACCAACAGTCCGTACAGGCTATGGGATACGTGTTCATGTCTATATGGAATGGGACTAGCCAATCTGCTCGTTCAGTGTACGGAATCTACAGTGCACTAAACTACAATTCACTCCAGTTGTGCAACTCTTATTGCATCATACATTAGTGGATAATCTGTGCATGTAGCTACTCGTGAATACACCTACACTGATCTTGTCATGTAGTTTTATTTATTTATCCTTATTGGTGGAGATTATAATGATGGACAGATAGAGAGGGAGAGCGATCGCAGGCTACTTCACAATCTATGCATGTAATAAATATATCAGGAAATCTCTTAGGTCACTATTGTGCACTGGATCCCAAACTTTTTTTCCTTGGATCCCCCTCTTCTTAGACCTGGCACAAGCTGAGACCCCCACACATGAACGCAAGCACATAATTGTGTGCAAGTCAATCTGTTGGATCATGGTTCTCGAGAAGAACAGTTACACTCACTCACACGCACACGCACACACACATACAGAGAGATTTTGTGCATTTATAGTAGGATGTGATTATTGAATTATTTGTCATCTTATCCAAGGCATTTGACTCTGTATGATGTGTGCAATGAGGAGTGACACGTCAATAAAAACCTATTCGTCCAACATGTATATTAAAAAATCATTAAAGCAGTCAGTAAAACCACCTCGTTTTTACATGAATTGTTTTATACTAAAGAGTCAAGAAAGACCTTTCAACCCTGAAGAGATAAGTGGCCCACTCATTCAAATGTTTGTGTGCGTGTGTGTGTGGTGGGGTTAAGAGTGGGACTGAGCACCAACTGAGGACACCAGCCAGTCTGTCTGCAGGTCCTGTCCAGTCCTGGGTCTCATCACAGACACTTAACACAACTACTGCCTCTTAATCTGAAGGTTTGCTTGGTGCCTCGGTGCCACGCCGTTTCCTCCATAGGCCGCCGCTATTATTTTGAAGGGCTGGAAGGGGGTTGTTTTTGTTTTTTTGGATTATCACTTGACGGCAACGATTACGTCATCTAGTCACATGACAGTGTGGGTCCAGAAGGGAAACATGGCTGCGCCCATCCCGAGTCTAGAGTGTGCAGAGTGGAGACCCCTCTTTGTATACAAATGTCTTTTATGAGTTATTGAAGTTTCTTCATGGGCCTCTCAATGGATTTACTATGGAGGAGCTTCACTTCGCGTGCACGCCCGACGTGCGTTGTAAACAAATCGCGGACATTACCGATGCGGGCGGGACCGGAGCGACGTACAGTAAGTAATAATATCTTTACTGTATAAACAGTAAGATTGACAGTCCTCACCGTCAACGGCGCCATGGTATTAACCCTTTCAATGACGGTGAGCGTCGTCAACAGCAGCAGAACAGTTAACTCACCTAGAACTCTGTGACAGCTCTACCCTGTCATGTCTAGAGAGGTTTCAATGCTTCTTCAATGGATCTCAAACACATTTTAACATTCATCAAACTCCCACTTATGCTGACATCAGGTTTTAGCCAAGTCAGATTTAAGTCTTTTTAAGACTTTCTAATGCCACTCTGCCACAAAAACAAAAAACAAAAAAGAAATTACTCAGATTTAGGGTAAATTTTGTCCCAAAGTTTATTGAAACATAAAGAGTTGACCAAAAGGGGTGCATCTGTGAGTGCAATTTGAGTGCAGTTTGGTAAAAACCCCAACCAACATACGACGGCCCCACACACACCCACACACTATACAGGGTTCCCACGTATCTTTACCAATTAATTTCCATAACTTTTCCAAAACGTTTCCAGAATTTTTAACCCGATTTCCAGGACTATATAACACGTGTCGTTTACTCCTATGCGCAATGCCCAAAGACATGTAGTGTATGCCAGTGGTTCTCAACCTTTTCAGGCTGTGACCCCCGAAATAATCATATTTGAACTGGGGACCATGACGAGCACTAAGAGTTGAGGAATTTTGTATAACACGGTTTTATTGTGAAAATAGCCTGATCTACATGCTCACAACGCCTCGCAAATGCGAGGCGTTGTGAGCATGTAGATCTGCTATTTTCACAATTTCTGCCTCTAATATTTGACAATTTGACCAATGTTTAATTTGTCATTTCAGAGGTATTAACAAAATCAATAACCAAAGACAATGCATAGCTATTTTTTCCAGGACCTTCCAGGACCCTTGGTGAATTCCAAAACTTTTCCATTACTGGATTTTCTTTTTTTTCCCCAAAATATTTCCAGGAATTTCATGGAACCCTGCACACCCTATACTGGTGTAATTCCGTCCCTTCCAGACAGTGGTACTGACCTGCTGTATGCCCAGACAAAGGTAGAGGATGCTGTCTGGAGCGTAGTGATCGCCGCTGGGCCGACACGCCTCCTTGATGAACCTGGACAGAGCGGCGCTCAGCTCGGCCGGGCTCAGAGACAGCATGTTACTGTTGGAGCGCACCACAGGGGCTGCCAACACACCGCAACATGTATGTTCATCACTAGGGCTGTCACAATTATCACATTTTACATGACGATTCATTGTCACGATTAAAGGACAACTTTATTTTTTTACATCAAGGGTTCATATTTTAGATAGTCATTAGAGAAAAGAAAAGATGAGTGTTAAAATGTTTTCATTTACTGCTTTCTATCGTTTTATAGATTTTTACGATTTTGATTTGACACTGAAATCTAAATACTAAAATCACTAAAACAATAGAAAGCTATCTTTTATCTTCTATCGCTATCTTTAGCTCATAATGAAATTAAATATATGTTTTTTTATGATCCTTATGGTCCCCAAACTGTACAAACACCCTTTATGGCGGGATACATTTGCATGTACAAGAAATTTGCCTGGGTGTGCAGTGAACAGGAATTTCGATTTCTGTGAATATTCTTTTGAAATAATTGGAAAATGTGGTCAGTTTTTGACATGAGCCAAATGTATCTAACCCTTTTATATCTAGTGTGGGTTTTTTCATGTGCTATATTTGCTTTCTATAACAGACATGTTGAAAACGTGAATCATATAATTTGTTTCCTACGGAGATAATTGTATCCAAAAGAAAACAAAAATGTCCAATCCCTACACATTTTTACCAATTAATTTCCTAAACTTTTCCAAAACTTTTCCAGAATATTTAACCCAATTTCCAGGACTATATAACAATAATTCAGCTCAATAACAATTCGCTTACTCCTATGTGCAATACCCAAAGACAGGTATTGTATGCCAGTGGTTCTCAACCTTTTCAGGCTGTGACCCCCGAAATAATCATATTTTAACTGGTGACCCGGCACCCTGACGAGCACAAGAGTTGAGGAATTTTGTATAACACGTTTATATTGTGAAAATAGCCGATCTACATGCTCACAACGCCTCGCGCTGCGAGGCGTTGTGAGCATATAGATCGGCTATTTTCAAAATTTACGCCTCTAATATTTGACAATTTGGCCCATGTTTAATTTGTCATTTCAGAGGTATTAACAAAATCAATAACCAAAGACAATGTATAGATATTTTTTCCAGGACCTTCCAGGACCCTTGATCAATTCCAAAACCTTTCCAGTACTGGAAAAATATTTTTCTAATTTCAAAATATTTCCAGGAATTTCATGACCGTGGGAACCCTGGAATAAAACTGCGTGGGCATTGCTTCTTTACCTGGGTTGGGGTTGTCCTTCCTCTCGGTGTCGTCTGAGTGGTTGGGCGAGGACAGCGCCCAGCGTTTCCAGGCGTTGAGGCCGTAGCGAGCCTGCAGCGACACACTGCGTCGCTCTCCCTCCACGCGTCTGCCAGCCGGACAGGAAGACGAGGAAGGCGACAAAGACGAGGTCTCTTCCTCTACCGCTCGCCTCTTGTGGCCCTGCCACACGCACACACACACACACACACACACACACACACACACACACACACACACGTCACAATGACATAGCATGCTAGCCACCGTAGTTCATATTCAGTGAAGACTAACCAGTTGCTAGTGTCCTCATATTTAAATAAATACTCAACAGCTTGGTTCAGGATGTGAACAGCAAATGATTATAATCATGGGACACAATACATGTGTATATACAGGATTAATAATAATAATTGTGGTGATGCTTCAGAGACAGACGTGTGTGTGTGTGTGTGTGTGTGTGTGTGTGTGTGTGTGTGTGTGTGTACACACTACCTTCCTCCGAGGCTGGGGTCGCGATAGTGGCTCCTCTTTCTCTTCAGCTAAGACAGGGGGCAAACTGAAGCCCATGTCATCCTCCAGAGCTAGAATGGAGTCCGGGGCAGGGGCTGAAACAGAGAGATGAGACGATTTTCCATTTTCCATGGCCCAATACCATCCACTTGTGCCACTTTTTCCACTACAAGGAATTGGGTAGAGTGGTGTCAAAGTGGTACGAAAAGTGGTACTGAAAAGTATCCACTCTTTTAAGCGGGGCCAAAGCAGTCATATATAACTTCTACTGAGCTACAACAACTTGAGACAGATTTTAGTTTGCGAGTCATGGCTGCTATAGATCATTTGTTTCTATATTTGTATTGCATCTGTGTTAGGAAAGAGGGTCGGGTCGATTGGGCAGAATTTTATTTGCTTAGCCCTGCACTTGAGATTCCACGAAGTACCAAGAACATCAAACCAACAAACACAAACGGCGGACAAATCTGTCGCCTCCAGTTGCCATAAACTATCGCCACCAGTTATTTTACATAGATATTTTGGATCTTCTCAGAGAGATGTCTCCAGGGTACAACTGCTGGTGTAGAGTGGGGGAACGACAAGTACAATAAGGCATGTTTTCATTGCAGTTCCGTAATTTTCCCGGCAAAATAAAGAATTATAATTAGCATAACTTGCCGGGAGTTATAGTTTTTTGGGTGTTTTCACATGCCCTCATCGGCAGCAAAAATACTGGTATCGCTCGTTTTCACTGCCATTGTGACGGCATGAAAACCAGGGTTGCCAGATTTTGCGAGAGAAATAAGCAACCAGGTGTACAAAAATAAGCCCCAAAAAGTTATATTATCTAGCCACACGAGCACTTTAAAACTATACGCATCGCCGCATCAGCTACTTGAAAATTGCCAATCTACAAGCTCACAACAAATAAACCGCAACCAGCCACTATCAATACAAGCAACTTTACGGAAATCAAGCCCAGAGTCGCTTATAATTAGCAGACATGGCAACACACGGACTGAAAGACCTGCAAAAAACACACGCGGGCTGAAAGACCTGCAAAAAACAGTCTCCCCAGTTCGGTTTGGTGCGTCTCTTCTCTCTCTCACCCTGAACGCTACAAATGGATTTAACAAAATATTCTTCATGCAACAACACATAAGGTTCAGAAAGGATCGCTCATGCGTTATGCAACCTGTTGGGGGAAATCTCGCTCTTAACAGCGAAACACTCCCCCCATGCACTTGTGGCTTGTAGATTTAGCTTTTTTTTCACGCGTCACTGTAAACGATGGATGACCATGCAGACTCGATGCTCGCTGCTCTGTAAAACACTTTTAATCATGCAACGAGGAGAAACTATTAACTAATGATGCAGCTCTTTGAGTTGGTAAAGATTCCAGCTTTCATCACAACATTACGAGCGCATTGCATCCCGTTCTCCAGACCGGACTTGTATCAAAACCCACACAGTTTAATTAAAAATAGGCTATAGAATACAAATAAGTTTGAACCATGAGCAAGCTCAGAAGGTTCAGAAAGGATCGCTGCATGATGCAACGTGTTGCACTTGTGGGCTTGTAGATTATTAGCTGTGTTTTTTTTCTTCTTCACGCGACACCATAAACGATGGATGACCAGAGAAAGAAAGAAATAGACTTCTGCTGTGTTTGTCAATGCGATTCTAGCCTAAATAATTAATCCCCTATTCAAGGTGAAGCTGTAGACCTACTTTATTTCTATATATTCCTTTACATTCAGGTCGTTTTCAATCCCAGATACAATGTTTTAAACTGTTAACTGGCTCCTTTCATGCACCTGGTTGTCAAAAAAACGGCAAATTCACGGCATGCGTTTTCACTGGAGGGAAATTTGTATTGTCACGGTACTTTCATCAAAAATTACTAGGTATTTTCCCGTCAAATTTCGGCCCCCAATACTGCCGGGACACAAAATAAGTGGCCGTTTTCACATGGCGTGAATTTCAAAATTGCCGTCATTTTTGAAAAAACTCCCAGAAGTTTTGCTCAGTGAAAACGGGGCTATAGAGAGAGGAAACCGAGAACAGAGCGAGGGGAGAAGTTCGAGACATGACAAGTCACATCTTAACCTGGGTCCTCCCAACTCACGTAATATTATATATACTGTAACTTTCAGTGTCACCAGACACCTGCTAAATCTAAGTTAGAGTCAACTTCTTCAACACAAAGTCACAATTTCTTTCTATGTTTACCTTGAGGGAAGTCCATCTCCAGGTCCAGATCAGGCTCATATTTGTCCTCCTCTTCCTCCTCTTCATCAGAGCTGCTGCCACTGGAACAGCTGGACTCCTCCCTATCTCCTCCCCGCTCCCTCTTCACCTTCACTGGCTTCACATCTGAAACAGAGGCTTCAGTTCAGAAAAAACGTAAAAAGGAGAAAAGGTGGACCAATATTTGGTTAAGATCGTCCTGGTTGCTGAAAAAAAAAGCAATTACCAGGAACTGGTATCCTGGACTAGAAACGGTGGAGGACTATCCTGGACATTTAACATTTAAGTTGAAAATAAGACCTCTTTCATAATAGATGGTAAAAATGGTTATTGAACAAAGGCAAAAAAAGGAGAGGTGTGAACAAAAAATGTCAAAAAGTCTACCCCTGTAAATGTTATATATATTTTCTTTGTTTCGTTTATTCTGTTTCATTTTATTCTATTCATGATTGTATGTATTGTTGTCTGTTTTGTATATTTGCAATCCTCAATATAGAAAAAGTGACCACTTTAAGTACATTTCAATGATATCGAAAATATATAACATTGTGAGCTTGCAAGCTCACAATGCGCTTAGAAGGCGATGCGTTGTGAGCTTGTACTGTACATCTATGACATAATGTGTCACCTGTGCACATATCAGATTAATCTGCAATAAATGTTCCCAGGTGAAGAAAATATCCATAAAATAACTGAATTTGAGGATAAATGTGAACACTAGTGGGTGGCAATTTATCCCCTGGAACCCCAAATGATACTCCTGCTTGGAAGACATACTGTTCATGACCAAATCAGGGTCAGGGATACTGAGAAGGGTGTATAAGACATTGTTAGACAATTAACACAGTAGTTGCCAGGTCTGCCATTAATTAATTTGGTAGCTTGTGCTGGGGTTTTTACCAGATTTTTGAGGCTCCGTGAACGCAGCACTGGTCCCCGGAAGTAATCCGATTACATTTGGACGAATGGCGATTCGTCTTTTCTTTCATCACAATTACAACTGCAGCCATCCGCGCTTTTTTATGTTCCGTAGAGAAGGGCTAGTTTTAAACAAGAACGCGATCTGAAGATGGATTCCGAGATAAAGCCATTTTTCTGCAGATCATTCCATTGCTTCCAACGGTGGATTACACTTCCTGATTCCGTTTTCTCCCGATGGATTATGGGGATTTGAGTTTTTGCTTCAGTGCCGGGTGCCACAGAGCGCAGGCTGCGGGTTTACACTAAGAAACATCCCGACTTAAGTCGGAATAGTTAACAAATCTGATTTTAGAATTGAATGTAAGTGAGCTCAATACATTTTCCCCACAGTAATGAAACTAAGACATGGCCAGGGGGCGTACCTGGTTTCTGTTCCTCAGCGATCACCTTGTCTACCGTGGCATCAGAGGACGCCTGTTTCTTCAGATCGCTGATGTACTGAACTATCTGCTCGGCCCCCTGCAGTGTGGTGGGCAGGAACAGTGGCACTGGTACCTGGAAAGGACACAAGCAGAGCATGGAGTGAGGCTGTAGCTTGAAGCTGCCGTGCATTACTGGTTCTGGACAGTAGGGTGGAGAGAATTAAACAATGGTGGTACTGTATACTTTTCTTTTTCTTTTCTTAGTGGTTAAGGTTAGACGCTGACACAGTTTACTCTACTGGACGATTTTTTGGGGAAATCTTTGAATATATAATTTTCAAAGCAAACTTTTGTAACTCAAATTTCAGCTTGTGGGGGTCCCTGGAACAATATATTTTGAGATGGGGGTCCACGGCCAAATACATGTAATTTTGGGGGTCCTTGACATGAAAAGGTTTGAGAACCACTGATTTAGAAGACATTAATAAAATGGGGTCAAAATATTCTATAAGACTTGCACACATTTTCGAGATTTTTCAAAAATAGCACACTCGGTGCTGCGCTGTGAGCTTGTACATCTGCTATTTTTTAATAGCTAAAAGCATAAAATAATGGTTTAAGTGGTTCAAGTCTAACGTGACACAGACATGTTCCATGTCTAAATGGCTTAAGGTTTGCTGTATATACTGCATATACCGTACTGTATGCTGTGACTTCTTACAGTTGTTTTCTTACCGGTAGAGGCATGGGTAGTAGGGATGGCGTGACCTGGGAGTACATGTTCATGGGTACTGGGATGAAGACTGGTACAGGGATTGGCACAGGAATGTACTCCCTCTTCACACCGTCGTCCACATCTGATAGCACGCACACACACACGCACACACGCCCGGTGTAAACCACATTTCCTACTACAACCACTGTTACTGGTAATAATACACTTTAATAATGAACTTTAAATGTTTAGCTCTTTTATTTTATTTTTAAACAGCTACAAAGTGCTTAACACTTTAATAAATGATTGATTGACTTTAAACCTACAATTCCTCTCAACATCTGGCTTTGTCCGGTCAAAAACCGAAGGGAAAAACATGTTCGAAAATGTCCACAGCTCAAGGTTTGTTGTACGCCCAGGGTCCCATTATTGGCCAAGCTTCACAGGATGCGCTGTGATTGGCTAGCGGGACGCTTGGCTGGTCTTACCTGTTTGTAAGAGCTTGCTCTGCATGTGAGGTTTGCAGTAGGTGGCCTTGGTGAGTGTGAGGGGTTTGCAGAGAACAGCCTTGTTCTTGACGTCCTTCACCTGCCCTCCTCCTGCATACACCACCGTGCCCTGGTCTATAACCTACAACACAGCATGCAGCAAGGTTCAGCTAGTTAGGTAGGTAGATAGATAAAGATTACAACAAACCACTCCATGAGCCATATTACAACTGTGTAATTAAGATGCATAAAGAGCCACTTTACAATTGTGTAATTAAGACGGCAAAAACACAATCTAGTCCATTTATTACTTACCCCTAGTTTGGCTGATGGCATGTCAAACCCTGGTGAAAGAATGAATACATCAGAAGAATCTATACAATAAAATAAACGCACACGTCCAGACACACCTTTTGGAAAATAGCAGATCTACAAGCTCACAATGCATTGCATCGCGATGCATTGTGAGCTTGTAGATCGGCTATTTTCAAATGGCCGAAATGTATATAAGACTGAAGTGGTTAAATGTATGTTTTGCAATAATAAAATAAATCTACAAAGTAACTAGCAACTACATTTTTCAAATAAATGTAGTGGAATAGAAGTAAAAGAATTGGAAATTGGAAATACTCAAGTAAAGTACAAATAACTCAATAATAATAAAGTAGAGTAGTTATAAGTAAATGCACTTGGTTACTTTCCACCACTGTACCTAGGCTGGTGTTCTCCGGGCCTTTCTGTGTGACCAGGATGGGCTCGTTCTGCTGGAGGTAGAAGCGGAGCAGACACTGCTGGTCACAGAAGTGCTTCATCTCGGATCTCCACTGCACAGACTCTGCCAGGTGGCCCTGCACCTTGCAGCAGTCACACCTCGCCGCCTAGTGGACGCCAGGGGAAACACAGGGTAAGAATACACAGCTGGCGTTCCACACTGGCTGCTGGGTCGGATAATTCACCAGCTGTCGCATCGTTCCACACGAGCCCCCTTCTATCCAACCATGCTCCACAGAAAGGAATGAATGCTGTATCGGACCATATGCAAGGGGGAGATCAATACTCATCAGGTGGCATTTATTTATGAAGTATTTTAGTTATAAATGACGGCACGGTGAGGGTATAGACTAGGATGGATGACCGGCAAAAAGGGTCCTGGACCCGGGAATCGAACCTGTGACGTTATGTGGATGATGCATTGCCAAGTTGAGCCATGATGGAGCTTCAATCACAGTAACTTACTCATCTTTATCACAATTATCATAATGATGGTAATGAACTAATCAGGTTGCCTCAATCATACTTACTATAAACTACCGTCATCATTTAACATCACAGCATGCAAATTAACACGTAATGCTTAATTACATTCAGTACTACGAAGATGTCATGTGGCAAATTTTGCTGATCTCTAAACTCTTAATGGATGCATTATAAACTTGTAGATTGCCTATTTTCAGTAATGGAGCTTAAAAACCACCGCATCGGACTGACCTTATAGTACCAGTCGTTGAACTTCTGGGCGCAGGCTTCACTGCAGAAGTCCCTGTTCATTCCCCCCAGTTGCCTGGTCACCCCTCTCTTGCACAGCTGGTTGCAGTGATTACAGCTTACACACTTCAAGCCCAGACGCCTCACAAAGTCCTGCTTGAACAGCAACTTACAGCCTGGGAGAGGAGGGAGGGGGAAAGAAAGAAAGAATGAGAATGTATGTGGACAGTCGGAGAGACAGAGTGAGAGAGGGTAAAGGTGGAGAGAGAGGGGTTGGATGGAAAAGAGACTTAAGCATGGTTTATGCTTAGTTGAGCACCGGTGAGGCGCACCGAAAACAGCAGATCTACAAGCTCATAAAGTGTTGTGAGCTTGTAGAGCCGCTATTTTGGGTGTGTGACACCTGCGTGCAACAATTCAGTCTTAAGAGAGAGAGAAGACGGACTGGGACAGTGCCCAGAACCTCTCTGTTCTTTCCTTCGTCCCATCTACAAGAAACTGAAGGTGTGCATAAGCCTTTACATTACAGTCAGATTGTGTTTTTTAAACTGCAGATGAACAAAGCCATGCTTTTGACAGTAAGTCAGAAAGTAACTAATATGTAATTAATTCAGTTGGTTCTCTCACCGAGGTGGTAGGCTAAAAACGAGACTAGGCAAGCCTGGTTAAGCAGGGCCCGGATACATGCCAATGTGCTGGTGAATTATGACACAGATAGTCAGATACAGATATCTCCATATCTGTCTGTGGAGAGACGGACAGACTCGAGCCAGAACATTGGGATGCTCCTCACCAGCCTGGTACGACCCACTGCTCGGGTGCTACCCGTTACTAGATCTGCATCCCGTTCACTGTCCAGATGTTTTATAGAGGTCTTGGCTGCAAATAACCTCCCCTCTGAACTCCACAATAATGCCGGACAATTAATTTCACTGTGGTCCCAAACAAGCTGTCCTCTGTGTTTCCCAGGTGCAGGGGTAGCTTGTTATCAGATAACCATGTGCTGTGCTGGTGGTGAGAGGGAGCTCTGTATACAGCAGGGGTTCCCAAACTTTTTGGTCTCAGGGCACCCCATCAATATTCTTTTAATCCGAGGCACCCCTACATTATAATTTCCACTCCCAGCACCTTATATTTATAGCATGTTGTCGTTGTCGGGTGGAAAACTTGTAGGCCAGGCCTATGTCCAAAACCGTTCGTTTTGTATTTATCATCTATAAAATGTACTAAACTAGTGATAACAGCCGATCTACAAGCACACAACGCCATTGGGTCCATCTGGACCCAATGGTCCAGATGGAACCCAGCTTGGTTCCATTTGTACACTCTCCATCTTAAAAGTCAAATAAACATCGAAGGCTTTACTGCAGGCAGGGGTCTTCAACGTTTTCAGGCCAAGGACCCCTTAGCTGAGATAGAGCTGAAGCAGTGACCCCCACTACGTATTGTATGAAATTGTGTTGCAGATCAAACATTTTCATAGATTTCTGAGACAGCTTAGACTTGTTTGACAGCAATATCATCAGGGTAGATTGTTGGTTTAATGTGTATTTTTAGACATTGAACGACTTGAACCATCAATACTTAGTCTTCTTTTCTTTTCACTCTATACCAAACCTCTTTGCCAAGAATAGCAGATCTAGAAGCTCACAACGCCTCGCAGCGCAAGGCATTGTGAGCTTGTAGATCGGCTATTCTTGGCTAATGTTCCACAGAATAGGGATACTAGGGTTCAAGTGGTTAGTGTAGAAAAAATAAAGTTCTTATCACACAAAGATATGGAGGTAGATTTAGAGTAGTAACTCTGAGGACCCCCTAGGGGCCGGACCCCCTGTTGAAGACCCCTGCTTTACATGTCTTTATTGGAGAAATATGGACTAACACATCCAAAGGAGGCTCCGAACGCTCAGAGAACCTTTTTCGCTATGAGGTGAGCACCTTGTATTTTGCATTAGTGCATGTTTCGAGCAGTTAGAGCGAAATCTGGCCTCACCGGGCATACTCTATCTCTCGTCGTTATAACGCTTGTAGAGACATACCGTCCCAAAGTAAAAGCACTCTACAAGCAGTTATAATGTATGGCTAGGAAAGGGGTCTGTAGTCTAATGCAGTGGTTCTCAACCTTTTCAGGCCGTGACCCCCAAAATAATCATATTTTAACTGGGGACCCCTCCAACCCTGACAAGCACTAAGCGTTGAGGCATTACATTTTGTATAACACGGTTCTATTGTGAAAATAGCAGATCTACATGCTCACAACGCCTCGCGTTGCGAGGCATTGTGAGCATGTAGATCGGCTATTTTCACAATTTCTGCCTTTGACAATTGTTTAATTTGTCATTTTAGAGGTATTAAAGGTATTACAAAGTCCTTAAATTGTCCCTTTAGAAATGTGCATCTACTGTACCCTCTATACACTTAAACTTCATGTTGGTTTGTTTACTGTTGAGTGAGAAAACAATGTTCCACATTAAGTTAATCATCTGGGGACCCCCCAAAATAATTTGGGGACCCCCCCCCCCCGAGGTTGAGAACCACTGGTCTAATGCATATCAAACTGGGGTCCTTGAAAAAGAATCAATTCAGCAGAGTACACTACCTTCGCTACAGAAGGGTCTCTTGACGCCAGAGATTTGGACCGTCTCGTGGAGGGTCTTCTCCTCCTGGCAGTACTCACAGAACGTCACGATGCAGTGCAGCTTCTTGTAGTCCTCGCAGCATGGCTTACTACAGAACTGGTACACCTTGTCCTTAAGACAGACAGACACACACACTTATCTTAACATACTTTATGAGGACGGTCCATTGACTTTCATTTGTTCCCATCAGTAGAGGGGTAAAAAAATAAATACATTTGGCCTAAAATTGGATACTTCAGTATGCTCTTCAGGAATAAACTTCATAGGCTGTAGCGTATCTGTTGGACATGGTGACATTTTGGCTTCAGTCACAGAATTAAACAAGTGATGCCAAAAAGAAAATACATCCTGGGGACCATTATGGTCTTATAAGTTATCTTTTTAGCCTAAGTGTTTTATCGTACCTCCGTGCTGTTGACATTTTTGAATAATAAAGTACAGAGAAAAGACAATAACCTCAACTAGTGATAAAGGATAGTAGCTTATAGCCATGCTGTGAGGACCTAATTTGTTCAGGTTTGTGTCACCATCGTCCCTTTGTTCAAACTGAATTCCCCACCCCTTCCTCTATTTCACCTGGACAATATTAGCACTGTGACAGTGTGGGTGAGTGTGTGAGCGTGTAAGTGCATTGTGATATTTCTGCGTGTATTTAAGAGAATTTGAGTGTTAACGGGTGTCATTAGATGACTTCTGTTTTTTGTGTATTTCCCTTTTGTGAAACTGTACAAACCTAGAATAAAACAACGACAAAAATCTACATTTGAATCAATCAATGGAGTGGTCTCACCTCCCAGTCCAAGGTTTCAGGCTTCAGGCTGAAGGCTCCCCTGCAGTAATTACATTTGAGCTGGACGCTGCTGTTTGTAGTGGGGAGGAGTGTCTGGCCATTGGTGGTCGTTTGGAGCGTTGGAGCATTCTGGAAATAATGAATTCAATGAAAGTCTTATGAACACTGTTGTAACTTCAGAATGTATCCCGCCATAACATCCAAAATAATCATAATAATAACCAGTAAGACGCCTCAGGGCGGCAAGGTCGCACCATGTCTTGGCCATCTGGCCAGTGGTGTATATCGATGACATCAGGGATCTCCAGTGATGTCACAGTGATGTCACAGTGATGTGGACATCAGGGATCTCCATATTTCCACATATGGGCATAAAAGGGATACAATCCCTTTTATGCCATATATGGAGATCATAGTGTGGTTCTCCAACAGGGCATCATCTGGGATACAATCCCTTTTGTGCCCATATATGGAGATCCTTAAGACTGATGTCACCTGTTTATGCCCATATATGGAGATCTCTGCTCTGAGTATCTGACATCACCTGAGATGTCACAGTGATGTGTCAGGGGAACCACATTTCTTTGTCACTGCATAACAAATGAGAAAATAGGAGTGTAATAGGGAGGGAAGCCGGGGCGGGGAGTGCAATATTGGTCATTGCACATACTCCTACGGGCTGGGGCGGCACCTGTCAGTGGGGGCTCCTCACTGGCAGGTGAGTCAGTAGGGTACAACAGCAGTGACAACACAGAAATGTGTGTGGGGAGGAATGAATTGGCATAAGGACTAAATTGGGTAGAAAAAGGGGGTAAAACAATTATTGGCTACTAAAATTATCTACCGAGTGTAATATCATTTGGTCTTGGAAGCGACCGTGATTCAAATTCTTCAGTCTCTGCATGTTCAAGGGCAACCTCAATTGCAGCTGTAGACACAAAGACACATGGGGTTTGATGTGGGACAACAGACACTGAGGTGTTACCTGGAACTTGGTGACACACTGTGAGCTGCAGAAGTTGAGGACGTTCCCCTCCGGTAGTGTGGCCTGGTACTGAGGCAGCGAGTTCTTCTTACAGTAATGACACGTTGGCTCTGCGTCTGCGCACGCACACGCACACACGTACACACACACACGTACGTGAAGACGCCTCATGATACCATGCTACCTTCAAACAAGGTCTCTAAAACTAACCTATTCTCTTCCGTATATATACTACAGACTACACTATAATATAGTAGAATAATTCTAGAGCGCCGCCATGAATACATAAATGGTTTGTTGAAATGAGCGAGGAATAATTTTAAAGTTTTGCACAGAGCCCTGACCTTAACTCTATCAAACACCTTAGGAATGAATTGGTCCACCAAATGAGAGTCAGGTCTAAGATACGCCATCCTCCCTTAGGCTGGCAGGACATCACATGCACCCGCTTTCAGCCAGTCTGTTTATATTATGCAACTAGCTAGCTAGCTACATGCTTACGTTAAGATGGCCTAACGTGCACGTCATTGTCAAGTATAATAATTGTGCAATTTGGAAACGGGTGATAACTAGGAATGCCAAAATGTAATATTCTACAGCACTTTTCGATTAGTAATCGATTAACATTAACAGAAGGATTCAAAAGACACCTATAGAATTGGGTCAACATTCTAATTTTCACGATTTTTCAAAAATAGCAGATCTACAAGCTCGCAGCCGAGTGCCGCGCTGTAAGCTTGTAGATCTGCTATTTTTCAATAGTTAAAGCATAAAATAATGATACACAATAATCGATTAACATTAACATTTTTTTTATTCATTTTTTTACTGGAATGCAATGCACATTTACATGTACAAGATGTCTCTTCGGGTAATTGGTAGCCTTTAACTAGTAACTACTACTCTTCAACAATCCATCACACGTGTGTCTGAGACAGGGAGGGAGGGGCGGGGTATGTGTGTAGCAGCCAGGCAGCAGTCACTCTGCTGTGCTGCTGGCTTCCTCCACTCTAGTTTACAGTTGGTGCTGGTGTGAATAATAAATCAATGGCCATTTACTATTATTAGTATTATTAGTACTAGCCTATATTTTGGTTGAAACTAACTAACTAAGCCATAAAATAGTAATTTTCGATTTTGAAATATTAAAATCGATTTATCGGTGGCATCCCTAGTGATAACCTATTCCGTCCACCACGGCTTGCCAAGCCAGACAGTACACTCATCGACTGCTCGGCGAGCTCGGGCATGCCTCACAAGCCTTAAGGCCTCGCTGTTGGCACGCCTCCCTTGTTGTCAAGAGATGGTATGGTGACAAAAATGTGCATGCGCATATGTACTCAATGAGGGTGGTGGGGGTATTTACAGCATGTTTAGGTACTCACTGGGGGTGCTGGGGGTATTTACAGTATGTTTAGGTACTCACTGGGGGTGGTGGGGGTGATGGCCATTTTGCCCTTGTTCATGCAGGTGACAGAGCAGTAGGATCCCATGGTGCCTCCGGCCCCCAGACTGTGGAGAACCTCGCCAGTCTTTATCAGGGTCTTGCAGGTCACACAGCTCGCCAGCTTACTATGAGCCTGGTACACAGATGAGATCAATATAAAAATAAAGGTTTAGTAAATTTTTTAGATGATAAAATACAAAACGAAAGGTTTTGGACATACAAGGTTTCCACCCGATAACGACGATATGCTAGTGTTGTTGCTGCTCTTATACCACCATTATTACTGGGGTTGGTGGGGGCCAGACAGTAGCCCGCCGCGGGCCGCAAATGGCCCGCGGGCCGCCTATTGGGGAACCCTGGGCTAGAGGTAACTAGTCGTTTTCAATGGAAGCCAGCAACATGCATGAAGCTACAAAATTACGCTTGACGCGCAACAAACCAAGTTGAGCTGGCTTCAACTTTTATCAACACTCTGGTGATGCAGTGAAGCATCAATCAATCATATTATGTTTTTATTTAACCATTTCCCTTCTGTCATTCATGTTGTTAACCAGTTCAGTGTGCCATTTAACCCTACCCTTTTCATTTAAGCAGTGTGGCTTGAGCAGCAACTTGGCAGCAATGGAGTTGGCCACACCTGACCTGGCCGTTTTGTAGCTTTGTTGACGCTAGTGTGACTGTGAATGCAGCATGAGGGGAAATTAGGTTGCTCCAGAAGCCAGTACCAGGATATGCATATATAAATATGTCCCTGACAGGAGGAGGACTAGCATTATCATACAGTAAAGTTAAAGCTTAAAACCTTTTAAGGATTAAATAAAATTGACCACAATAAAGCCAAATCACAAAGCTTGGGGTCGACCGCATGTGACAATGTGTGTGTTTTGTACAGGGGGATGGGATTAGGAACACAAGATGATAAACCATGTCAGAGGAACACCAAAGCGAGACAGAGAGTGGGGTCAAAAGAGACGGGTAGAAACAGAAGGTCAAACATTAAAATAAAAGACATCAAGGACAGAAGGCAGAAATATATCTCAAAATGGTAGAAAACCCTTGTAGGCTACTGTCTCTAGGACTAAACAAACTTGAACATGATGCGCACTCACACACACACACACACACACACACACACACACACACACACACACACACACACACACACACACACACACACACACACACACACACACACACACACACACACACACACACACACACACACACACACACACACACACACACACACACACAATCTTTTAAGCGTATTATGTGCAGTATGTTTCCCGACCCCCCCAAAACTATTAAACAATAAACCTTATACTTTCATATTTCCAGCAATTTCAAAAGCAGTCAAATAGATGTATCACATTAAGAATAAATGGGGACATAGTATGAATAAATGGGGACATAGTATGAATAAATGGGGACATAGTATGAATATTGATTTGTTCTTAAATGACCCCCCAACAAGTGAAAAAAATACAAACACCTGTTTGCCTGGGTTACATATGATTTTCCTATTTATAGGAAAGGACAGTCTGCCTGCCTTGTGCATTTCCTTCTTTATTTAGGCATGAGGAAATCAGAGATGCTTACCGATTTAGAGGGACAACAACACCGTAAAGTCATCACCACAACAGTGGCAGTAAAGTGTGTATGCGATTTCCAAAGGATTTTGGGGGGCACACTAAGTCCTGCTTGTGGGCATTCACTAGAGATTCAAGATCAAGGCATGCACAGCTACAACAAGGCCTTTAGGCTCGCGAGGCACACCTGAGCATGACAATCGGCGAGCGAGTGCACAAGCAGAGCAGCCGATCCAAAATGGCCATTCTAATTTCACTTTATTGGCCCCTCGTGGTAAATGGTACGTGAATGGTGCATTTATATAGCGCCTTTATCCAATGTGCTTTACAGAGATTGAGCATTATATTCACCCATTCACACACACATTCATTCACCGATGGCAGAGGAAACCAAGCAAGGTATCAACATGCTTACAGAGAGCAACTAGGCTAGGGGTTCAGAGTCTTTCTCAAGGACTCTTCGACATCAACTCTGGGGGGGCCCAGGATCGAACTGGGAACCTTTCAGACCCTCTGTGTTCTAAGACGGCAACTCTACCCCTGAGCCACTGCCGCCCATGATGATCTTTACAGTAGAACATCCAGACGATGGTTTGCTGCCTACCGAATCAATAGCTAGTATATTCACCATATTCCTGGCCCCGCCCCCGGCTTCCTTCATATCCTTAAAGAACATTTAAAAACATCATTTGGTTTCCTGTGTCCTTGCATTAAAGTGTCAGTAGAGGTGTTCTGGGCTCTGGGCTCTGAATGAACCTGTGTTGCCATGTCTGCTTATAATAAGCAATTTGTGTTACTTTCTAATATTTTTTAAATCAGTGGTTCCCAAATCTTTTCATATCAAGGACCCCAGATAAACATATTTGTCCACAGTCGCAGACTCCCATCTGAAAATATGTGGTGCCAGGGACCTCCACAGATTTATGTTGTTAAAATGTTTCAAAAATATTCAATTTTTTTTTTTTTTTTTTCCTCAATATGTTTTAATTATCAAATATACAAGCTCACAATGTGTCGCAATGTGACACATTGTGAGCTTGCTGATCTGCTATTTTCAAATGTAAATGTAAAGTAGTAAAACTGAACCTAGTTAATTCTATTGGGCTTATTATTCATAGACCTGGCCGCTTGTTTCTTTGGCAATATCTGGCAACAGACAATTCCCTGTCACTTCCTTACTTGGGATCTCTTGTTCTTAGACTTGGGAGGAAGTGAAAAGATGTTTTTGAAGCAGCACACAGAGAAAAACTCTCTAGCACCCTCTGTAAAAGAAAATGGCAGCCTCCATAGAGAGGGCCAGGAATATGGTGAATAGACATCACCACCAGCAGCTGGAATAACCAGCATTTGGCTAGAGAGAATTCGCCACCCCATGGTCTCCTTCTAGACATGGCCCACGCAACCGATTTCAAGGCACCCAATAGTTCCCAACACTTCATCATGATAGAATAGAGATGAAAAAGAAAAGAGATGATGTTGCTAGGCAACAAATAAAAGTATACCAGCCAATAAGGCAGTTCTAGTATATAGTCTATAATTGCTTAGCAACAAAATAGTGCATCTTTTACGTGTACCCATCTTTAGTACAAATCTGCAATGCTTGCAGTTCTTCCTCGCTCCTCCCTTAGGGGCGATTCATACATACATTTGCACCGGTGTCATGTATCGTCAATAGTCAATCAACCAGGTATAAATCAGCTACCTACCTGTCTGAAGTCCTTGATGCAGTTCTGGCAGCAGAAGCGTTTCTGCTTTCCGTCCACCAGCAAGAAGTGGTTGGCAGTGGCTCTACTGGGCAGGTAGTCTCCACACTGCTCACAGCAGTTCATGATGAGACCGTTGGCCATGCGGTAGCGGTTGAAGCAGGCGTCACTGCAGATCTTGTGGGTCACCGTTTTGAAGCTCACCTCGTGCCGGATCTGTTGGATCAAGAGACAAAAGAAGAGAGAAAGCATTTATTTATTAATAAACTGCATGATGATAGAATTGATCATTTTATGTAAACATGGGTTAAAAAATGAAAACATTTCCATGTGCCAACAGGATATGGAGAATGGGCGAAAGGATATTTTCTGTCACAATTCTTAATTACACATTCTCTGAATTTTTTAACTGGAAGTGCCCCCTTTCAGATAAAACTAGACTGCACTCTGTTGAGGTGCCAACTTGTGTCTTGTGCACTCATAGCCAAATATGTCCTGCTTGTGCACCAGCAGAGCGCGCAAGTAGGGAGATGAGCTCTGTCTGTGGGGTATGTGACGTCAATTGTTGGTTGGTGGTGACGTGACCGAGAACGTTGCTCCCTCATTGGCTAAAGGCCCGGCCTTTGTACTGTCGGCCACATAAATAAACACCCACTGTATGCTGAACTATTCAAAGGCGGGAACCGTGGACTGAGCCTGTGCGTGTCCATCCAAATCGATCAAATCATATGGACACAGACTCTACAGGAGCTATATCCATCATCTCCCCTTTTCAGGGTTCCTTTCAGTGGCTTATGGTTGCTGCATACATTCAATTCAAAACGCTGCTGATTACCTACAAGGCAGTCAAGGGCATACAGTACATGGCAGCCCCCTTACTGTCGGGACATGATCCAGCCCTTCAGCCCTTCTTACACACTAGAACAATCCAGATCCCAGGCTGTGGAATGACCTCTCCATCAGTCAGAACTGCAGACTCACTCCCATTTCCCACCGCATCAGACTCCACTCCGCCCCCTTGCTGCTAGGGCCTAACACTTTTCCTTCCACTTCTTCAACATTTTGATAGATGATAGTTTCATATAGTACAGATGGTATGTTAGTTACTTGTTCGTGCTAGGCATGTAATTTAGAGATATATATACCGTTTGCATGTTACTAACTTGACTTCTTCCTAGGGTTTAGTGCTTACTCACCCGACAGGCATCTATGATTCGTGACTATTAGACCCCTGTATTGTTTGCTGTACACCAGTCCCTGGCTTCCTCTCTCTCTCTTACTCTCAACTCAACCGCTCAAGGCAGATGGCTGCCCACCTAGAGCCAGGTATGCTCGACATGTCTCTTGTCACTGTCACCAAGTGAATTAAAAACTGAGGGCTTTCAACGTAAAAAAGGCAGTAAAAGGTCTTATTTGAGATGTTCTTTTTAGGCAGGGTGTTTAACTGTACTTGTACTGTACTACATTTCAATTGTATTGACTATTCTTGTACTGTTCTCCATTTTTGTCTAATAAAATAATCAATTAAATACAAATACGTTTTCTTTGCACTCACTTTGCTAGACCATTTACCCTTTCATTTGTTGACTAGGGTTCCAGCCACTTACGCCGATCATAAGTCACTCTGGACGAGAGCATCTGCTAGATGCCTAAATTGTATTACGTTGCCGTAAGATATAGGAATATACTCTATTCAAAAGCGCCAAAAAGGTCAGAAGGAGGTCTTTACGGAGAAAACCGGCTGTGGTAGTAGGATATGGTTGTAGCCCCTTTTGGGACCCTGTTTACCTTTTTTAACTCGTATAGTGCCAATCCCGAGAAGACTCGTGAAAAGTACTCGAGTACCCGGAGTGCCAATCCCGAGTATACTCGTGAAAAGTAATATATTACTGTAACGGCGGATATATTACCGAGTACAATGGCGGAAGGTCCGGAGCCGAAATCCGTCGCTGATTTCTCATCATCACGGCTCCACGAGCACAAAATAGTCATCCCATAACATTGAGGTGGACGGGGGATCTCATCTTTAATGTCCATTATCTCAAAACTACACTTTAGAAGCGAAGATGGAGGCAAATGCTCGCTTATAAAGCACATGGAGAAAAGCTCCGAGCCGATCCGCCATGACACCACGTAAACAACGATCGGTTCCGGCGCAGGACGCGATGACGTCAGACCGGAAGTGTTTACGCTGTGGACTTCTGGCCTTCAAAATAAGATAACGGGAGTGAATGCAGCCTGAAGGTGGCATCGTGGACTTTATAATCCGTTAATTTCAGGGGCACTAAATGAGTTAATTTGTTTGTATTTGGGAAGGCGGTAAACAGGATCCCTTGAAGGTCCATCCACTCTCCCTGGTACTGGTATAAATTTGGGGGTCCTTGACATTAAAATGTTTGAGAACCACTGTGTTAGACTGACTTCATGAATAGTTTGGTCATGTTGGAGTCTCACCTCGGTCAGTTTGCCACACACGGTGCACTTGGTCTTGATGGTAGACTTGGGTGGGTTCTGCTTGTTCTCGTAGGCCCCCAGACATCCAGTGCTGCAAAACTCCTGGAACTGTTCACTGGAGTCCACCTGAGCCACGATGGTACCCTTCATTGTAGTGATGTCCCTGGAACAAACACACACAAATACACAGTACAAATGACAAAGATGCGTACCATGTACATGCATACACAAACATGTAAACATAACATACATAGTATATGTACAGTATATACACACAGACTTTTTCGGCAGGCCTTGCTAACGCGCTGTGTTTGTAGTCGCTTAAAGAGGTATTATCCTCAGCCAATGTTTCCTCAAAACTGTCCGTGGTACATTGCTGACAGACTGCGGAAATAAAACGATGTAAATCATCTGTGCATCGAGAGTCTGACCAATCACACAATGTTCTTGCACCTCCAAATTTTTCAAACTAGCCAAACAAAGTTCTGAAAGACACTGCCTTATGATGTCATTTTATTATATATTCTTTCTTACTGGCCTACTCTAGCCGAACAAAGTTCATGGTCGGTTTGAGTATGCTGCAGGCTCAACACCCAAACTGCTGCTGCATGCATAAACCTAACGTTTAATCACAGTTCAACTGGTGCTGGCAGAATGCCTTCAGCATCAGAGAAGAATCAAGTCATACTTTTTACACATGGTGCAGCTCTTCTTAGGGGCGGGTTTATGTGAGAAGGCGGAGAGGCAGGTGGTGGAGCAGAACAGATGTGTTGATCCTTTACGCTGGTAGGCTGTCTGCCCTTTCTTCAGGGGCTTCTTACAGTTGGCACAGGTGACCTACGAACACATGAAAACATGACCATGTTTGTGTGCGAAAAACGTTTTCAGCCACAGGACAAGTGAATTTACTCCTGTCCTGCAGGAAAACAAACATATTTGTGTCCACAGCTAGGAGACAGTGATTCATAGAAGATGATAGTGATTTGTGGTTGGGGCAATATACCACAGTATATAAAAGATTATTGTCCATTATACAATAGTTAGTTCCAGCCAAGTACAGTAATTGTAATGGGTGCTGCTGACACTCACACTACGTATATACCGATAGTGGATACAGCAATGGAACGTTTTACCGTAGCGTATGACTCCACTAGCTAGCTAATGTTAGCCTACTACTGTAACAGTTACTGTACTTATTTTTGGATTGAGTTCTGACAGGAGCGATATTTTTGCCTAACCTGAATAAATGGAAAAATAATCAACACCAAACTGGTCGCCAGTGTGGGGGCCCGGGTGCCTTAGGCTGCGATGTCAGCCTGACAGTGTGTTGTGGGTTTGAATCCCGTTCCCGACGACCTTTGCTGCATGTCACTCTCTACTCTCCCCATTTCCTGTCAGTCAATAAAAGCCATAAAAGCCCCAAAATAATTATTTAAAAGAATAATAATTTGAACTGTTGTACTGAATGTAAACATCGCTATGATTAGCACTCAGCCTTGTGCCTATGGCTCCTCCCATCAGGCAGGAGATACAGAAGCATTATAAGCAAAACATCCCGCTTCAGAGACAGCACCTACTCCATAGCTATTAGACATCTGAACTTGCACTGACTCGTTATGCACTTATGTGGCAATATACTGTTTATGTATATAGCACTTTAAACTGCTGCTGGGGATTGTTTCCCGTTGTTTACTCTTGTGTGTGTTTATGGGTATCCATATATGCGCACTGTCCTTGTTTTTGTTTCTTGTTTTATGTTTGAGAGTGAACCAAGACAAATTCCTATCAACTTGTTGACATGGCAATAAAGTTATTGAATCTTGAATCTTGACATAAAAGTACCGGTAAGTCAACATTGTATAAGGTTTACAGTTTTTCATGAAATGCTTGATAGAACAGGCGGACATTTATTCTAATTGAAAAAGCCATCCTGGCAGTGTTAGTGGCATAATCAAACCCAATGAAAAAGTGGGTTTTCTTTTCAGTGACCATGGAGACCAAAGCAAGGGGCAATGGTAGCCCTGGGCAGCTATGCAAGTTACTGAAATAAAGAATCTGAAATAAAGAAAAAAGCATGAGCAACAGAAGAAACTAAGAAACGAAGGGGTGGGCAACAGAGGGTTACAGAGGACCATAGCAAACACAGCAGGTACCTTGACTGTCCTGGGCTGTTGCTGAGACCCTGAGGAAGAGGAGGATGAAGAGGACTGGCCGGGAGGTTTAGTGAGGGGGGTGGCTGGAGAAGGAGAGTCCACCCCTGTCTGTTTCTGATTGCGAGGGAATGACGCTGACTGGGAGATCCAGGAGTCTGGACGGACCAAAATACAGAGACAGTGCAAATCAGAGCCATGGAAAATGCAGCCATATTTTATTCTGAGCAGAACTAAAGTGAATGAATGAAGTGGTGGTGTATACACACACATCTTTAAGTAAAAGCAATGGACTATGTCTGTCTGTCTGTGTGTGTGTGTGTGTGTGTGTGTGTGTGTGTGTGTGTGTGTGTGTGTGTGTGTGTGTGTGGGGGGGGGGGGGGGGGGGGGGGGGGGGATCTGGAGGTCCAGCCTGGGATATGCCTGCGGACTGGTTGTTAGAGGGGGTTTCCACAACTTGGGATGACCAGGAAAGAGGCAGGAGGGCTGGCAGAGTGCTGTGCCGTCTCTGCTATGAGTGTCAGCCACCATGCGGAGACGCTGCTGCTGGTGCCAATGGAGGGCTGGGTGACATGACATGCTTGCTGTATCATGCGGACATATGCCTCGACTTTTGTGAGTGTAACCTTGTTGCACCGTAATATTTGTGTCCTTATACACAAATATACATTTCATTTTAAGAGGACATAAATTGTTAAAATGTGTGTCTTTGGATGTGTGACAGCAACGGTCAGTTCCTTGAGCGTACATGTACGAGGTCGCCCTGAGTCTAATTGTGTCAAGTGGGGTGCGTGCACGATGCGTATAGTATCAGAGTTTTACCAGTCCTGGCGTGCGACCCCGTGTCTCCGTTCTGAACGGGCTGTCCTGCGGAAGCGGAGACTCGTCCAGGGTTGAAGGAGGCCGTGGGTCTGCTAGACGAGGAGTCTGCATTCAGGCTGAAAGCTCCACTGATCTGTAAATCAGCGGGGCTGAACGTCCCACTGATCTGCAAACCATTCTCCTCCACTTGACCTTCAGCACCCTGGGGTTAAAAAGAACAGGCTAGTTAACCCTATATACTGTTGGATAGATGGATACAAAACATATTCGATTCTAAGGGGTGGTTGAGGTGCTAGGGAGTGTATCTATGTTCCCTCAGACCGGGAACCCCTTATATATTTTTATTTTTTAATAAATATTTCAGGTGAAGGTGTTTTTAGAATCGGCCTCAGGTCTAAATGGGTTAACTCTACTCTAAACCTAAACTAAGGAATCATAGGGCTGATCCAGAGGTGCTACAGCCCCTGTATGGTTCTTTATAGGTTCTCTATTGGTAATTCAGCTTAGGATAGGCACCTATAATGGTAACCTTTAAGATGTGTGTAGCAGAGAACCAGGACATTGAAGGCAGAAAGGAGGAAAGAAAGTCCAGCTGAGCCGGAATTGAACTGGAGGCGTTGTGATTACATGGTTGATGCCGTATCTATTCAACTACCTGTGGTCTGGTGAAGTCTACTAATACAATTAAAGTATTTGTCTGCGTATGTGAACTTGGACTGGCCACAGTACTGATACCTGTCCTTACAGGTTTTCTTCCCGATGAAAGCCTAATGTACCAATTCCATGGCATTACATGACTAGCATGGCTTTCTTTCTGGCCTGTTTGAGCTCTTTTTCACCTCAGCAGAGGTTTAAGGAACAAACAGTCAGGTTGGTCTGTAGGCAGGGCTTACTCATTAAGCTCCCTCAAAGTACAGGAAAAGCTTAGAATGATTTCTTCTGCTGTAGCATTGTGCATTGTTCACCTGGGAGCCCGTAGAGCTACTGAAATGTGCCGACATGTTCTGAGGTTTGTATAAACTGGTTATAACCACTGAAACCTTGGTTATATACATATACTTTGCCAACTGGGGTCCCGTATACTTGTTGGCCCTGTGCCTTTTTCCCCCTCCACACCAAACCAAACCATTTTTGGGAACTTTTTATGCCTTTATTGATAGGACAGTAGACTGACAGGAAATGGGGGGAGAGACGGTGAGTGACATGCGGCAAAGGTCGTCCGGATCGGGAATCTAATGTAACTCACGTGTCGCACAACGATGCGTTGTGAGCTTGTATATTAGCTATTCTCACTATTTGTCCTACAGCCGAATAAATAGGGCTTAAGAGGTTAGAAAAATAATGGTAATATGCTAATTGTACCATATTATAATATGCGAAAAGTAATAACCGCTGTGATGATTAATGATGTCAATGTGAATAACATGCAAATTTTATGCAAATATGAAGGACATGCTTCTACTGTCGACCCATAAAATTGCTCTCCTTCAGAGAGCCATGTGATTGGGTGCGTTCTCTCACCGCTACGATGGCTGAAGCTCCGCCCTGCAGTGATGTCACCGAGGTGATCTTCAGGTTCATGTCAACCTGCGGCTCTGCCGCCGGCGCCGCCAAAGCGGAGGAGGAGGAGGAAGAAGAGGCGGACGACGACGCGGAGGCGTTTCCTGCCTTCTGCCTGCTGGCCTCCAGGGTGGTGACACTGGCGATGCGGATCTCAGAGTCCGGCTCCGTGCTGCTCAGGGTCACCGCCGCTGCATGCGAGGAGGACGAGGGGGACGAAGACGACGGCGGCGGCGCGCCGACTCCAGGTGGCGCCGCCGCAGAGGGAGAGGAAGAGTCTTTGTGCTCCGAGGAGTCTTCCTCGTCGTCTATGACGATGGGCTCCGCGGTGGCAGCTTTAGGGGCCGGTGACAATGACGACGTTGACGATGCTGCTGCGGTGGAGGAAGATGCAGGGGGACTGTCGGGGGTCTTGGAAGCCGCTGTGACCGCGGCACCTGTTGCCGTGGCTGCTGCGGGGGTAGGGGTAGGAGGCTGGCTGCAGTCTGTGCTGGGCGTGTCTTGGTTGGAGGCGGCGGTGGTTCGAGGGGCCTCCTCCTCCTCCCCGACCAGCACCACATCATCGTCGTTATCCTCCACCCTTCCTCCTCCCTCTCCTCCATCTTTGGCTTCCTCGTCCCCCGTTGCCGTGGGAACCGCCTCTCCCAAGGCTTCCTCCACGGGGGCCGCGGTCTGCTGCTGGGAAGCAGAGGAGGAGGAGGAGGAGGGGGGAGGAGTGGCGTCCGAGGGCTCCACCCGCGGCCCTCCTTCCTCTTCTGCTGCCGCCGCAGGCTTGGGTTCCGACTCCTCATCCATCGCTAAGGCAAGCACCTGGTTGACACCATAAACAAACAAAGGGGACAATTAGGCTGAGGAAGCAGCATATGGGCTGAGGTTTTTGGATTAAGGGGTGTGACAGTGCTACAAGGGGCTCAACAGCCCTCCATGGATCAGACGTCTACCGCCACCAATTACCTCAAACAGGTGTAAGGGTGCTAAGGTTAATCAAACTAATCGATTTCATTTATTATTTGTTAATTTGTAACTCATTATAGGTGAAAACATATTTTAATTTAATTTTTTCAATAATTAAAATAATCAACAGAATAATCGCTATGGAAGTAATCGACAGCTGCAGCACTAAACAGGTGTAATTCGTCACACAAAAGCCGAGTGTGAGTTGACAGAGGGATGAAAGGGTCTGGTCTGGTGGGATTTGATGCTAGGGTAGGACAGGACTATACAAAGTCAACGGTAGAAAACCCGCACAGAGTACAGTTCTTAAGTGACATTACATACAGTACGAGTCCATTTTATTCAACAGGTAATTGTGTGTCAGTCAATGAACTAGCCAATATGGCCAAATAATGGCTTAGTAACTAAAGCTCAATTCGCACTCTGTATCTCTGTGTCTGTGTCAGACTGTCACTTCTCGCTCACTGAAAATACCGTAATTGCCCCTGGTGGCCGTTAGCTGTATAAATCTATATATAAATCCTTGTTAAAGACCATTGTAAAACTAACTAACTGGCTGTTAGCTGTAAAAAAAATCTTTATATAAGCCGCACCGTTGTATAAGCCGCAGGGTTCAAAACATGGGAAAAAAGCCAAGAACATGGAGTTGCATGAGGACACATTTGAAAACAAGTAATGACACAATCATACTAGAGTATAAATGACGCTTAAGCCCTATAGCAGGAGTCTTCAACAGGGGGTCCGGGACCCCTAGGGCGTCCACAGAGTTACTACTACTACTACAGGGGGGCGCCAAATCTTTGTGATAGGATAATTCTTTTAATTAAAGAACTAAAAATTAACAACTTGAACCCTCGCATCCCTATTCTGAGGGGAACTTTAGCCAAAAATGGTCAAGTTAACTAAAAACACGAATCCAACAGACTGATGACAGTGCTATCAAACAAGTCTATGAATCTATCTATGAAATCGATGAAAATATGCATCACACATTTATACAGTTATATCTCCCGATTTAGGGAGTCTTACTGTTGTCATAATTTGAGAAAATAGGGCAATGTGAGCAAATAATGGCGGCATTGACTCTACTCAGGCACTGTGTTTGTACCTGAATTCCACTGTGGGATTCATGCGCCTGAACCTTTGCTATTTTGTACACATGCATCTGATTAGGGGACATTTTGTGAAACGTAAGGAGAAAAACATCAACTTGGGAGAATGGTAGTAGACCTGTAACACCCTGTTAAAAGCATCAGTGAGGTGGTGCCAGTGATACAGGCCTTTGTCACCCACTTCATAATATTCTTGCAAACCTTCACGGGTTTCTTCTGAATATGGGAACATGGGTCAAAATGTAGCAAATGTGAGAGAGCAAAATAATAAGGAAAGCCTACAGATGCCTCAAAAAATGAAAATAACAGGAGACCTCGCACCTGCAATGCTTAGCCAGCAGCAGCCTAATAAACACCATGGGACTGGGTGGCCACCTTAACAAAACCCTCACTCCATCAAACAACTAATTCACTGGTGACCTAAACTCACGAGATAAGGAGAGGGAGAAAATAAAGATTAAACATGAAGAGATCTGATCAGGCCTGTGCACAGCTGCATTAAGAGGAACATTGCAATGATTCTCTGAATCGGTTTTGAAAATCAATACTTAAAACAAATACCCCAGAATTTTACAGAAAAACTCAAAACTAAACTATTAATCTTTTTGAGTTTTACAGAGACTACAATGTATACAAATCCATTGCAACGTTTTCTTATATCTCCATTTCAGACAGGAGAGAATAGAGAGACAGGAAACCAGTAAGACTCCCTAATCGCATACAGGAAACCAAAGGCAGAGAGAGAGAAGAGACAAGGGGTCGGATTCAAACCTGTACCAAGGGGTCGGGTTTCCTTGCGGTTTGTGCATTAAAGGACCACTTCACCCATTTTTCAACCCATCTTCATATCATTTGTCATCACTAATGTTCATGATAAAATAGTACACAGACCAAGTTGCAAAAATTGTACCATTTTATTATGAGGAGTGAGGACCGGTTATATGAAGATAGGTTGAAAATGGGTGAAGTCTGGCAAAGATCCCCAATTGTCTAATTTTAAGTAATAACATTTTAAATGCCACTGAACCACTTGGGGGTGGAGGGAGAAAGATGGGCACTAAAGTTTGAATTTTTATCAAATAATTATTTTAAATTCCTGGATTTGGATCCATTGGAAATCTCTAAATGCACCAATAGTAGTCGGACTCGGTAGTGTGGAAAATAAATTAATTTGATCATAAACATTTTAAGGCCAGAGAACAGGGGTGCTGCCGCTCTCTCCCTCCATTTCTCCCTTTGTGCTGCACCTTTCTAACGCCCAGGTCTCCATTCATCCCTCTCACCTGCTTCCACCTTCCTCATTCTCTCTCACCACCTTCCCCCTGCCTCCAACCCATTTGGTCTACCAACAGGTTCTCTGTTGCCACGGGTGACGGCTCAAGCTACACCTCGGTTGCCGTGGCAACAATCAGCCTGACGGCCACTGGGACGTGTACATCTCTGCGCAGTGATGGTGCTGCTCAATTAAGTTGTTTCCGAATCGTTCATGATGCGATTTTGTTCTCCACAATAAATGATAGGATGTTTGCATGTTGATGGCGCTAAACAAGTCTCACACAACCCTTTTGATAAGTGTTTAATAAACTAGACCAGGTCAACCTGGTTGTGCCAGACCCCCTGTCTGTCATCATCATTTATGACATCATGCCTTTTGTAGGCATGTCATCATCATGTCATCATCATATATACCCTTTATATAGAAAACCCGGACCGACATTTGCTTATGTAGGCCTACCCATTTCATGGGTCTGGCAAAAACAACACTTTATTCAGTTGAAAATGTGCAAATTTTGTTGAGCAAATCAGCTGAAAATACACTAGTTCATCAAGTGCAACTTGTTGAAACCACAAAGCAAAGTATAGCTTTTACATTGTGCAAACAATCAAAACAGTCAAACAATCCATCTATCAGACAGGAGTGCTGGCATACAGTGCTTTAATGGGTTAAAATAAATAGTTTAAATAGCTCTTTATTCTGATGGTAATCATTGCTTATAAAGTGTTAACTGAGTAACAAAGGCCTTCTTTTCCTGTCTCTCCTGGTTTCTCAATAATGTTTCTGTTCAAGCGCTTTGTTGTAGAGATTGGGACTTGAAATATAGAGCATTTTGACCCGCCTTTTTTACAAAAGTATATCACCGCAAGATACAGGAGTTAAAATATAGAAAATCACTGTTATATTTGTTAACGAAAATACATTTTCACCAATTCATTCTTGCACACTCTGCTCAGCTGCACAAGAATGACTTGCTAAGAGAGAATAACTATTGGCCACTGTATAGTGATACTCAATGTTTTTCCATGTAGGGATTTTAATGAGTGGTAAGTAAAGCAGGCGGATATGGACAAAATCAAATATCACAATATTTCTGACCAAATATCTTGAAATCAATATTGTGTTTTAAGATGTGAAGATATTGGTGTGGGGATGACTATTGGTGATTTTTCAAAAATATTTTCACAATGAGATTCAATAAATCCCAGATAATCTTGTATCATGATACCGATATGTTGCTATTGGCCAGCCCTACTATGAAGGCCCAATGGCACAATATTCTCCAATACATTGTTCTCTATCTACCACAACCCTATTAGTAAGGATGGAGATTGTACATTTTTATTAATAGCAATCACCTTATCAATCAGAATTATTATCGATTACATTATCAAGACTTTTCTATTATTTGTTTGTGTATTATCATCATCACCACCACCACAACTATTATTAAAGACAAGTGAATTTCTTTTTTTATTTTGAAAATATAGAAGAAACAGTTAATTCCTTGCACCAGCAGAGCACACAAGTAGGTAGGGTGATGAGGACTGTCTGTGGGTATTTATCTATGTATGTGGGTATGTACAGTATGTGGCCAATGAGGGAGCAGCATTCTCGGTGACGTCACCATCAACCAACAAGTACGACCTGATACAAGGTGCAAGTTAGCACCTCGACAGAGTGCACTGTTACTTTAAACCCCAAATGTATACTTCTTCGTACGACGGTGTCACACACCCAAAATAGGCAATCGACAAGCTTAACACACATCGCACCCCGTTGCTACGAGACACTAGTAGTCATTTAGAATTATATAGTGGGAAGATTTGAGTATACCAAACAGATTATCATCAGTTGCATATTGCATTATTATTGTCAATGGAGACTCGTTTAAATGTTGCGCTGCATGCACCACACACCTGGGGTGGAATAGGAAACGGCTGTTTTTGTACCGCTGCGGCAGCCAACGATGGTGTTGCTAGATTCTACCTGCAAACAGGCAATGGTATCGGCTTGAAGTTGAACTGATCCACAATGCTCAGAGAAATACAGGCAAACTTTTTTTTAGGGCTTTATTCGTTCAGCCATGATCCACCGCTCAATACATTCTGAACCGGGTATGAAATAGAACACAGGTTGGGGTGTTTAAGGGAGGATTTCTAACATCACCTTCAATCTATGCCCTTGAATCTCAAGTGCATTGCTTGCAATACTTGCCCTTGAAATGTGCATTTAGGTATTGGGACACACACAGCCTTAACCTATTCGTATAAAATGCCCTATCAATTGTACGGCTGTATTGACCCTCTCCTATCCCACCACTATGGTAGGCCTTTTTGCTTTGGCCTGACAACCATTGCATCCCTGATGAACAATAAATGATCGGTCCAAGGCCTACAGTAGTCAAGACAAACCTGCCTTAAGGGATATTTCACTTTCAAAAAAACTTTTGGTCATTTTATTGTTTAATCAGGCTTTTATGAACACCCTGAACAGTTTTTAATTTGCTTAATTAAATATTTAGATATTTGATGTAAATGTTACCAGGCCCTCCTCCTGCAGGAGGCCTCACATACACACCCATTGTAACTTCAAATTCCATTTTCGTCGCGGACCACCGCCGCGGACCACCAGAGCGGCGCCGCAAACCACCGTGACCAATAGTAATCCGTGGAGGGGTAGAACGCATGGTAGAACGTAATTTTCTGGCCAGGATTTGTGGATTAAGAGGTTAAAATCCTTCACCATGGTAAACACTGTAGCCAAGCGGAGGCGCTTCCTGGAGACCAGAGCAGATAAGCTGTGATTGGCCGGTAGTGTACCATGTGTGCATGATCGGCGATGTGATTGGGCAACGTATACACAACGTATACAGATGATGCAGATTACGTCATTTTGGCGCGAAATCCGGTCCACGGCCAGGATCATAGAAAACATATAAAGAGAAGGCTTCAGAAGCTGAAAATAACGGAGTGGGTGTTCTAAAACTTTAGCGATTTAACAGTTAGGACAATTTTAAGATTTGTTTTATAAAAAAAGTTACATGGTACAACTTTAACCATGATAGATTCATTAAAACACCCGTTATTTTTTCTGGTGACTCATAATACCCTCCTAATACGTGAGCAGGCCGTGTTTTTTCGATAACTTTTTTCATTTATTTTTAATAATATTTTATTGTATTTAATCTTTTCCATTTTCCAAAAGAATTATTAAAAAGAAATGAAAAAAGTTATTGAAAAAACAATAACTGTGTGTGTGTGTGTGTGTGTGTGTGTGTGTGTGTGTGTGTGCGTGTGTGTGTGTGTGTGTTGGGGGGGGGGGGGTACTGGTTTTTTTTTTAACAAACAAAAATCCAGTTTTTGCACAGGGACCATGTGACAGGAAACCAAATCTAAAGCGGGTGATGTTCAAGATCACTGAGCAGTTCTTCACTGTTAAAAAAAGACTAACCCAGATAAGAGTGACGCTTTTTCTTGAGCATTTGGGCACTACATTTAAGAAATAGCCAAACCTTCTGTCTGATACCTGTATGTATGTATGTATGTATGTATGTATGTATGTATGTATGTATAATATTATACAGTAATATAGCTACCATATCACTGTGGCATCCATTCCACACAACGTTGTGCCCCTCAGTGTTAACTGTTAAGCCCCCCAAAAAGTTTCTCTTCCCTAACCTAAATAGACCTGCAAGGCAATACATTTAAACCTGGAACTATATTTCTTCAAAGCCCAAAGGGGGAATATTATGTGCAAAGCAGCCGATTTGATGGCCACAGTAGAGAAACATTACCTAGTCTGGACCCAGTTCAGACTGCAATGCAGGGCTACGAGGCAGCTTGCATTCATGTTCTGTCAATGTTTCATGTGAATTAGGGGGGATATGGCCTCGGAAAAGCACGGCCAAGCAACCTTATATTATCATCAACATAACGAACGGTGCACAGTGCACATTGTGCAGTGCTGGGGGACAGAGAGTGTACCTGTGCAAAATCCAGCATTCAAATGCAGTGGCGTCAGCTCAGCAAAAGCTAAGGTATGGCAACATGACTGGTGTATAATGTTGCCATACCTTAGCAACAGGCATGATGAATTTATTTTAGGAAGAATATATATTGTTTTCCCTGTAGCCAAGGTATGGCTGCTGCCATACCTTGCCATACCCAATTGACGCCTCTGTTCAACTGGTTAAATCGCAGCGCCCCCGGAACAAACCTTGACCACATACTAGCCTAAGCAGCCTAGGTGCACACCTCTATCTTTACAGCACACATCAATTTGCAGCATGAATGAATCCCAAATCGGTTATAATAACGTAATATACAAGTAAAACACACACGCAGTGACGCAGATGTGCGCAGTTTGCGCAAAGAAACAAGCCCCCATATATCCAGATATTAAGCGTTAATCATAATAACATGATCAAATGCATACAATTAACATTACATAAGACAACGTCAGTGGTTAAGTGATGCGTAATGCGCAGCCGGTCGAATGACCCGTAAACCCACCCAGATGATCATGAAATTATCATGAACCGAGAACCGACGTTCTGGTTGATATCTGACTGCGAATGCAACTCAACAAAACCTCAAAGGGGGTAGGAGGGGGGAAAAGGGAAAATAAAACTACATACGTTGACTATGCTGCCTCCAAATGCCAATACCGTGCACTGTCCTAGAGTCTATTATATACAGATCATGGAAATCCTGCCTACCACGTTTTTGGACCACTGAACTCCCCCCTGGCCGGGCCAAGCCAGGCCAGGCCAGGCCGTGCCCTTGATTATGAAGCGGGTTTGAGGCTCCGCTCCATGGCGAAGTGAGTGAGTGAGTGAGGACCACAGCTCCAGCACACCGGAGAACGACCTCTCTCTCTCTCTTTTCACAAGCTGCAAACTTGGTCCAAAACTTTAACACTGATAGGAACAGTATCTGAGCCCTAAACTAGCGCTACTACTACCCGACTCGGCCCCCCTCCTCTCTATAACTCGGGTAAATTGGACTGGGAGGAGGAGGAGACTGGGCCAACTTAGGAACCACACCAACGTGGTTCAGTCTGTTCCCGTGCCGTGCCGTTCCTCCCTCCCACCCCTCGCTTTCCTCTGAGTCTCTCCGCACGCAGCCATTGGATTAGAGGAGAGCAACCAGAGACTGCGCCATTGTTGACACAGGAAAAATGTGCATAAGTTACATTAGCGACTAAAATGTAAAACCTTCAGAATAATGCTTGACCCAACCCAATCATGTCAACAACATCCTTGAAACAAAGACAAAAAACGGTTCTCAAATCCACATTTTCTCCCAGGAAAAGGTTATTCTTGCCATCCAGGTTCATAATTTATTTGTAGGCTAACTGAACTCGTGTATTTCCTTCTCGCACATCATGTCTTTGCTATGTGTAAAATGAACGTGATTTTTAACATACCTGTGACGTTGTGTGTGCTTTTAATTGGAAAGTTACCCCCCCCCCCCCCCCCCAAAAAAAAAAGAGAGACAGACCAGACCACCCTGGGCAATCAAGTGGCAAGTACCCGTGGCTACCACAGGGGGCGCCCGCCCTCCCCCCTCCCTCACGTTACATATGAACTGCCTGCCTTCATTTGTGTGGTCATGGTGGGGGTAATAAACAAGTAGTTTTAACGAAATAAAACTAAACCCCGCACACATACTGCAGGCGGTCAAAGCCAAGAAGTTAAAGTCGACACCGGCAATGACTCCCCCCCCCCCCCGACAGAAAGCAGCACTGCCTCACGTCCGCCATTAGAGAGCGAGCTAAACAATACGAGAGACCGGAGGCTAATAGAACCCTACTCACACACACACACACACACACATACAGCGGTGAGGGGGGGGGGGACAAACCTCACACGTTAACTAGTCTGTGAATTTCCTTATGAAAACGTGTCTTCTCGAACCTCACGGGACTCGCGCGTGAGTCTCAGGGACACCCTGCCTGCCGCCGTGCCGCACAGTTGCTGAAACTTTGACTCATTAGGGAAAAAAGCGTTAAAATTGGGAATGTTTAAAAACACACAACGTGATTCTTACCGGAGGAGGAGTGGGGACTCGCAACGATATAGCGCCACTTTTGTGCCCGTTGACATTAATCCGGCCGAACGACGCATGCGCACCACCACCAGGCGAGAGAGAGAGAGAACTCCTCAATAGAGATGGGACGTTCGCGAACGAATCGAGTCTTTTTGAACGGCTCTTTGAAATGAACGATGGGATCGGGTTTACAGTAGGGAGCCTTCCTTTGTAATGAACATGTGGTGGGAACTGGGAAAAGTAGGCTACTGAAATTCTTTACTTATGTAAAAGTATCAATACTGCAATGAAGAAATACTCTGCCACAAGTAGAAGTTTGGAATTAAAATGTACTTGAGTAAAAGTACAAAAGTATTGGTATCAAAATGCACTTACCAATTGTAGAAAGTACTCATTATGCAAAAAGTAGGCCTACTAAAAAGTATTAATCATTCTCACAATGCGAGCTTGTAGATCGGCTATTTTCAAATGGCCGAAATGTATATATGGCCAAAATGTATAGGCTATAGGGTTGAAGACGTGATTTGTAATTATAATCAAAATCTACAAAGTGACAACAAGTAACTCAAATGAGTTTTGAACGGCTCTTTGAAAGGAACAAATCCCAGAGATCCGGCTCACTTCAAAGAACCATAGATCCCATCTCAACCCTTTACTCGTTTTCCGTCGCCGCGCATGCGCAGAGTGGCCAATCAGCTTCGGTCGGGGTACAGTGTTGCCAGGTTTGCCAGATTTCCGCCCAACTGGGTTATCATTGGGCTGGGGAAAAATAGCACTGGGTGAGCTTGTTTTTAACATATCTGGCGGGTTTTATTAGCCTCACAACACTACCAGGTTTTTCGTGCCGTATGTACAGTCAGTGTGTAAAGCTTGGATTCTTTCTAATGCTCAGTGCTCTGATCCAGTCCTTAACCCTAAAAGTCCAACCCAAACATGCATGCACTCTTTCCGTATCCACTCTTGGATATCGGACATGTAGGCCTATTTGATATAAAAAATAAAAAATAAACAGCCATGTTGTGAGTACGTAGTAGGGGTATAGGGCGGCAGAAGGATACCCAATACTAGCCTAGCTGGAGCTAGACTTCATCCCCACACATGTTAAAACCTATGGTTAAAACATGGATATCTAACCCAATACGTCCAATGGGGGCGCAGCTGCACATAGTGTCACTGTTACCTGTTTAATGTGGGAGGAAAATGTTTTATTGTATGGTTATTGGTTACTGGTTATTATATTGTTTCTGTATAGGCCTATTTATTGCGTTTGAAACTCGATTTTGCGGTTTTACATGGGTTTGGTCGATTTAGGCTGTTTTGTTTTAAATAGAATTGGGCTTGTTTTAAGTTGTGCTTGCAATTGGGGTGGAAACTGTCATTTTGATCTGGCAACCCTGTCGGGGTATTATAATAAGGTTGGCAATTAAATGTACCCTATTGAAAGTACATTTGTCCTGAAGGACGGCTAGTGCACGCCGTGTCTATGTACGCACTTTGACACAGTTTTTTGTGGGTTATTTATTCCATTATTCCAGGCGTTCTGGTTTGTGGAGCACAACGAGGATGTTGTTGCAGTCTGTCTGCCATTTATATACTCCGTAGTACAACGGTGTCGCTTCCGAATAAGAACTGATCTACACACGCTTGCAAACGCGGCTCTTTTATGGCGGATGGCTATTTATAAATGGACGTGTTCATTTTTTCAACTCTGGAAATCCGACGTCCACACACACACACACACACACACACACACACACACACACACACACACACACACGTTTCAACTGCAATGCTGATGTTACATCAGATTACAGCTTGAAATTAGGGGGAAAAAACTGTTTCAACTGACATCTGTTTGATATCCAATAATTCCAAGAGCAGTCTATCAGCTCCACCAACAGTTGCTGATCACACCCTTGTTGCCTTGTGATCAAATACATCTCTCACACACACACACACACACACACACAGTGTGTGTCATACGCCAGAATCCGTTTTCAACACCGTCTAGATCTGCTCCTGTTGTGTTATATTCGTTGCACATTACGCAACGGTTTTGATCGAGGTGGAGTTTAGACCATAACATTCATAAACTGCAGACAGTGGGACTGTTTGTACGTCCCAAAGTAAGTAAAATGTGCTGGATTGGAGGGCGAGTGGGCGACTAAATATGGCGGATCAGGTGCGCTATTTTATGCCAGATAAAATGTGGCCGTTTTCAAGCAAAGGAAAGAGCAAACAATTTGAAACCATGGCACTGCTGCCTGTTCAGTTTATGGTAATTTCTCCAAACTTACCGAATTAATGGTGAATTGAAGGCTATAGGCTATACTTTCATGTCAACTTGATAAAGTGCGCCGAGGTGCAAAGATCATCAATTCTTGGCTGATTAGTTCGGATCCGCCCAGTCCAATCCAAACCTGGACATGATCAATAAAACAATTCTAAAACTGTCCATGGACTCCAGGGGAAACACAGCAGCCACATCCTTTGATGAATCTTACTGCTCCCAGCGGCGCTTGCTGGGATTACTGTGTGTTATATAGCGTGTGCTGTGTGATTATTTGAGAGTAGGCTAGGCCTACAGTCTGAGTAAAGCCTCAGAGTCCAGGGTGAAGAAAGAGCTATTCACTTCACCGCGGTGTGGTTTTCTAGCTATCACTCTGCCTTTAGCCTGGCTACGCGAGGTTAGGTCTACTAGGAGCAAGGATACACTAGGTCTACGAGAAGAGAGAGAGGGCTATAGGAATCAATCAATCTATCTATCTATCTATGAATATCTGGCTACCCTAACTATCTATGTCTGTCTGTCTGTCTGTCTGTCTGTCTGTCTGTCTGTCTGTCTGTCTGTCTGTCTGTCTGTCTTCTGTCTGAAAAATAGATGAACTTGAAATTAATTCAGCTTTAATGACTATGTTTTTTAGGGTTCATTTATATTTATTCATTCATATTGGTAGAGTAGATTTTAGAGTATATGGTAGAGAATTAGTTCTGCACTGTTTGGTTTTATAAAATAATGATTTTATGAATTATTGCTGTCTCAACTGGGAGAAACACAATTTTGTTTTTTCTAACGCTGCTTGCAGACAGAAAAATGAATGACAAATAAAGCAATCTTGAATCTTGTCTGTCTGCTGTTATACTGATTGATACATTAGCTGTCTGTCTGTTTGATATTTCTACTATAACATCATCATCCGACCATTCTCAGTGGTGAAAAAAGTACTCAAATATTTTAAGTAAAAGTATCAATACTCCATTACAAGTAAAAGTCTGGAATTCAAAATGTACTTGAGTAAAAGTGTTGGCATCAAAATGTACTTAAAGTACCAAAAGTAAAAGTATAACATGTTTGAAAATAGCCTAGTTATAAAATAGTGCTTAAGTGGTTATACCTCAAAACTGTACTTAAGTAAATGTATTTAGTTACTTTACACCACTGTTCATTCTGGCTGCCGGCTGCCCTCCGGCCAGTATGTACAGAAAACACAGGTGATGGCCTACAATGCAGTCAAGGGCATGGCACTGCATGGCACCCCCTTACCTCCTGGTCACAATCCAACCCAACACCCCATCCTGCTCCCTTAGACCAGATAATACAGGAACCTTCCCTCAAACAACCTGGCCAGCACTCCACAGTCCAAATGTCATACAGTAGAGCATACATGGGCAACTGGCGGCCTGGGGGCCACATACGGCCCCCACCTTCACTTAATGCGGCCCGCAGGTTGATATCCGAATACTAATGTATTATTGATTTCAGCTGTTATAATTCCAAACATGCAAACATGACCCACTTTAATTACTTACCGTAAGTCTATATTAGTATCTTAATGACTTTTTTCTTTTTTATTCACAATGTATTTGTATTTAAGTTCATAAAGTTAACATAAGAACATATAAATGCATTGGAAATTAAATACATTTTTAACTTTTCAGGATTCCAATTCAAAAATAGCTAAAGATAATTCAGGATTCCAATTCAAAAATAGCAAAAAATAGCATATCTACAAGCTCCAAAACGTTTTGAGCTTGTAGATCGGCTATTTTTGACTGTATATGCATTGTGGCCCTCTGGAGTGAGTGTGAAAATATAGTGGCCCTCTCCAGCATCAAAGTTGCCCACCCCTGCAGTAGAGTGAGTAGACATACTTCCTCCAAAATAAGTGCCATCATGTCTATACATACAACAAAATGCCATAAATAATTTCATTGAGCACCAGTTAAAAAAAGATATTCTAAAATAAACTCCCCTTCATAGTCAGGACTGCAGAACTCCCCATTTTCTGCTGCAGACTGTAAACTCACCTCTTCAGACTCCACCTCACCCCGACCCTCTTTCTTTCCATGTATCACTTCTTGTCACTTATTTTGATAATCATACCATGCAGATACACTACATGTTGGTTACTTATTCACATGTTGTTTAATAGTTGTTTTAGATTTTTCTTTTGCACGGCCACAAATGTTTAGAATGTAATTTAGATGGAATGTTGTTTAGACCAGTGGTTCCCAAACATTTCAGGGAGACCCAAAAGAGAGATTTCACGTTTGCCTGGGACCCATATAGAAAATAAAGAACTTGATTTTGCACAGTTTTGAGTGTGCAGAGGCTCCCTTTAATTTTTCATCGTGCTCCTTTTGGCTCCAGCACCTCACCTAAATCTACTGGCAGTTGAGCGGTGTTTTTTCACTATTGTGTTAGTCTCTTAGAATGTGAACAAATATAGTCAACTAGGCAAATCACGTCTTCGGATATTTAAAATGCTGGATAATTGAAGAAACAGTCACAAACTACAGCTCCCACATTTTTTTGCATGCCTTCTTGTCCAAATTTGTATTATCTTACACTTCTAACCCCTCTTTATTATTTTAAAGGCACTTCTGTGTTTTATTCTAGAGCCATGAAGGTGGAGAATGGCAATGATATTCCCTTGTTAAAGCTCTATTAAGAGATTATGTTATTCAATCAATCTGTATGGTAGAGTATGTTAATACAATATAACTTTTACAATTGGGGTGGTTGTATTTAGTCTCTCTGCTCTTGGACGAACATTGGATGGATTAAACAATTATCTATAACTTAAATGAGCTGGCTGCCATCAGTCAGTTTCACCTGATGCAGAGATGTCAAGTTCCCTCCCATCTCGTTAACCTTGCAGCTGCAAAAAAGAAAAACAAAGAAAGCATGCTAAGTTGTATTACATTTCTGGTGTGAATGGCATGAGGGACCACCACAAAAAGACCACCCCAAAAATTGGCCAGTGCACATAAGTGCCCTTCTGTGATGTTTGAGCACCTGCCCAATCAATGCTCTCTGCAGGGACATGCTGGACCCTGATTCAGCCCGGGAAAAAGAGTTTCAGCCGATCAGCAAGCACACAACGCCTCACACCGCGAGGCGTTGTGTCCTTGTAGATCTGCTGTTTTCACTACTTTTGTGCGACAGCCTTGTATGATGAAGCAGGGCTTTGCTTTGCGAAAAAAAATTACAAATTTGAAACTTGGAGATACGAGGTTTCTGCCCGACAGTGACGATTTACTTTGTTGGCCACCCAGCCCCCAAAATGGAACGAAGGCCGACATTTTATTTTTAATTTTTTTCCTAATGGCCGGCCTGGAATGAACCGGCAGTTCGGGAGTTGTCCTGCTTTTCTCAATGGCCAGCGTCCCTGGCTCTCTGCACGGCCCTGTATTTGATTAAATACAGTATTTTGACATACCATTATTTATTGTATTTCACCTCCTACTGCATTTCTCAAGCATTCAATTATTTCAAGATCATAGAAATATTTCTAGGGCACAATGGATTGGACCCTTGCCATACATACATACATACATACATACATACATACATACATACATACATACATACATACATACATACATACATACATACATACATACATACATACATACATACATACATACATACATACATACATACATACATACATACACACACACACATATATACGGTATATATAGGTTTGCAATGCTATTGATCTATGAACTGAAACCTTTTCTGCGTTTGTGTAATCTAAACAGGCTAAACATAAATCAATATAAAACACAACACAAACAGTTAAATAAGTAAACATACGTATAGAACATTTTATTTAAGGCAAAGACAGCCTCATGGTAAAGGAGTTTCAGTCTGCATGGTATCCAAGAGATTACCCTACATATTCTTCTAGTCTCATCCATTCGTTCCTCTACAAATATCAACATGGCATGTCAGAGTGCTTGTATTGTTCATCAGCACAGAATTGACAAATGAAACCATGTGAAAATTAAATGAATTCCATGTGGATAGGTCATCAGGCAGCGAGCCAACAGAATGAAGAGATCACATACTAGCTGTCATTTAACCACATGAGCCCTAGCATCCCAATGCTGGGCCTGTCATCATAGGAGAGCATTCTTGAAAAATAGCTTATCTGAAAGCTCACAACACGTCCCAACACGACTTGTGCGCTTGCAGATCGTCTATTTTTGTCATGTTATGAATTTCTGACGCCAAGCATTCTTTTCTTGCAATGGGAATAAAAGATAAATAAAATAAAAACCTAGCCTGGAGATGGTGCATCATTTTAATGGTAAATAGAAAACCATACTTTAATGCCAACTATTAAAAGCACAGTATCACTAATTAAAAGTGCCAAAATGGATCAAACACAAAAAGGTTGAAGCTTGTTTCCATTTTGGTCCATTACAAAAGGAAAGACGTTTATGGGCTTTACTTTCTTGCACAGCATCATTAAATAAGTGTTAGTGTGGGCGTCACCGTTTTCAAATGTCTCTTTTTGGACCCAATCTTAATTGCTGGGGCAATTACCTCAAGACAGGTCAGAGTGAGTGTTGGCTTGCTGGTGATCCTCTACATGAGCTGGTTGAAAGGCCATCTGCTTTTACTCTGCTTCCACGGTGACCACTGTAGAAAATCTATTGGACTATTTGTGATTTACATGTGGTCAGTAGTGCCATCCTTCCACAAGACACTAAATCAGGAATTTGTATTTCAGCCCTCACCACATCCTGTCTTTTCAGTAGTTTTGCACATTGCAAAATCAATTGTTGCACGCCATCATTTACATATAATCAAGGTGGGGTAGCAACCTTCAGTTAGATTACAGGTGTAAAAGTAAGGCAAAACATGGAGTCATTCAGTATTTTGAGATGGAGTCTACAGTTACATTTAATGCTGATTAAAGACATTCTACAACATTTCCAGATTAAACATGACCAGCAACATTCCTCTTCCATTTCTTCATCCTCCTTGTACAATGATTGGTAAAGGAAAGTACACAACGTAGATCTTAAGGCATATTGGATTTGTTTAGAAATGCCCCCGATGTCTCCAATAAACATTTTGCCTGTACATTAGTGACATGTTGGTGGCTGCCATTGTGCTCATGAGCAATGACACAACATCATTATACTGAAATACCATTATGTGTGTGAATAATGAGGCTGAGAAAGTACCTCCTGTCCTACCAAAAGTAATGTTAGTACATACAAGTACACACCGTACTAGTAGTTAGTAGCACTGAGGTGAAATCTAAACTTGTTACATATTTAGAAATTAGAGAATAGTTACTGCTGTTTGCATCTGCAGAGCAGCATTTAACAGATACATGCGTTGAGTTTAAACATGTACGAGAAGGATGACTGAACCATTTCAGTTGTGAAGAGGGTGAGGGTTTGGTAAATGGAAATATCTTCATTGATTATGTCATAAGCATGAATGTCCTGTAGCCCTCCTAGTTTGGTGATTAAAACGCTATTATTTTGAAAATAAAGCTAAACTAAAAATACAAACCAAATACACATTGCGGGTTTAATATGTGACACAGTAAATAAACAATATCTCTCTGCACTGTACACGCCAGCTAACTCAACCCTCCTGTTCAGTGTCCCAAAAAAAAAAAAAAAAAAAAGATAATATCTCCAACAAAAATCAACAGATGTCACCCTATACTCAAATATATACAGTACACAGAGCAGAAATGAATCAGCAACTTTGTGGGGAGTGGGAAAGTTACATTTCTGATTAATCACATGTAACGCCATTGGGCGAAGCAGTTGTCTTGGTCCAATAAAACAAAAACAAAACAATACAATCTTCAAATGCTCTCAGACTGCTAAATCCATCTACACTCATGTACACACAAGCTAAATGTACAAACCTGTCGACACACACACACACACACACACACACACACACACACACACACACACACACACACACACACACACACACACACACACACACACACACACACACACACACACACACACACACACACACACACACACACACACACACACACACAGAAGCTAAAGACTCTCAGAGGAAGGCACAGACTGGAGGAGTGTTGGGGAGGGGAGTGGGGTTCGCCAAAAGACAGGCTTTGCAGACATACTGTGCAACGCGACTGTTTGCACCCGGATGCTTTATTCAGAGGCATGGGATATCAACAGGAATATTAATGTTGCCGGCGTAGACCTTGTGACATCCTTGAGGGTTTGGTGCTGTATTCATTGCCTGGCGCAGGGGCGATGAGCAAAGTATCACCATTTAGTGAGCACGTTGTGTGATGTGGTGTGTGGGGTTGGTTGTCCATGTGGTCAGAAATGAATCTTACAGTTACACCAAAGAGAAGTAACTTGAATTCCACCATGATGGTCTGATGACCAGATCTTCAAACCCTCTGATGCCAACTCAGAGGTTAATCAGTTTAAACTGATACTCACTGTATGTCTGAGTACCAGCTGGGCGCTGTGTGTGTGTGTGTGTGTGTGTGTGTGTGTGTGTGTGTGTGAGAGCATGTGTGCGTGTGTGTCCTGCAGTATCAGCCAGGCTTTGTGTGACCTTTGACACCGTCTGTAATGTCATCACTGTAATTGGACCCTGTATGCACAGATAAGAAGCTTGACCTAAGGAAAGAGGAAAAAACTATTAGAATTACGGCTGCATGTGTGTTTCCCCCTCTTCTTATAATAAAGCATATACAGTAGATGCTCCACAAACGTATATATATTGTTCAGTTGGGCTGGAATAGTAGCCAGCTGGGGACCCTACGGGCTGGTGTCTGGCATGAGAAATTCATTACATGCAACACGCAACAACAGGCATTAATGTGATGGCCGGAACCATCAAACTCCAAAGTAGATGTTAAGTACAATTTGAACAGTAGCTTCATCGTAATACATACAATTAGAAGTGAATTAACAACTCTGTACTGAATTACCAACTGTGTAATAATATGATAAGGTTATACTGTGCCTGCCCTGTACACATTGGCTCAACAGTCAGAAAGGACAGATGTACACTACAGTACAACAAGTGTCTATTCATGTTACATACACGAGTAGTGGGATAAACTAATGATTAGGTGTCTTGCTAATGACACATTACACCTGATCCATTTCTCACACTGAACATTTGTCTCAGCGTCGGCAGCTTATGTTGAATGTCTAATAAGCGCATAACGGGGGATCTTTCATTTTCGTCAAGAAGATTCCGTTTCCTTATTATTACATCAACGGGACAATCAGTTAGGATGCAGTTCAAATACAAACGGCAGTAAAAACGAATTGATTTAATAGAGAATAAAATAATCAATTAATAATCAATCCATTGGGCATGTCATTATAGGTGAAAAGTTCCAGAATATATGGAATATATCTTTTAAAGTGAAATAGCCGCTATACAAGCTCACAACGGGTTGCAATGAAACACGTTGTGAACTTGTAGATCTACTATTTTCACTATTATCTAAAAGCTCACAAACAATGTCGTGCTACTGAGCATAAACAGGGCATCAGTCTTACCTTGGCTGTGGGTGCGTCTGCAAAGCGGATGAACAGTTTGTTGTTACCTGGAGTTGGACTGAACGAGTAGATGAAGTGACTGTCCTGTGAGACAGTAGAGAGAAAACAATACAGCGTGAGAGGAGGGAAAACGACACTTATTACTCTGATGTTTATTGAGGAGAGGATCGTCCGTAGTTTGACATGTTGACTGGTGAATAGCTTGGCATAATAATACCAACAATAATAATAGTAAGATATACAGTGTTCCCACACATTTTCACCAATTAATTTCCAAAACATTTCCAGAATATTTAGCCCAATTTCCAGGACTATATAACAGCAATGCCCAAAGACAGGTAGTGTATTGCCAGTGGTTCTCAACCTTTTCAGGCTGTGACCCCTGAAATAATCATATTTTAACTGGGGACCCGGCACCCTGACGAGCACTAAGAGTTGAGGAATTTTGTATAACACGTTTCTATTGTGAAAATAGCAGATCTACATGCTCACAACGCCTCGCAACGCGAGGTGTTGTGAGCATGTAGATCGGCTATTTTCACAATTTCTGCCTCTAATATTTGACAATTTGGCCAATTTGTTAATACCTCTGAAATTTGTCATTTCAGAGGTATTAACAAAATCAATAACCAAAGACAATGCATAGCTATTTCTTCCAGGACCTTCCAGGACCCTTGATCAATTCCAAAACTTTTCCAGTACTGGAAAAATATTTTTCTAACTTATTAACTTAACTAAATATTTCCAGGAATTTCATGACCGTGGGAACCCTGGATATACAACATGAATTTGAGGGGAATGGAAGCCCTTCCATCACAACCAGGGGGAACTGACCAGGAATATGGGCAGCTGGAACTTGTCGTTGAGAACCACGGCATGAACGCTGCAGGGCCCACACAGCCTGGCCGTCACCTCGGACAGGAAGTTAGCATGAAAGATGAACAGGAGGACACCGGAACCTGGAGAGAGGGGGGCGAGAGAAGGGTGGGAAGAGAGAACGGAGAGAGAGAGAGAGAGAGAGAGAGAGAGAGAGAGAGAGAGAGAGAGAGAGAGAGAGAGATAAAGTGTCAATAAACAATTGAACAATAACACAAGTGTTGTTGTTTTGACGACTACCATTGTTTCAACTCTGACCGCTATACTGGTACTTGTGTGTGTGTGTGTGTATATCGTAGGGCATTCACCAAATATTCGAATATTTGAATATTCGAATATCAAAGTAACTATTCGACGTTGTTCACATAGTCGAATATTCGCTTATTTTTTATTTTTTTTATTGTTTTCTCTAGTTTATAAAACTTGGCTAGATAGGAAGTCATAAAAATGAGTTGTCAATGCCCCTGGTGGATGAATTTGTTAACGCTCTATACCAGGGGTTCTCAAACCTTTATAGGCTGTGACCCCCAAAATAAACATATTTGAACTGGGGATTTGTAGGTATTACATTTAATGTGACTTGGTTCCACAGATAAATATTGTGAAAATAGCAGATGCTATTTTCACAATGTTTGCCTCTTGCTTACTTAATATTTGACAGTTTGGCCAGTCCTGTCGAATATTCGACTATTTGAATACTTTGAGGTTGAATAATTCAAATACTAAAAATCACTATTCGTGAAAGCCCTAGTATATCGTACCCTCCGTTGGTAGTTGTTGCTTGAAGGAAAAGTCCATAGAGAAATCTGCTCCCTCGCAGAGCCTGTGGCAGGCCAGAGGAAACACGGCCTCCAGCAACGTCAGGCGGGACTCAAAATATGCTCGGATAGTCTCATCGGCCACAGTAGCTAACCTGAGCGACAGAGGTAGAGAGAGACCAAAGATTCACAACGAGACATTAAAGAGTCCAACTCACTCGATGCCCACGATGAGGCGCCGGCTACAGAAATAACTGAAAAATTGCTGACACTGCATGAGTTAAAGGACAACTCCGCCCCAAATCACTTCTAGGCTCATTTTCCTACTTATATTGATCCCAAAAGACTGTCCATGGGGTCTATTAGGCAGAAATGCTCTTGCTCTAGTTTCATCAGCAGATCACATCAGCTGCCATAGCATAGAGTGGAGCCTATAAGCCTATTGCCTTTACACTATTTGTTGCGGTCAAAGGTGATTTTCTTTTTCATGAATGTGCTACTAGTTGTCATAACAAACACATCCATGCCACCACAATCTCATAAATCATGTTTTGGGGTGAGCAATCGGCGCCAATCAAAGTCACTGAACTGGCCAATCACAGGTCATCTTTTCTGGGACTTGGCAAAACACATAAAAGCATAACATCTGTTTGAGTGTGATGGCTTGTGTGGGACAGCATGGTCATGGATGTGTTTGTAATGACAACTAGTACCAAATTCATGAACACTTTTGGCTACAACAAATAGTGTAAAAGCTTATAGGCTCCACTCTATGCTATGAGAGCTGCTGGTTTCTGCTGGGTAAACTGGACAACAGGGGCATTTCTGCCTAATAGACAGTATTTTTGGATCAATATAAGTAGGAAAATGAGCCTAGAAATGATTTAGGGCGGAGTTGTCCTTTAAGCATGATTTATACTCTGTTTTTCTGACGGTATTGTGTACTTGTAGGTCTAGGCAGCATGCGACACCGTCGTAAAATCTGTAAATACTGTACTGCGTAATGTGAATATATTATATTTAAGCATTAGCAGGTTGAGGAGAAAACTCTGAATGACCCTTTAGTGAGGGAAAAAAAAAGAAGTAGGCAACGCTACATGGATGACATTGACACTCACACATGCCTACAATGGAAGAGCTCGACATGGTGCTTTCCCCACGTGCATCACAAGTCATGACACAACTTTACTCAACGCTCTTCTTGTCAATATGACTGGTGCTCAGTACTCACATGGTGATGTGCTGCGTGATGAGATCGCTAACCGTCAGGTTGTTGCTGACCTTGGCGAAGTACATGGCGTTGTGCTTGTGCTTGGACAGGATGTTGCAGTCGGCGCCGTACTCCAGCAGGAGGCGCACTACGTCAGCGTTCCCTCGCTTACAGCCCTGGAGTGGAGGGGGAGAAGAATGATGACGAGTTTGATTTCTAGAATGCTCTTGTCAATGGTCGTGTGAGATGAATGCAGGTTTTCATTCGTCAGTCCAATCGTGGACTAAAGAGTAGACCTAATAATATCCCCTGGTGAGTGGTGGCCCTCGATGGACTTTGATTTGTCTTCATCAGTGGTTCCCAAACCTTTTAGCTCAAGACCCAAAAGAGAGATTAGACGTCTACCCGGGACCCAGAATTGTGAAAATAGCAGATCTACAAGCTCACAACGCGTGTAGATCGTCTATTTTCACTACTTCTTAAACATTTGTTTTCTAATTTCGAAATTTCTTAAACATGTATTTTATTAATTCATGAAATTACTTAGAAAAATCATTGCATTATCTTAAAAAAAGGTTTTGAAATAATGACAATTATAATAACAACTAAGGGACCCATAAAAAAAGTTTCCACGACCCACAAATGGGTCCCGACCCAGTGTTTGGGAAACAGTGGTCTACATCACTTAAACACTACAGTATATACTTTCTTGACTGGGGTTGCCCTGGGGTCTGTACTTGGTCCCGTCCTTTTCTCTCTCTACGCCAAATCTCTTGACAGACAATAGCCGATCCACAAGCTTCTGAGAAGCATTGTGAGCCTGTTGATCTGCTATTTTTTTGGCAGAATTATTAAATATGACATGCCAGGGTTAATGTTGTTATGCCTGATTCACGCTTTTGCCTGTACGACAGAGCAAGTATTCCACTGCATTCCAATATGGTCTGTATTCTTAATTATTCTGTATGTACATAGCATCAATACTTTCAAGAACCTTGCAAGAACCTCAAACCACATTCAAGAGTTTCTGCTTCTTACACAGCATTTCAAACGTCATCGTCTTCTGCACTTCTTTTCTCCATCATTACAGCAGCACTCTTTCTAACAGTGTTTTCTAAAAGAATTATGTAATTTCATTTTCTAATTTCAATTTCACCTTCATCAGAGCAGTTTCACCTCCCAGCGTCTGAGCGTTGACATGAGAGCCCGCCTCCAGCAGAATAGCAACCGTTGTCAGGAAATTCTGATCAGGAAGAAAATACATGAAAATGTTTGTCAAGAAATCCAATAAAAATGCAGTTTACTAACAGAAGATATTTTTGCAGTCTTTGACCATTTTGATAATAATAATAATAAAAAAAACTTTTCGGACAGGCTTTCCAAACTAGTTGGGACAGTCCAGACATCTGGGGGTGCAGGAGCATCCGAACAAAAGCTATCAGAAGTTCTGAACGACATTAAATGTTATCTCACCTCTTCCAGGAAAAAAAAAGAAGAAGAAAACGTCAGAAAGAGCAAGTATTGGGCTTATATATATATAATATACATACATACACACGCTGGCAAAAACAAGCGATCTACAAGCTCACATCACGTGTTGTGAGCTCATAGATTGGGGCCTATGTCGGTTGTCAGAAGGTTCGGAACACACGTTTTCTCACGTGACACGTGAATAAACCTTTAGTCTCATTCATGTGTGGCTTGTGAAGAATGGGCCCATTAGGGAAAAAAAGGATCGCTCATAATCTATGCTTATGGTCACTTCTCCATTAGTCTTGCATGGCCAGACTGTTGACTCCCAAGATGTGCAAATGCTCTCGTCATGGGGCAACAGAAGTCTTACGAGTATGGGGATAAAGCGGATGTGACGCAACCGCTCCCTTGGTGCAGTAGCGATAACAAGTCCCACTGGAAGCGTTATGTCTTCTTTCAATATTTTTGGGGCCGTTACTTCGTCTTTCTCTGGTGTTGTTGGTGTTATTACCATGATGTTTTCAAATGTTTTCTTATTATACACGCATAATAAGAATATGCCGCTCGATGCTAGTGTGTTTCTGTTATGTTTCCAATGGGACTACAGTTCCGTGCAGCAGTGACTACTTCTGATACTCGTTATTCTGGGAGCTGTCGTTCCAGACTCTATATAGCATTCGGAGATTGTGGATGTTATCTGGCTACGCAAGACTACTTCTCCATTGGAATTAAGAGACTCAATATTCATACGGGCTGGGCATACATGGGAAACAGACCCAGGAAATCAATTGAGGTGTCTTTGTTTCATCCTAGAGTCTTTGGTTAATTTCACACTGGGCCATTTGACCGGGGGTGTCAAAAAGGGGGGAAAAGTGGGACTGAGTTACTAGGGCCCCAAGGTGGAGGGGGCCTTAATAATGTTATACTTTAGCTAATGACAAATAGCAGATATACAAGCTCACAGCGCAGCAAGAGTGCCGCGCTGCGTGCTTAGAGATCTGCTATTTTTGAAAAGTCGTGAAAATGTATGCAAATCTTTGAATCTTTTTTTTGGGGGGGGGGGGGGGGGGTCCGTGGCCAAATAAATATCATTTTGGGGGTCCTTCACATGAAAAAGTTTGAGCACCACTGACATAGAATGTTTCTATGTCTCTGTTTCTATGTCTATGTCACACGTTTCTATGTCTAGGTTTTTCAAAAAACCTTAGAAGAATTTGGAATATTCAAAGACTTGCAAAGATGTTCACGATTTAAAAAAAAATAGCAGATCTACAAGCTCACAGAGCATCCGTCGGTGCCGTGCTGTGAGCTTGTATATCTGCCATTTTTCAATAGTTAAAGCACAAAATAATGCGTAATAATGCGTTCCGCAGTGAATCCTTGTACCCAGGGCCCAGCATTTGATGCGACACCCCTGCATTTGACTGTGCAGGTTACCTTTTCGGCTGCATGCATCAGGGCAGTGGTGCCGTTCTTTTGTCTTCCGTTGACTCTTACTCCCTTCTTTATCAGCAGCCGCAGGATGTCGTCCTGACCTCCAGCTGCAGCCAGCATGCACAACGACATACCGCTGGAGTCCTGCATGCACATATACACAAACACACCACAACACGCACATATACACAAACACACCACAACACGCACATATACACAAACACACCGCAACACGCACATATACACAAACACACCACAACACGCACGGAAATGGACACACAATTAGGGCTGTCACGATTATGACATTTTACAAGACGATTAATTGGCACTCAAATAATTGCGATTAACGATTCAATTGTGTTTCTGTCGTTGACAGTTACATTTGTTTGGCTTGTAGGCTTTCAAATTGCACATGGCAGATATGACACGTAACCTAAATATACAAAGATATTTGACAACTTTATAGTTGAAAAAGAACACTGATAGTGGAAATAGCCGATCTACAAGCTCACAACGCGTCGACGCGTTGTGAGCTTGTGGATCGGCTATTTCCATTATCTTTGAAAATGTTTGAAAATATGAACATTTCAACATGTAAACGATTATGACAAAATAATTGCGATTATGTTAAATAATTACAATTAGACGATTGTGACAGCCCTACACACAATCACCACCACACAGTCAACTCAATCAAATTTGGTTGTGGCTGTGATGTGTCTCATCAGAACAAGAAAAACAGAACGTGTGTGTGTGTGTCTGAGTTTGTGTGATAGATACATTTGTCTTCTGCTATGTAACCACTTGTAGTCCATGGGCCATACGAGATGTCGGTATCGGAAAGGTGGCAAAGGTTATCATGCATTTTTGAAAAGCTCTATACCTGTAGATTATATTTTGGTATGATAACCCTTTCTGAGACACAGCTAAATTGGTGTTATCAGCCGCTAGAGTTGGTGTCCCATTAACTTTATTATACAGGAAAAAAAAGCTAAAAATGTATCTGCTTTAACATATGAGGGGTCAAACTAGGGGTTCTTCATCCATTGCAAACATCTGTTTTGCATAAAAAACATTCCTTGGGCTAAAACGGCCCCCACAAAAGTGTGAAAAGTGATGACTCATCACTTTTCATCACTAAACCATAGTCTTGTGGGGCCGTTTTGTTGCCCAAGGAATGTTTTTTGTGCAAAACAGATGCTTGCAATGGATTCAGAATCATGAAAAAACCCTAGTTTGACCCCTCATATGTTACTTAAAGCAGATTAATTTTTTGCTTTTTTTCCCCCTGTAATGTAAAGTTAATGGGACACCAACTCTAGCGGCTGATAACACCAATTTAGCTGTGTCTCAGAAAGGGTTATCATACCAAAATATAATCTACAGATATAGAGCTTTTCAAAAATGCATGATAACATTTGGCACCTTTCCGATACCGACATCTCGTATGGCCCATGGACTATTAAACCCTACAGTACATTGTTGCGCGACAAAATAGAAAAAACAGCCCATCTAAAAGCTCGTTGTTTGTAGATCAGCCATGGTGATTTGAGATTCAAAAAGGTCAAAAGATTAATCCAAGGAACGATTTATTGTCCAAGCAGAAGTTATAGGTTCCATACAGTAACTGATGAGTAACAGAACTGAAGGCAACATGATTACATGAAAAGTGACACATTCAGTACACACGCGTGTACTGTGTGCTCATACAAGAGTCATGATGAAATAATAAACATCTACTGTACAGAAACTCCAGGGTGGGGTCCATTGGCATCAAATCGCCTCATTATTCTTCCCTCAGTCGACACCCAACATCAATGCTAACATCTGAATGACCATATTGTATATTAAGATAAAATACTGCATAGACGTCAAACAATTATTTCTAGCACAACCGTTTCGTGATCGCAAACCGTACATAACACAGGAGGCCTAAGGAGACAGAGGAGCTCACTTATCAATACAACTAGGCTACCAAAGGAACAGCAGGTGTGCTGACTGTGACACAGATTAGTAATTAAGAGCCCCTATTAGGCCAGTATATATTAGTAAAAAAAAAAAAAAGAAAGATTACCATAATCATGGTAGTTTAAATTGGTGCCAAGGAGATCATAGAAAAAAATTAATTCAGACCATGGTCATTGCCATATTTGAAGCCAATTTAAACAAAAACAAATATATATATACTGTATATAATTTATATAGTCCTCACTTGGCTTCATCTTATCACCAAATAAGGTAATAGTGCGATCCACATGCTATACAGAGTAGCGGATCCAAGAATTAATAACCGGTGTTTCAACTATTTCAACAGTGAAATCAAAAAATCTTTCAAAGATAATGTCATGGCTGATTGAACAGGCAACCATATATGCTATTGTACTAAGAAAAATCTACCAGCATTGTCCTCATGGACTGTGTTAATTTCTTACCCTGTTTGTCTGATGAAACCAATGTTTTTTTAAGCATCTAATGGTCAACAAGATAAAATCACTTGAATCTGGGTGGCTGGGCAGGACCCATTCAAAGGTGCATGGCACAATTCCTATTGCAGGTGTCATAAAGTTTCAGATAACAGAGAGAGGTTTAAATCAAAGCATTACAAAAGTTTTCTGGAGGAAACTAGAAACCCATACAGCTCCCAATCTTGAAACTGTATTGGGTGCACCGTAACCAGTGTCAAAACAAATAGAATGCTAGCACTCATGGCTCAATATAGGCTTCCAATTATTGAAGGCCAGGGAATAATAACCATTGCCTTCAATTGATATAAGACTATTGATCCATGAGTGCTGGTATTCTGGTTGCTTGCTTTAAAAAGGTAGTCAAAAGAAAACAAAAATACAATAAAAGGCTTGGATCACAACATTTGAACAGTGATAAAAAAAATATACAGTATATAACCAAACTTTTCTACAACTCTTTACCACATGTAATAAAAAAAAACATGGAAACATGAGTAATGTTAAAATGAGGAAATGACACAAACAAATTATTCTGAAGTGAAAATTAAGTTTCAGCATTTCACTGAGAGGTATATACACGACACGTGGAGATACTAGTGCTTAAACAATAACAGGAAACATAGGTTATTCCTGCCGTGGGTTATTAAGGGTGATCTACAATCTAGGCTTCTGGCTAAAGGTATAGGTATATACTGTATGTATATATTACACTTGAGCCAGAAATGTTGGGCCAGTCTATGTAGCAATATTATTTTGTAAGGGGCGGCGAAGGTTGTTTGCAAAATATCATTCTCTGATCAAATTAAGTGAAAAATAGGCATTAGGCATCATTTTGGTGGAGAAGAAAGTAGAAAGTGTTCAAAGCTAATATGGATACATCGATACGTAAATGTTAGCACTTTCTTTCTCCCAATCCAATGGCTGAAGTGGTTAGGTCACTCCAAAATTCACAGCCTCAACTGCTTTTACCAGAATGCATCATGTTTGTTACATGTTTACAAAGACGGATCAGATCTTTCTCCACCAAGCATCGGCTAAATTCAAGCTAATACATTAATGCAACCTGATCATATTAAACTTAAATATTTAACCCTTTTTTTCAGAGCAACGATACACGTTCTTCAAGAATCAAGAGAATCAAATTTCTCACCACCCATTATATTATGTGTGTTATTCATGCAACAGTACACTTGGTCCAATGGATACATCTTCTGATTCCTAGCAACTTAGAGATCATTTGAATTCAGAGAGCATGGCAGAATTTCAAGCCAGGAGACATACATAGATTCGGTCTAGGTTAAACTAGCGTTCATTGTCAATGTGTGTCACAACAGTTCTTGAATCTAGAATTGTCAAGCTTGTGCATTCCAAGCTTAGCACCAAAGCTCACTCCTCCCCTGCCTTTTTTTTGCAGGGCATTGAATGTTTCCTACCATGTTAGTGAAAAATATTTACAGGGACATATAAACAGGAGCATCCCATTCCATGCTAGAACTTTGACTATCTTGCTGATCACGTACTGCATTGCGTCTGGGTGTGACGCCTCTCTTTTTAATCGACTGGATCGTGTTGTGTACATAGTACTTGACCTCCCTCCATGACCTGCTCCTCAAAGCAGGTTCTGCAGCTAAACACGCATCACATTCCTTTTTGCCTGGGGCCTTAACCAGTTTACACAGGTCTCCAAGCTGACGCCTCACAGCAGCCTGCTCTGGTTCACTCCATAACCTTTTGGTTCTCTTTTGGGTTGTTGCTGCTGCAGAAGAATCTTGCGGTGTCTTTACTGAATCATCTTGTTTCTTTGCAGGAGGGAGCATGGGGGTATTCGTTTGCGCTACTGCTGGCCTATCGGGAACCATGGGTGGTGGTGGTGGTATGGGCGGGTTTGTTGGTGGTATCACCTGTGTACCCGGAAGGGGTCTGGGTGAGCTTGAAGGGTAGTGAGGTGTACTTGAATGGTTCAAGGGTGTAAATGAAGAGACCATAGAAGTACAAGGATGGTTTAATGGTGTAAAGGATGACACCATAGATCTACTTCTGTCATTCAGGCGACTGTAATTAGGGACAATCGGTGGGCTTGGAGCATTCAGTGGTGTGAAAGTAGGGACCAGTGGTGCATTTCTAGTGTCCTGTTGTATATATGGAGGAGACATCGTTGGGCTTCTACTGTTATGTGGTGAATATACAGAGTGCAGAGACATGGGTGGAGTTCTAGAGTTCTGTAAATACCCAGAATGCGTGGGTGCACTCCTGTTGCTCTGTAGCGCATACACAGAGGCCATTGGTGCGTGTCTAGAATTGTGTGCATACGTCGGCACCATTGATGCATTGGCAGCATTCAATGGTGTAAAAGTAGGAACCATTGATCTACTACTATGGGCCATGTGTGCACTGGTAGCACCCATAGGTGAATACCCCGACATCATTGAGGTTATCTGTTGAGAGAATGTTGAGGCCAAGGGATTTGCTGTATTAGCCAAGGGATTCGCCGTCATATCCAAGGGGTTCTCTGCCGTAGCCAAATGATTCAGGGTCAAACTTTCTATACAGTGATTTGGTTGCACAGGATGAGATGTTGTGCCGCCAACAACACTCTTGTCCGGAGAGTCTTTCTTTACGGCAGGGTTTCCTTCTTTTGGTCTCTTGGGTTCTAAGAATGTAGCTTCCTCCTCCGATTTGCGTTGACGTTTCTTCCTTATTGACTGCAGCATGTTGTGGACGTAGCTTTTGACATCTGTCCAAGATCTACCGTGCAAAGCTGGTTCAGCAGAAATGCAGGTGTTGCATTCCTTTTTGCCAGGGACTTTCATAATTGAAATAAAGTCACCCAGGCAACGCTTCACTGCAACTTGTTCTGCTTCACTCCAGGGTCTTTTCTTTACATTCTTTGGAGTTGGGTCTGAAAGAAGATCAAGACAGGGGAAGAAAATAATATTCAGTATAGTACAAGACATGTTATATTGTTAACACTGGAATGTCTCAGTGGTAGTTTGTGAGCCTCACACCACCAATGCTGTACATAACCTTATGTGTAGTATACCATACAAGGGTTTAATAACAACAGTCTACTAAATGCTTGCACACACATTCTGTTTCCCCAAAATAGATTTTCAGTAAATATTTAGACAGCATTACTGTAGACATAAGCTTCCATGCATCTGTATTAAAGACCAATCCATCTTTGGCAACATACTCACCATCGTCTGTCTTAGTTGGAGTATCAGAGATCACTGTTCGGTCCATCTTGAGCAGCCGTTTGCTCATTTCCTCCAACTGGGTTGTGTTTTCTGAGAGCTGGGGACCTTCCCGGATGTTGAGTTCCAACAGCTTGGCCACTTGGTCCAATTCTTTTTCTCTAAGGCTCAGCAACTGCCAGTAGCTGGAAACCTGCTCTCGTACAGTTGGAGACAGAAGTGCCTCTGGATTTTTTGACTTGCATTCATTTGCAGCTCTTCTGCAACAGTCCAATCCTCTAATGTAGGAAGAGCCTTCATTTCGGGCAAAGACATAAGGGTTGTCTTTCGCCACACCAGCTTGCTCTCGGTTCTCTACAAGCAAATCGATCAAAACCACCATTCTTTGTGTTAGCAGGACCAATGTGTTCCTACCAAACTGGCCTTCTAGTTCCAACTTTAAGAAGCTGTCACCAAGCTCCAACTCTAATTTTGTGCTTTTCATAATTTGATCTGCAGATGGCACAAATGTTCTCTTACTCTTACAAGTGGTGTAAGTCTCCAAAACCATTCTACCAATATTCCCTACCCTTCCCCTGTTAAAGAGGCACACCTCTGAAAGAGTCGCCTCACTGAGCTTTCTCCACGTTGAGGGATTGGGGCTTTCTTTTAACTCTTTCCTTGCTTTGTCTCCTTCCTTCTGAACAAATTTGTGTAGTTTTATCACATCTTCAGTCAGGGTTGATGTGTCAATTTCCTCTTTTTTAACCTCCTGCTTTCGAGAAGCAGATCCAAGAGCTCTACGAGAAAAACGGTCGTTCCATTCTGTATCAAGAAGCTGAATGAACCGCTTCACTCGGCCCTCAGTTTCGCAGTCTTCTGTCATTCGACTTTCTCCAAAAGCAATTTCTGCAGCTCGTTTCAAAGAATATCCGATCTTTGAGACAAGGGAAACCGTTTTAAATCTACTAGAACTTGGGTCAAAACCACTGGCTTTCTTGGCCCCTTCAACAGCCAACTCAAATTTGGACGGCACACATATTTCATGAAGATACTGAACACTGCTGTCAAGCTCATTCACAGCAAGCACAAATCTACCCAGTTCCCTCATTTTTTGTGCAATGTAGGCATACTGTGACTTGACATGGTCATGTTTCGCAGATAATGCTTTGCCATACTTGCAAATTAGGGGGTCATTCCTGACATGCCTTGAAATGTCATCTTGATGCATGATGTCGATGATTTCATCGCAACCCCCCGTAAAAAACTCGGAAGTTGGATCAAATTGAGAGGCAGCACTCTGGACAGTGGCTCGTCCCATTCCTTCGGGGGGCCTCTGCTCTCCCCTCTTTGCTTTACACGAACGCTCGTGTTTCCACAATTCAGTTTTGCGATAAAAAGTGAAGCAGTGTTGGCAAGGAAGGTAGTCGCGCACAGATATTGTGACATCTGATGACTGTCTCTTAGCCACAATTTCGCTCTCTCCACTCTTCAATGCTTCATAATTGTGTTCATAGTTTCCTTTATTGCGAATTTGATCCAGCAAGGTTTGTCTGATTTTTGAGCCTTTAGGAAAGTGTATTGCATGGGCAACATCTGTTTCATCTGAATGTCTTCTTTCTAAATGCCTTACAAGTTGAGAGAAGGCCATTTTGCAGTATACGCAGAAGTGCTTTTTGCTTGATACTTCTTCTTCGTCATCCTCTGTACCAGGTGGTGTAACAAGAACTTTCTTGCTGGTCCGTGAACTGACTCTTGTTGGTTGCTTCCTCTCCCAATTTATTTTGCGACGTGATTGGTTTTTTACAATTTCCTTTGGGCTCTCAGATGATGGCTCATCTGTTGTGCCATTGTCTGTCAAAGGAACATGATCTGCTTCATTGGTGTCGCTATCTGCCATGTCTTGTGCCTCATCACTAGAGCCATTCTCTTCTACAGCACAACTCTGTTCTTCACTTGCAGGTTTATGTTCTGTATCCAATATCTCTTCCACACTGACCGGACTCTTATGTCCCTCATCGGTCATTCCAGCGTCGCAACTCAAGCTCTCGTGTTCGAAATCTAAATTTAGTTCACTGGACAAACCAATATTTGTCTCTATTGGTATTCTAGTTTCGTCTCCAAGACCATCTTGATAGGCATTCAATTGTGTTGCATTGCTTTCACGGTTCCCATATCCTAAATTATTCACATCCTCTCTGGGCATTAGCTGCTCTGTATTTGTACTTGCAAGACCTCCTGGAACATCGGTATGATCTCTTGAGTGATCAAAATCTTGCTGAATGTGGTCATTAACTCTGCCTGTACCCACTTCCTCTTGGGAACTGTCCATGTTGAGATTCAACCTAAAAACATCACTTGAACTTCTCTCTTCAATCAAGCTCTTCTCCCCTTCAACTGATCTCCTCTCGTCAACAGCACACGCCTGTAAGAGAACAAGTATATGTAAGACTGATGCCAAGTCCAACCCCATTACCAATTTGGTTGCTAAAACAATGGTAGACATTGAGGAAATAAAAATGTCTGCAAATTAAAATATGAATAAATATAATTAAATAAATGGTTGGGGGGACCTTTTTAAATTTATGTTCTCTTACACAAGATGTAAAGGTGTCAACTAAATGACTTGTTCCCTTTGAAATCATCTGCAACGTTTAGTTGCAAGCACCTTGGTAATGCCCCTGTGATTGAAGCCCATTCAAACAGAATTCAAAGCAATGCCCACACATCACCGTTAAGCCTAGCGTTGGGTGCAACCCCTCACCCCTCCATCCGAAAGCTTTCAGATTTTCGATACAAAGACCACATGTGACCCATTCAAGAAATAGTTAATGGCTTTATTGCATTAAGCAGCGTCTACAACGTTTTGACATTGTAAATGTCTGACCAAGAATATTGATTCATGGGATGTTGGGATGAAATGCTGCATGGAGGCCGGGTACAGAACAAGATGCATTGCAACTAAACCTACATTCAAGCAACTACTTGGCAATCGAAAGAAATGAAAAGAAAATGGAAAAAATAGAAAGAATTTGATGTCCAAGTCCATTTAGGTATAAAGAAAATACAAGAAATGTTTGTGACTTTGGCTTTCACAAAATCTTTTCAATTTTTCAATGGAAACACTTTCAACTATCGTACACACAGAGCATCACATGATAAGCCGTTTACATTAACAAAGCTAGGTTCTTTTCACACCTATACAAAGGAGACGGTATGAGAGGGCTTCTCCTGCACACTGACAATATGCACAGCTAAAACATTTTCTGAAATGTTTTTCCGGTTTCAAGACCTTCTTCTCCTTTGGGCAAAGTTTCCTTGCTTGACATAGGTCTTGTTCAAAGACATGATTCAATTGCAGTGTATAGACAGTGTACAGGAGTCTATTCAGTTGTTAAAGGGGAAGACCACCCATTTTCAATATTGAACTACAGTATGTCATTAATATAACTTGGAGGAGTTGTGTGGAAATAGAAAAAAAAGTCCCCCCCTTCTGTATTGCCTAGAACTGGAGGATTGATTTTGGGGTTTGTATTGTAAAGTACAAAGGTGTGATGTCATCAAGCTGTACTTTACAATACAAACCCCAAAATCAATCCTCCAGTTCTAGGCAACACAGAAGGGGGGAACTTTTTTTCTATTTCCACACAACTCCTCTAAGGTATAATAATGATATAGTTCAATATTGAAAATGGGTGGTCTTCCCCTTTAAGCCATTTACATAAAGACAACTAAGTAGTTGGGTCGTTTCTGATACTTCCGTGACCGTGGAGAGCATAGGTCAGTTTCTCAGTGGTTTTGTCAACTATGAAGGTTAAATAACAATGCCCCTTGCAAAAAAACATTCCTTGGGCTAAAACGGCCAGACAAAACTATGGTTAGTGAGGAGTCATCACTTTTCACAGTTTCGTGGGGTTCGTTTTTAGCCCAATGAATGTTTTTCATGCGAAACAGATGCTTGCAAAGGATTCAGAATCACTAAAAACCCCTAGTTTGACCCCTCACATGCTACTTAACCCATTCAGGCCGGGAACACATTTTAGTGTATGGGAGGGGCTTACAGTACATGTACAGTATGTAGCAACATATTTGTTTTTGTAGGCTAATTTCTGATTTAGGCCTAACTATAGGTTAGGCCTAAATGGGTTGGGTACTGTTACCTAATGGGGTACTGTCACTTTAAAAGGTCATCTTAAAATATGAGTTAATATTTTTATGATGTCATTGTGGGAATGCACAATTATAAGCCAATCAAATTAATTGACTGTACTTAGACTACTTACTGCACTGGTCAGCTGCTGTTGGGAGGCGAGGGGCAGATTACACTGTGACATGAGTCTCAGACTATTTCAGACCGTTTTCAGAGAGACCTACTGTATCATGCTATTATACTTTTGGAGCGTGTCAGCGGGCCATTAAAATATTTTTTGGGGTTATTTTTTTCCTTTATAGTATAGTGAATGAGACCCAAACTTTCAGCGGCTGTCAAAAATGTTGCCCACATTTTTGCGAGGGGCATGGGAGCTCAATTTGTTATTTAACCTTCATAGTTGACAAAACCACTGAGAAACGGACCTATGCTCTCCACAGTCGCGGAAGTACCGGAAAAGACCCAACAAAAGCTTCCAGATAATCAGAAATGAATTATACTCATAAATGGTTCCTGACAAGAATGAATGGGATAGGTTTAAATAAATAAACACATTTCTTGTGGCAATATTTACAAGCGCATGCCAACAGTCTGTTGGTGTTCAGCTGTGATGAGGATGATAATGACACAACACAAGATGTACCTGTATCAAAGGCAGCTTCATATGTGCACTGTCTTCATGAGCTTCTTCCCCCTGTAAGGAGAGAAGAAAACATACTACAGTCTCTAAGATTCATAGTTCCATGTCAAAGGGTAATATTATGTAATACAAGAGAGATATGACAACCTAAAGCAGTGGTTCTCAACCTTTTCAGGCCGCGACGCCCAAAATTATCATATTTTAACTGGGGACCCCCCGCCACCCTGACAATCACTAAGAGTTGAGGCATTACATTTTGTATAACACAGTTCTATTGTTGCGAGGCGTTGTGAGCATGTAGATTGGCTATTTTCACAATTTCTGCCTCTAATATTTGACAATTTGGCCAATGTTTAATTTATATTTTTAGAGGTATTAAAAAGTCATTAAATTGTCAATTTAGAAATGTGCAGATACCCTCTATACACTTAAACTTTGTTTGTTTGTTTGTTTGTTTACTGCTGAGTGAGAAAACAATGTTTCTCATCATGTTAATCATCTGGGGACCCCCCAAAATAATCCCCACCCACAGGTTGAGAACCACTAAACTACAGTCAAAAGGGATAGTTCACTAACTATTACTATCAATTACTCACCGCATGGAGACATGAATTCATGGATATCGTTTTTTTTTTTGGTTGCATTACTAAGCCAATAATTTGGTGACGAGCAGTGGTCTCCATAGGGAACCGCTGTCGCCGTGAAATTATTGGCTTAGGAATGCGACAAATAAATAAATAAAAATAAATAAAAAATCGGGGGCGCCCGCTGTTGCATACCACATAGGCGTTGCCACATAGGCATTGATGCCTGGCGGCGGTGCCGGTTTGATTCCCGATCCGGACAACCTTTGCTGCGTCATGTCACTCCCCATTTCTCCCCCCATTTCCTGTCAGTCTACTGTCCTATCAAATAAAGGCATAAAAACATCTAAAAATTCAAGTCTCCATGGGGTCAGTAATCGATATATAACGTTATTTTTTGGGGTGAACTCTCCCTTTAAACTTAAACTTTATGGAGATAGTGTTTTTGAGATGCTGAGGTTATGGCAGTAAATTATCAATTGGTGCATGATATAAAAGTACCTTTAAGATACGGTAACTTTAAAATCCTTCAATTATCACACGTTATGCAACATATCTAGAATCAAGCAATGGTTTTACATTACATTTGAAATAACAAACAACAAGACCTGCTGACATTTATGTTACCAATACAACAATGATCAAACAATGTTTTGATTCAGACTCTTACCTTAGATTTGAAGAAAGGAACAGCGTTAGAGTCCTGCAGAATATCTTGTCAATTTTTGTATGCACAAAGCGGTAAATTCATCACAGAATCCTTGGTTGGTTTTGAAACATCTCTAGCATCTGCAGAGAGTCCGGTTCCTGTTGTTCGTCTTGTGCAAAATGTGTAAGAGTTTCTATAAATATGAACACTATGGTTGAACTGGGAACTGACCATGGTGGCGCATCGTCATTTAATGCCCCAACTCGAAATCCCGTTATTCCCGATGTTTTAGGCCGCCACGCCCGAGATATTCATTTTATTTCACGTAATCAAAAATCATACTGGTGCCGATCTGCGCAAAAAGTAGCACATCCGGTTTGAACCGGAAAAAGGTTCAAACCGGACATCAAAAAAAAATCGAACCTCTGTTCGAAGTGGAGCTGTGTGTGTGTGTGTGTGTGTGTGTGTGTGTGTGTGTGTGTGTGTGTGTGTGTGTGTGTGTGTGAACTGTAAACTGTTCCTATGAGTGAGTGGTGAGTGTGCCTGGCCTGCACAAAACAGCGCCCCTCCTTTAACTAGTGTGTTGTGTGTGGCCACTCAAGGTATTGCCAGGCTACACGGCCAGCCAGCCACCCACCCAGCCAGCCAGCCACCCAGCCACCCACATACCCACGGACATACCTGTCTATTGGGAGCTTGTGTTCCACACAGCTCCAAAAACGAATCTCCATTGAATCCCATGTTACATTTTGCAGGAAAACACACATTTCTCTGTTTTCTGATGCTGCCGGCGTCTCAATTGTAAACAATGCTAACTAGTTAACTTCTATCTCTGGAACCATATGGATTCGAATGCGGTCTTTTGTCAGAGGCCATGAACTATGGACACTTTAAAAGGTAAGAAAAACATGAAAGAGCGGGGTAGTGAACTACCAAAGTTTAAATCTGCAGTAATCTGGGTTCTCCGGACCACAGATCTAACCACCAACATAAAGGATACGGCCCATACATTTGTTCTTGAGACACACCTTAATGCAGACATCCTTACCAACCAAGTATTGAACCTCAAACCTGATTATGTCATTCGTTTCATTTGCTGCTCGACCACTAAAGCAAAGCAAGATCATGTTCATAGTCTATAATATGATTTTGTCAAACCACAACTGCACAAGTCACTCACACACATACACACTACTAGGGGTAACCAAGGTGCAAGCCTAAGTTTTAGATTCTGATTTGAAACTCAAAGCCAGATTAATACCTGAGACTGTTTGTCCAAATTGATAGAACAGAGCACAATATTTTTTAAATGGAAATGGATCATAATTATGTTAAAGGAATAATGCACGCACCTCTTGGTCCAGGTTATAGTCTTCTTTGGAATTCAGGGCAAGTTTCACTGACATGTAGTCTCCACTTTTAACAGCATCCCTCAGTTCACCTGAGGATGAGAGAGAAGAGGGGGAAAGGAATAAGCTGAAGATCACATACACTTTCTTCCTATCCAAGACCTGGAATTGTTACTTTACATTTTAACCACTTTAGCCATTATTTTATGCTTTAGCAATTGGAAAACAGCAGATATGCAAGCTCACAGCGTGGCACCGAGTGTCGCGCTTCGCTGTGAGCTTGTATAGCACTAGCCTACCCCGAAAGACCATACATGAAAGCTAGATGGTGCTTGGTCTAACTAGGGTTCTTTTTTTCTTCTAATCCAGACAGATATTTTTATGCATTTTGATTGTATTGATGTTGATGTATTGATGTATTACCTGCTTATTGTTAGTCGCTTTGGAGTAAGAGCGTCTGCTAAATCCCTAAATTGTAAATTTAAATAGCTAAAGCAATAAATAATGGTTAAAGTAATAATGCGTTCCAGGTCTTAACCCATTTATGCCTAGAATTATTTAATGCTTTAACTATTGAAAAATAGCAGATATACAAGAGTGCCGCGCTATGAGCTTGTATATCTGGTTCAAATCAAACGCAACGCGGGCGTGTTTTAATGGGTTATCCAGAGGGATGTCTGTGGCGTGCCATCGGGGCCAGTGTTCCCGGCAGTGAAGCTTTCGCTTAAAAGATTTCAGTGTGCACTAGAGTGATACCAAAAAAACATGTTGACATGTTGATTTCCTTGATAAAAATATGTAGACCAACCCACAAGCAGCCAGTAGCCTGGGTTCGATCAAGCTGTGCACGGCACGCTGCCTACTGCATTTAAACTGTGCAGATTACAATGTAATTATTAACCCATTTAGAGCAGGGACATGAAAGGGTTAAAGGGCCATTTATAGTTACATATGGTTGATTTTGTGTACGTTTGGAGGTGAGACAGTACGTACGGTAATTGCGTCGACATGCATAGTTAGCTTGAGTTCTGTACGGTCTCTGTGTTACATTATGGTTCAATAGAGCCTATGTACATACTGTATCCACTAGATGGCACCCAAATGCATCTTCCCAATGAGCAATTGTTAACAGAGAGGTTTATACTTTATAGGCACCCTTAGATACGCTCGGATTGAACAACCTGCAGAAAACACTCTCCCATCGGCGCTAGTCACTGCTGTCTGGGTATAAATTAAAAAAGACTAGAGAATGGATGAGCGTGGACACGCAGTGCAGTTGCTTTAAGGTATAAGCGGTAAAAGCGACCGCCTAGAGTGCAATCTCAAGGGGGGTGCCGCCGACAGTTAATGAGCCACCCAAACCGACCCAATACCGACTAAAAACACCCCTAAACCCGCAAAAATCGCGTGCGCGGGAGTGGAGAGAGGCGCAATTCGAGAGAGCTGGCAGAGAGCGCTGATTAGGCTGGCAACGGGTCTGCGTCCTGGTCTGGTCACTGTTCAGCGTGTGTGTACTTTGTGATGTATTTCTTTTTCTTTTTTTTTATGCTCACGGCAATGCATGAGGTCACTTCCACATACGAAATGGAGACCAGAAAAAAAGACGAAACATTTCTCCCTCACTACTGCCCCCACGGTTGACAAAAGTTCGCCACGGGTAGTTCATGTTTACGTACGTTTTGAATCCGTCAGGTTGAGTGTTGTCCGTAAGGTTACGGAGAGAAACAATTACGTACGGACCTCCGGACCAAACGGATTAAATCACTCTCCCCCTCCGTTTCTTGTGTATTCCTGCGGTCCTTATGTACGACTATGCATGGTACTTAAGTTGTCCAGAGTGCTCGCATTTTGTCCCTTTTTTCGGCCACTCTCTTATTTTGAAGGCCAGAAGTAGATCGAGCTCACAATTCCCACTTGACGATGTTCAAGATTCACCCGTGACTAGTTCCGGTCCGGAACGTAAACTAAAGATCTTAAGGCGTCTTGCCACTGCAGGGCCAACCCAGAACTAGAACCTGAACTTTCCAGAACCAGGAACTTTCAAGAACCTGTGAAGTTCCAGAACCAAGTTCTGCTTTTGTTTCCATATAACCAGACCTAACCTTGCCTGGCTCCAGACCATAGACCCGCCCACTCTGAGACCCAACCGGGAAGCTCCACTGGTCAGCCTGATTTGGCTGAGACAAAACAGCTGGTCATTTGAACAGCAGCACATTCGGGAATCTAAAATCTAAAATAACAGCTGTATGTAAGAAATACGTCTATTATTAGTTACTACTTTCTGGATATAAAAAAAAACAATAGAACGTTCAAACAAGCTGCTATATAACTGTACTGAGCTTTTGGTCGGTACGCTGCCTTTGCTCTACAGAGAAAAAAAGTGTCTCTCTCTCACACACACACACGCGCGCACACACACACACACGAAGCAGGCATGTCCTGAGCACAGCACGGCTCGGCTGCTGCCTCGCGACTCGTTGCGAGTCACCAATGGACGGGCGAATGTAGAAATGCTTATCTCTGTTAACTGTTTTAGTTTGTTGTCTGTCTATCGACGTACATTTTCTTTATTTGTGCTTGGCACCGTGTCTGTTTTCTTGTGCACTCGACGCCCATTTCAGAAAGACGACGGCGGATGCTTCTAGCTCCTTCTGGATATTTTCTTCTCCCGCCCAGACACAAATAAGAGCCTGTATCATCACATTCACTTGACCAATGTGTCGTGGCTGTCGTCTGGCGTCACGTCCATGGTGTTTCTGTCTGTCGGAATAGGATTTTAAAAATGATGGTGTTTTGTTGTGAGAGATTTCTCCCAGTTCTCCTCGGTGACGGTGTAGTCTCCGCTCGAGCGGCTCGACCAATCAAGAGCAGTAGCGCTGCTAGCCCCGCCCATAGGTTCCCAAAACTCAAGTTTAGTTCTACCTCAGGAGCAGGACCTGAAGAAGGTTCCAGGAACCTTGTCTGGAACCGGGCCGTTCGCAATGGAAACAAAACCAGAACCAAAAAAATAGGTTCAGGTTCCTGAAAGTTCTGGTTCCACCTTGCAGTGGAAAAGGTGCATCAGAAGTCTTTTTTGGAGAAAATGGACTGTAAAGATGAGAAAGACCATTGTTTTCTATGGGATGGGATCACTATTGCGTGCGGGTGGACGTGCGATGGAAACGAATCGCGGACTTCACCAGTGATAGACGGGCCGAAGGTGAGCCCACGCCAGCTTTACTGTATATACAGTATATTTCGCGCGACATCTCGGGATGGGCACTCCGGACATCTTTTAATATTTCGCGAGACATCGCGGGATGGGCACTAAATGAGTTAAAAGGATTCTAATTTACATTTTAGGTTGGGTATGTGGGTCATCAAAACCGTATAAAAAAAAGTGTGTGTAAAAAAATTGAATTAACCGAATAATAATGTTAACCAATTACAAAACTATCCATTCGTGACATCCCTAATTCAGAATGAATGTTGGGGTACAGTGTGCCCCTGACAATGAGTGTAGTTATATAACGTCTCTGTCCTCATTTAAAAATTAAATATATAATCTCCCAATGGCTAGGACGTAGCCGTGTGGAGGATGGAACAAAACCACGATGCAGACATGACGTCATAGACCTGTATTCGGTGGAATCCAGTCATGACATGCTTCTTTCTGTTCTCCGTTATTGCCAAGAATGCTTGGCTCATTTCAAACCAGCTTCTGCAAGGGGGATCTTGTGTGATAATCAGTCAAAGCCAAAAGTGGAAATACTTACTTGGAGATAAGGGTGGACCGGAGAGCATCTCGTCATCGCCGTTCAGATGTTTCTGGAAGTCTTCCAGGGTCATCCAGTCCAGGTTGAGGTCCATTCCCAGACTCAGCGTGGCCTGGCCCTTGTCTGAAGTTCATGTGAGACAGAGGAGAGACAGGGTTCCCACACATTTTTACCAATTCATTTCCAAAACTTTTCCAGAATTTTTAACCCGATTTCCAGGACTATATAACAATAATTCAGCTCAATAACGAGTCGTTTACTCCTATGCGCAATGCCCAAAGACGGGTACTGTATGCCAGTGGTTCTCAACCTTTTCAGGCCGTGACCCCCGAAATAATCATATTTGAACTGGGGACCTGGGCACCACGAGCACTAAGTAACTAAGCACTAAGCACTAAGTAACTTGTATAAAATAGCCGATCTACATGCACACAATGCCTCGCGTTGCGAGGCGTTGTGAGCATGTAGATCTGCTATTTTCACAATTTCTGCCTCTATATATTTGACAATTTGGCCAATGTTGAATTTGTCATTTCAGAGGTATTAACAAAATCAATAACCAAAGACAATGCATAGCTATTTTTTCCAAGACCTTCCAGGACCCTTGATCAATTCCAAAACTTTTCCAGTACTGGAAAAATATTTTTCTAATTTCAAAATATTTCCAGGAATTTCATGACCGTGGGAAACTTGAGTTCATGTGAGACGGAGGAGAGATGGATGGCGACAAAATTAAAGACACTTTCATCACCTCCACTAGCCTGGTAAAGCATCCCGATCACGTGAATTCACATTATCATGTGACCTAATCAGTGTGAGTAAAACACAGACCGAGTGGTTTACCAGAATACCCCTCCACCCCCTCTGCATGAAATCTGAAATTATCCAATTAATCATGTTTAGTCATATAATCCCAATTTGATTCGGGAGTAGGGTTACTATTTGTCATTAACTGCTACAGGTAACAATAAACCAATTCAGCCTGCTAGAAATCAAACAAAGCAACCTCAGGTTGTGCAGTTTAGATGCAGCACCCTCTGGTGGACAGATGTGCAGAACAAAAGTGAAAAACACAGTGGCCCTCATTTATCAATGGAACATAGAAACCTGCCCAGATCCCACCACGACAGGGCTCATGTGTGATATAGAACAGGGGTTTTCAAAGTGGGTGACGAGGCACCCTGGGGTGCCGTGACAGCAGTCCAGGGGTGCCGCGAGATCATTTGATAATATTTGGAATTTATTTGGACACTTGGGACAAAAATATTATTTAGTATAATTTTAAACTTGTACAAAGTTATTTTCAGTCAGTTCTAACCAAAATGGCTATTATCTCAACATTTTCCTCGCAACATAATCACTAAAATATCGTCACTGTCGGGCAGAAACCTCGTATCTTTAAGTTTCAAATGTGCACGTCTTTTGCCCTGCTTCATCATACAAGACCGTTGCACAAAACTAGTGAAAACAGCCGATCTACAAGCACACAACGCCTCGCATCGCGAGGCGTTGTGTGCTTGTAGATCGGCTGTTTTCACCAGTTTTGTACATTTTATAGATGATAAATACAAAACGAACATGGACATACAAGGTTCCACCCGACAACGACAATATGCTAAAATATAAGGTGCTGGGAGTGAAAATTATAATGTAGGGGTGCCTCAGATTAAAAAAAAATATTTATGGGGTGCCCTGAGACAAAAAAGTTTGGGAACCCCTGATATAGAAACAGGTTGTATCCTGCCAGTCACACCATAAAAATGGCTGGTTGCTGACTTCCGCATCGGCTGGGGGCTGCAACCGATCGTCGTTTTAGTAACGTGCCCTTTATGTATTCTCGCCTTGCACCCGATTTTACGACATGAAGAACTGGAATACGACCACAAAAGTATGGAAAGCCAATAAGTCACATCTCCCCGTTGTACAGTAACAGCGTCTACACTTTCTTCGAAGACATGCCGGCTACACAGAGCTGGATATTTCTGAAGCTAGACATTTTTTTGTGCTGTTGGGGCTCGCAGCCACACGAAGCTGGATATTTCGGCCATGAAACTGGATATTTTTTAAACCGGATAAGTAAGTGGAGATTGAAAAATATCCGATTCACTGGATCCGTGTAGACAGGGAACCCGGATATCTCTGAAGACTTTACTGTGTGTGTGCTTGTTAGACCTAGATATCTTTGTCGTGTGGACCTAGATATTTTTTCTATGTGGATATCTGAAAAACTGGGATATATGAAATATCCAGCTCCGTGTGGACCTACATATTTTTCTATGTGGATATCTGAAAAACCTGGATATAAGAAATATCCAGTTCCGTGTAGCCATGGCCGTACGGCATAGGCTACACGGAGGAAATGTGGAAAAAAATGTGAACCAAGTAGGATGTGTAAATGACGTCAAACTTCGTTGCTCTATTGCAACTACCTATTTATGTGAGGGATACGCAGGGTTATGTTATCTAGTATCTGCAGTATGAGATGCTAGGTTACATAATTTAAGTGAATAACTGCTTTAAATGTTTAAATTCATGTCAGATTGTCAGACTATGCTGCATCGCAGGTCTAGGATGGAAACACTGTACACGAGCCAGAGCGGATGTGAGATTTACTAGGCAACACTCACGTCAAATTAACAACACATTTTGTGGTCTAAGCAAGTTTGATTTTGATTGAGGGCCAGTGTGTTTTTACAATAGTTCGAGGCCAGCTAAAAGTGCAACTAGAAGATGAAGACAGCATACCAGACTTATCTCCTTCGAGGGGGTCCGTGGTGTCCAGATTGTCCTCGCAGGCTATGAATAGCCTGGGCTCACTGTCCTCCCTCTTCCTCCTCTTGTCATCTGTGGGGGTCCGCCGGTCCCAGCTGGACCTCTGTGGCTCATCTAGCCTCTCCCTCCGTTCCCGGGGCTCCTCTGCAAATCTCGACCTCGGGGTGAACTCCTCACCCTCCTTCTCGTCGCTGTCCAAGTTAAAGCCGTGGCTCTGGCCAGGTTTGGAGACTGAGGAACCAAACAGTCATTCGGTGACATAAATCCCACAGGACATGAATGTAACAGCTGTCATCTTTTACCTATTGTAAACCAGGGGTGTCAAGTTACCGGCCTAAGGGCTGGAAGGGATCCAATCTGGCCCCAGGATGATTTGGAGAAAGAATAAATGAAGCTACATTAAATTAAAATATTCACCAAACCGACCAAAGCCACTGTCTCTCATCTTTCCTATACCAACCAAGGTGGGTGACCCTAGTCCCAAGTAGCCAGACAGACGTATGGAAGATCTAAGCCAACCAATACGTATGGTGATATCGAAATTCAATGTAGTCTACAACAACAGAGGATTCGGATTATTCCTATGCCGACAAACATATGCCTACTGCTTTGAAAACCAATGCAGATATATTTTAATATATATTAGTTCAAATAGCTGATCTACAAGCTCACAACATGTCAATGTAGATTGTCTATTTTATGTATTTTAAATGGATGAAAATAGGGCCCACAGTCTCAATATGCCAAATTCCGCAATGCAGTTTGGTTTTAAATTTCCGAATTCTTTCCATCCAGTTTAAGACACACTAAATAAATGTCACCAGACATATTGTTAAGTAGAGGTATCTGCCTACACAAGACCCTGACTGTCTTCATGATCTTGCGTCTTTTTGGTGGCTATAACAGTTAATTGAATGTACTTAACATTAACATGCAAGGTCCACAGACAGTCACAGACAGTGCTTGAATTAATCTAGTACTCACTGGTTCTTACTTTTGCCCATCCGTATACCCATTTTACCTATAATTACGGCCAGGCTACACCAAGCCTTTTTATGCGTGTCAGTGCGTATGCAGGGCGTGCGCGCATGTTTTGGAAAGATCCAATGTATATCAATTCAGCCGGCTACACCAGGTTCACGGCAGGGTTTCCTGCAGCACTTTACAGGCCAGGCGCCCCGCCCGGCCTGAAAACCCCCCCGCCCCCCCAAGGGTATTAAAAAAAAAAAAAAAAAAAAAAATTCAAAAAATTTTTTTTTTCTCAAAAAAATGTTTTGGACCTCCAACAATGTACTAGGCATGATCGCGATCGCGAAATTGCATGTTTAACCCCCATACCAACCCTATCTTTCAAACATGGCAGCCATGTTTGTTTACATTTGAAGAAAACATAAGGGCTGGTATCTCCTGAATGCAGGAAATACTCAAGTAAAGTGCAAATACCTGAAAATCTCCTTTGTACAGTATAAGTACAGTACTTAAGTAAATCTACTTAGTTACTTTACACCAATGTTTCTTTTTTTTTTACTGTGCTGTAGACTTCTATTTATATGGCACGAGTGCTGGTTGATTAACCTGGGGGAAAAAAACAAGTTACACTGTCCTGTGAAAAACGTAGTTATTCAATGTTGAATAAATGTGAATGATAGCATGTAGTTGTGTTTTCCGTCATCATGGGCACATTCATGTGTTTTTTTATAGGGCAAAAATAAGAATTAATATAAAAAATTAAGTGAATTAATTACTCGAATTAATTAATTAATTATCAAAAAATTTGATGACATGACATCCCCCCCCTGACATCCCCCCCTGGTCAAGACTTTTTCCTGCAGGAAACCCTGCACGGATAGCACGAACCACGGATACGCATTCCCTAAAAATAGGATTGGTTCTATTTTTACGCATGCGTATGCATTCTGTACACAGACTATCTGGTCTCCTGCACATATAGTCTCTCCCACACGCACAGACAGCATATGCACACGTTTTCTGGTGTAGCCCGGCCGTTAGGCATCTACTCATCATACTAGGCTGCCTGACTTTTACTACGAGGACGAAATCCTACAAAATTGCATGTCAAATAGATAAAACAGACAATCTACCATGCATCACAATGCATGTGAGCTTGTAGATCAGCTGTTACGCCGAACGTTCGCATATTTTGTCTGAATGTTCACGATATGGCCAGAATAGGGACAGTAAGGGTTTATGTGAATATAACAGCATATGCATTTAGGGTTTATCAGTTGTTTACAATTGTAATACAAATATTTTAGATTTCAATATAAAGACAATTATGATCACGGTAACCATAATTGTAATTTTCTCACACGTTCTCACAGGTCATGTTTGTTTGTCAAGCTCTGAAAACATAAGAAAAACAACGGACGAATTGCCGTGAGCATTCATTCATGCTCACAAGCAGAAGAAAGCAACTGATTTTCGTCAACCCTTTTGCAGTGCACGAGAGACTCCATCAGGACAATTAAAGTGTGTGAGTGCATTCTTCTAGTCTAGTTATTAATGGTGATTCATCATGAAATTGAAATACGATCATGAATGTGTTCTGCTTGCATTGGGCTCTCTAGATTTCTCACCATCCGACAGCTTGGTTTTATCCGTCTTCTCTTCTGCCTTCTGACCTGGAGAATCTTTCGTTGACTTGGCCCTCTTCTCAATTTTCCCTAAAAGCTGACATTGGGAAGGAAAAATACATCATTTGGAAGGCATCAAATAGTAAATGTTCACTTGTTCAGAGCACATGCCATATCAGACCAAAGTTCACATTTTGCACAACTATGTGCATTAGGGTATCCGTGAGTTGTGCAATACCAATTACATTACTGATTACTCTTTAAGGGATAGTGTGAAATATTTGGTTCATCCCAGGCTCCCAGCGATTGTGTTCAAATTTCACTTCAGTCTTTCACATTCAAAGTGAATTGTCTGTGCCCAGTTACCCAGAGGCCTTCTCTCCTGTGTATACCTCTCAGCGTTCCTGAAAGCCTGATTCATTAGAGGAAAAAGACAGCCGCGACTGCTCACATTCCTTAGAGGAAGAAAACTGCCCTCTTGTTCAGTGGACATGCTTCCATACCTTATTAGACTTGCTGCTGTCTGTGGAGGTCGGCTGGTGAGTGGGGCGACGAGGGGCTCGATCCTTGGCCTCACCGCAGCCCAACAGGAACTTCTCAAAGAGGTTGGTGGAACCTGCTGCATCCTTCTGGCCCGCAGCTTCCTCCTTGGCCATTTCCTCGTCCTTCACCTTGCTGATGCTAGCTGCCGCGGTGGAGGAAGATGAGGAGGACGAGGAAGCGGACGAAGAGGGGACTTTGGCCGGCACCACAGAGGCACTGTCCTGTCCCTTGCTCTTGGACTTCTTGTTCAGAGTGGAGCTGTCGCTGGAGTCTGAGGAGAGAGGGGTGGTGTCTTCACGGACCTTGGAGGCGAGGGTGAGGGTCTTCAGTTTCTGCAGGGTGTCAGACTTCCCGCTCTTTTTGTCACGGATGAGGTCCTTGAAGCCCTGCAGCTTCAGCTCTACCTTGCCCTTCTTCTGTTTGGACTTGTCGTCTGACCGCGACTTCTCCGCGGTCTTCGCGGACGCCTCTTTTGCGGCGGCATCATCTGTCTGGGCCTCAGCAGGCCCCTCATTCAGCTCCTCTTCCAGGGGGGCTACAGACTCGTCTTCAGACGACTCCGCCCTCCTCTCCTTCTTCCCCTTCTTCTTCTTCCCCTCCTCCTTGTCCTTCTTGTGCCTTGACCCGTCTTTGCCCTTGTCCTTCCTGTGCTTCTTTGGTGGAACCGTTTCCAGCTCCTCCTCGTCAGAGTCCACCAGCCTCTTCTTCGGGTCCGCCTTTCTGCCCTCCCGCGGGGTGGATGGAGGGGTGGTGCCCCGCTCCTCTTCGTCGTCGTCGTCGCTTTCCGGTGCCGGCCGAGGCTTTACGAGCTCATCCTTATGTTTGTCCTTCTTCTTTTTCTTCTTCTCCTTCTCCTTCTCCTTCTGGGAACGAGGCTCCTCCTCCTGCTCTTTCTTCTTCTTTTTTTTCTTCTTAATGGGCATCTCCCTCGGCTGGTCCCGGTCGCTGTCACTATCTGAATTTGCGTCAAACACGTCACTTTTTGTAGGCAGCTTCTGGTGGGCAAGAGGAAAAGTGATGGTTTAGTTAATCGTTTACACAGACCTTTGTCTATGTCTTAAATGTTTCAATGAATTGAGTACAAAGGACCACAACGGAAATAAGCCATAGGCTTTCTTGGGTTTAAAATCCACATAGCAGACCTTGTATTGAACTGTACTTTCCTGTTCTTTTTGTGCGAACTGCTAATAAAGTATTCAATCAAATCAATCAAGCACACTCACACAGTGATGAAATGTAAATCTGATGTTTGATTGTGTCTTCTTCATTGTGTGTCCACCAGCAACAGACTCACCAATGTCTTCTTAGCATCAGACTGCTTCTTGGCCTTGGCTTCCCTCATTTTACTTTTATAAGCCACCAGGACCTCACGACAGTCCTCCAAATGGGCCTCTGGCTCCCAGGTGTCATCATCAGAACAGTAGTTCTTCCACCGGACCCTGTAAAGAACCTCTCCCTGGATAGACACAAAAAAAGGACAAGGTCATGAAAAAAGGTTTTGAGGATACAAATTCATGTTGTTATATAAAAAGCCAAGAGTAGAGTTGGTCCTATACCAATACCAGTATCGGGAAATACTGCCTAAGATGCTGGTATCGGTGAGTATGCCAGCCTATGCCATTCTGATACCATGTAATAGATTATCACTTGAGGATTCTTTTCAAGTAATATTTTGAATTTATGCTGCACTACTGTTTTATATTACCGTATTACATTATTATTTTACTAACTTGGAGCTGCACTTTAACTATTATTAATGGATTTCTTCAGTGGTTAAACCGTTAATTTTCAAGGATTTGTACATTCTCAGAGTCACAGACTTGTTAGGATCCATTTGGAACCGCCTCGAGGAACCCCACTTTGGACCCCACTTTGAGAACCACTGTCCTGTATTCTTTTAAATTACAAACTTGTATCAGAGAAGGGTACTCTGCATCGACCGATATGATATGCAAGTTTTGGGGATTTAAAATCGGTATCAGGAAGGAGAACATGGAAACAGTACATCTCTCATCTACTGAGCTCAGCTCACACATCAACAGCAAATTTTCTTAAGTTCAAGGTACATTTTTACAGCTCTGCCAGCATTGATCACTCACAAACCAACTAGAGCATGTTTCCGGGCTTACTCTGCTTTTCCCTTCTACTTGTGAAAAGTCATTTCCAACAAAATTTGGCACTGTGCTAAATGAGGAAAACACTGCTAAACTGGATTGGCAAAAGCTATTTTTGGCCCTGCAGGCAGATTCTGCATTTACTCACAGCACGTGCACTGTGTTTATGTAGCTAGAAAGGCAATAATTTATACATGGCTGATAGAGCGAAGATAATCAGGCCCACAGCCGCATCAACAGACAGACAACTTTCAGTTTTGACCGTTGCATCAGCCTGGAATGTTGCCAGTAAGTGACTTCCTCAATGTATCCGGTTTCACCAACCGCAATACGCTCCTCTTTCCAGGCTTGAGGTGGCACTGAGGCAAAACAAAATACCCTAGAGTGAACTGTCTAAAACACCTGTTGACAGCAAGGCTGAATAGAGGTGAAAAGTAAGTTAAGAGTTTGATAGCCCTGTCCAGACTGCAGACAGCAAACATGCCACCGTATATAGATTTGTTTATAACCATTTGGTGCACGTTAGGGCTTCAACCATAGATTATTTTTGCTATATATATGTGTGTGTGTGTGTGTGTGTGTGTGTGTGTGTGTGTGTGTGTGTGTGTGTGTGTATTTATTTAAATCTCACTGGCTGAAAAAATGCAAGGACATGAAACCAAACTGGACAGTGTGGTGTGGAAAGAATAAAAGGTCAAGAATACGACAGGAATTCTCACAACTTAAAAAATGCAAGAATTCTCAAAAATAAAGTTTGGTTATGTGTCATTAAGGCCTTGATTTTCATCATTTTAAAATCACTCAGCCTACACAATTGTTCATGTCAATGGAGTGTGATCTGGTTTAAAAGTGTAAAAGTAGCACAGCCTTGTGGTCAAGCACAACTCAAACAACGTTGACAAGCAGTGAGACTGCAGTACAACTATATATTTCGTTTTGTACTTTGTGCCAAATACAAAACCAATGCACGATTACAGTAACAGTGATTCAATCAAAATAACAAGATTTGGGGCCAACCCCAGGGGGTTGGTCAGTGATGGATTGGCACATTTCTGATGGGCTGGTAGAAGACTGTGTTTTATTATTTTATCACTGGCTCGCTCCACTCTGCCAAACAGTCCGATCTGCCCCAAATTTGAATCACATTCACACATTGAGGTGCCTCTTTCACTTACACCCATAGGGTGCTCCACAAATGCTACAAATTTAACAGTGTGTTGCTGAAATGTTAACTCCCAGTCATAGAAACTATTTCCCCCGCTTGTCTCCCAATGATGGCTGTACCCTACGACAAACGTACTTAGGCAACCTGGCCTGGCAGAGAACAGAAGACAAACAAAGAGCTACAGTAGCTGGCAAGAGCTTCAAAGACTTGTTTTTCTCTTTTGTTTTTTGAGTCAGCTCAGAAAGTAGTAGCTGTGGTAGCTGATTCACTGGACCAGCCATTTCTGTGGGCAGGTCTGACTGTAGTCTATTGATTGAAACCACTAGATTTGGAGTTAGACTACCTGATTTGATAGGCAAGGTGACTGTGACAATCTTGGACTTGTGTGAAAGAGGCTGCATGCACAACACACCACACTGTCTATTATCCCTGTTGAAACATAAAAAGGGCTTTATCTATGAATGAGGTGCAAAGAACGCCAGGGAAGCAGAGATCTGATTGTTTTCACGGCGACACTTTACCGCGATGGTCGGCCCCGGTTTGGATTTTAGTTTCGCGAGCGTTTGTAAACAAATGGATTATCTTCCTCAATCGTCAGTGGACACTCACGTGCACACGCACGAAGCTTCCGAGGCTCTTCAAAATAAAGCGTGAGTGAACGGCGGCAGCAGCAACAGCTAGAAATGTTAGAAACCTTGGCTTCCCATGTGTTAAGATGGTGGACCAGAACATAATCATTGGCTAATTTAAGAACTGGTCCTTGTAGCAGACTGTATTGTATGCAATAATAACTATATTAATTGTGGGCTCGCTGAAAGCGAGCACACGTATGTTATCTTCATTATTACTTTATATATCAGTCAGTCAAGTTCTCCTTAGCCAATGAGGTGCAGCCAAAGGGTAGACCTTTGTTACATGCGAGCCCACACTGTTTCGTAGGAAGTTCTAGGAACAGTATTTTTAGTTACTATACATGTTAATAAATAAAGATCTGGGGCATATGTGCATAGTGATAGAACTGTATGTGTAAACAAATGTAACAGGTGTAGACAGAAATGCTTGGGTAATCATGAGATAAACAAGCTCTTTCACAGAACAGGAGCCCAAGGTCTCTTCTTGATGGATATGGAGAGAAACAGCATATTTATTGCCAAGCCTTAAGGCATGTGAAACTCCTACCTGTGTCATTCACTAACAAGGATCACTAACTTAACAAGGATAAAAGCATTCTTGCATGCACATATAATGCATTTTGTATCATATGTGCATCATATGATGCAAAATGCATCATCATTCATGCTGAAATACTAAAATATCTCAAAACACAGATTGAACACAAAAAATAACTCAGGATTGTGTTGATCTTGTCCCAAACAACAATAAAATAAGATCTGGTTGTCCCAGAGGTGAACTGGGACTTTAAGGTGGGGATAGAGTCTATTTTGACATCATAACGTGTGAGACGGTCAGTGAGTTAAATTATTCACAAAATAATTTGCAGAGCCAGATATTATCGCTAGAAGACCAGGGTTTGTTCCAGGGACGCCCAGAAGCCAAGATTTGAGTTACAAATGTTTGCTTTAAAAAATATACTGTATATATTCAAAGATTTGCACACATTTTCAAAAGTAGCAGATCCATCTGCTATTTTCTTACAGGTATCCAAAGTACAAAATGATTTGTTTTGATTTTTTTCTCCTCCAGTCTTAATTAAACAAAGGGTCTTCTCCTTGACCGTGGTATGTGGTTAGGTTATGTTGATTCCATCACACAATTAGTTAAACAAGAACACAGGATTGTATTGATTGTGTCCCAAACAACAATAAAATAAGATAGGGTTGTCCCAGAGGTGAAGTGGCCCTTTAAGTAAGCTGTTAGTAGGCAGCTGTTTGGCTCCATGGTCTGGAGAGGTAGCAGTGCCCCCAGAGCCAGACTGTGACTGTAAACAAACAATGTTATGCTTACTTGTTAACAGTTGTAATGTTATAATGGCATAATTAGATAACTCACTTTAAAGTCTCACTAATACATGTAACTTTTTTTTTAAATGAATGAAATGAAAACGTGTCCAATGTCCATTCTGCACAGTAGAGTATGTTAATACAAAATAATGACACAGTTGGGGCGGTTGTATTTTGTCTCCCTGCTCTTCTATTGAGACATTTAAATTGTGTCAAAAGACACCGGATCTGACAATGAATTTTGACCTGATGGTCAAGATTTGATTTAGGCCTATCCCCCGAGCAAGCAGACATGGGCTCAGCTCAATGGTAAACATTTCGACACTTGAGCAGTAAACTTCAGGAAAAGTCCAGAGGAAAGTTACATAGTGCTCAGTGCTGCTTTAAGTAGATGAAATACTAACACAAGTTACACAACATGTTTTTCCCCCCCCACATAAAAATTAAAAGAAGCTGGAAAAGGTCCTTGTTACAGAGTAAAAAGGGCTTCAATCGGCAATCAGTCGTTGTCCGACGTTATCTGAGATTTTGAGATTTACGAGTAAAAATATCATTTTTTATTTTGATTCGGTATTGGAAATGGATACCAGGATAGTCTGCTAGTGGTGCAAATCAAATAAACAACGCTGCGATCATGCTAAACGTTAGCTATCATAATATTATAATGGTTGATCTCAGCATGCACACGTAGAGATCAGCATTAAAGACATCATGTGCGCTAGAGATGTCTGATCGTGATGACTGACTGTCCTTGGCATGGCCATTGTTCAGTAAAAATGAATGTTATGTACACTACAGCAGCCTGTCCTTGGCCTGCACTGCACAGCCTGGGAGAAGCGGACATGAGCAATCATGGCTAAAGTTGTATGGTATGATTAGTCTACTCTACAGTTTTACGGTGCATTTATGTCGCGCGCGCCCTCGTGTGTGTGTGTGTGTGTGTGTGTGTGTGTGTGTGTGTGTGTGTGTGTGTGTGTGTGCGTGCGTGCGGTGTACACACACAGTGCTCTGGACATCCCACAGCTACAACTGGCTACATTTTTTAAGTGGCCTCAGCATCATGGCGTCGTTATTATTAATATGCGTTTTTGCAAACAACATCGTATACCCACATCCAAGTGAACACAAACACACTGTGTGAGTGTTTGTGTATAGGCTACTGGCTTAAGTTCAAACGCAGCCTGATGCGTCGTAACAGACAGAGAGAGCAGAGACAGTGAAAGCTATGCCATGCAGCCATGTTTGTGCAGTAGCAGCAGCAGCTCCTTCTCTTTACCTCCTCCACTCGCATGTCAATAATCCTCTCCACCTCGTACTGGTCTTCCACCTCGTCATCTTGCTCGCTGTCAGCCTCGACCCGCTCCGCTTCGCCCGCCATCCCTGCGGTGGTTCCGGCGGCCGCTGCGCTGTGTGCAGCAACGCTAAAAAGAGGGGAAATAAATAAAAGAAAGGAGCTTTTTTCCCTTCTTTTTTTACTCCGTCGGGCCCGCGGTGGGTTAGCTACTACTAGCTGCTAGCATCAGCGGGCTACAGACAGTACAACGTTGAGGTGGGACGTTCGCGAACGAATCGAGTCTTTTGAACGGCTCTTTGAAATGAACGATGGGATCCGGTTCGCAGTAGGGAGCCGTTCCTTTCAAATGAACAGTGGCAAGGAAGTTCAGATAAGGGAAGGATGCTGATGCGTTTTTTGGGAGTGCATCTCTCCACTCCGACATGTCTCCTTTCCGACATGTCTCCATTCCGACACTAACCCCTCTAACCCTAACCCTTAGGCCCATGGGAGTGTCGCCACTCCGACAATAAGAAGTCAATTTCGGAGTGGCGACATGTCGGAATGGAGAGAGCCTCCCGTTTTTTGGCACCACGGCTACGCACCATGACACTCTTGGTGGCAAAACTAGCACCGGAAGTTTGGTGAATAACATTGTCTATGAGAGCCGGCTGGGACAGCTCATGCACAAAAAAAAATCACATTGTTTTCTGCTGTGTTGCTTTTCGGTGTGTACGCTGTATAACTTTATAGAGGTACCTAAAGAGCACAAAGTACGTTTCTGAACTAGCTAGTATTGCGAGACTCTCCACCATTCCCTGTCTGGAATTCAAATCTCACGATATCTCTGAGACAAACTATACTTGCCGCAGTTTAGCTGCTTCAATAACATTATGTGCTGTTCACATAGCCTGATTTCAGACTTGAGTCTGACATTGTCCTATTGACAAGAGATTTCAAAGGGGAGGGGATTTGAAATTCCCAATCACAAGAGATCTGGTGGTAGGGGTTGTGTTTGACTTGTGTGTACACAAAAACATTCCCCCTCCCCTCTATGACAGGCATCAAACAGGTCGTTGTCTTTGATGCTAACGAGGTGTGCAAAACCCACTTTGAAGTTCAAAGGGAGCAATTAAGAGCTTTGACTGAGCTCCCCCTCCCTCCACTGTTTCTGTTGATTTTCAAAAGTTAGACCCACCCCCTCCTTCGAGGCTCCGACTCTCATTGGCTTGGTTCTGCCTAAACCAGAGAAAATTTAGCGTCACATGACAACACCAGACCAAGAGAACCAGTCCGCTCAGAGAGTGGGCGGGTCTATGGGCTGGAGCCAGGCAACTGTGCACATCGAAAAGCATGTGATTGTAAAAATACCTGTGATGTGTCTTCTTTTGTATTCCTGGAGCAATTATATAACAAAGTTCGCAATCGTTCAGAATAATTTTTTTGTTCATGAGCTGTCCCAGCCGGCTCTCATAGACTCCAATGTTATTCATCGAACTTCTGGTGCGAGTTTTGTCACCGAAAGTGTCATGGCGCATAGCCGTGGTCACTGAGCTGTCTTCTCCTCGTAATCTTCTTGAACAGTGGGGGGGAAAACAAAAGTAGCCTACAAACATTATTTACTTGTGTAAAAGTATCAATACTGCAATGTAGAAATACTCTGGCTGCCACAAGTAGAAGTTTGTCCCATTTCAAGTTTTCCAATATGGCCGAAATGCATATACGGTTTAAGTGATTTGTAATTATAATCAAAATCTACAAAGTGACAAGTAACTAATATGAGTCTTTTGAACGGCTCTTTGAAAGGAACGAATCGCAGAGATTCGTCTCACTTAAAAGAACCATAAATCCCATCTTTTAGTACAACGCCGTCTAACATCCTCGCGTCACCAGGCTCCCAGCAGTACCCGTGGAAAGCTTGTATCCAGTTCGTGTGGGACCAGTGACATCCGGTCTGTGGCCCGCCCTCACTGCAAAACTGTATCCCGTCATTTTTAACGCGCACCTCATTCTTACAAGGTAGAATAACCGTTTCCGTATCCGCCGCGACTCTATACCGGATGTGTAAAGTGGCCAAGCGAATTTATGCCACTCAGCCGACAGCGCAGCTAGTGGTGTGCTGCTGCTGCCCACTGCAGCCCCACCGCTAAACATTAGCCAGCGAAAAAACTAAAAACATGGTGGACATAAAAAAAAAAGTGTAAAGTAACTAAGTAGATTTACTTAAGTATTGATTGAAGACTTTATTAGCAGTTTGCATAGGAAAAGGTACAGTTTCATGACAGTAGGTCTACAGTTCACTGGCACAATATAAGGTCAATTAAAGGGATACCTCAAAAAGCTTTTGGGCTTGTTATAATACTGTACTTAAGTACAATTTTGAGGTTGGAGTATTTCCAATTTTTAATACTTTTACTTCTACTTCACAACATCTCGGATCCAAATATTGTACTTTTACTCCTCTACATTTACTTGAACATTTTAGTTACTAGTTACATTGTAGATATTTTTCGATTCAATTCAATGTCTATTTCAGACCCAGGGAGATCCATATCAACACTGATTTTGATGCCAATAAATACTTTGGTACTTTTACTCAAGTACATTTTGAATTCCAGACTTTTACTTGTAACAGAGAGTATTTCTACATTGCAGTATTGATACTTTTACTTAAGTAAGAAACGTGAGTACTTTTCCCACCACAGGTCTGAGGAGGACTGCAGCACATTGATTGGCTGACTGGTTGGTTGTAAAGCAACCGTTGAAGCGAGGAGACAGGCAACCATGTAGCCAGTTTGTGGTGTGTTCTCTGACTCTGAGCTCTTTTAAGAGCCAGCTGTTGAACGTGCACTCTTATTTGTCGTAGCCAATACATCTCTTTAAGTAAGGCTTGATTGGAGATAATCTTCGCAGCTGGCTAGTAAATCCATAGAGGTATATATATATTATATATAGTAACTCCCTATCATAGAGATTCAGAGATGGTACATGTACAGTAGTTGTCTCCCTGACGACCGAGACCAAGTCCCTGCAGGCTATGGGACAAACTTTCTCTACTTATATAGGTGGGTGAGTCATGGGAGTCATACTTTGGTAGAGATTTTATGTGCTCAGAGTCACAGATCATCCAGTGTTATAAAGACAAAACAAAACAAATTATCACTTTCTTTGGCTTTGACTGAAGCTGGCGGCGCAAAAACATGAACACATTGTAACATGACTTAATATCTGATTCAGTAACCTAGGATGCTAGTTGTAAAATAAAGTATTTCTAGTCATACATAGTCAAGCATTTGCTTGGAGCAGACATTTCATTTTCTGATAACACTGGTAGGCCTATACAGCGTGTATAAGGTAGATTTTACTATGAGGGAGAACAACTATATAATGTGCTTTATTAGAGTTTATAACCCACCTCATCCTGTTGGACTGAATCTCTTTCTTGGCATCAGTGCAGTCATAACGATTTTTCTCCTTGTGGACAGAAAAATAAAGTTATTTATCTTGTAGCCTATAGACCCGTTTCTTGTTTACAAACATTGAGACTAAATGCACAGGTGACTGTATCATGTAATCAATTCCCACCAATCCCCAAACCTGTTGTTTTGGGGAGTGCTGGTTTCATTGGCTAATTTTGGTACCGACCTGCGCGCGCATCTAGTTCTTATCAGTGTAACGTGGACCAGAAATGCGTCTATACAGACAAAAACATGTGTCCATAATAACAACATATCACACTATAATAACACTCACACACACATACAGATACAGTACGTACTGTATAACGGCTGAGCAGAGGTGTTCATCTTAAGTCATATGTTTGTTCACTGAACAAGCAAAGTTTAAAGGTCAAGTGTGTGTTTGTTGTCTGTGTTGCATTAATACCTTCTTCCTAATATGAGTATTCTTTGTGTTGTCCAACAGAATATCCATATCATCTAGGCCTGCATACAGATAGACAGGATGACATACAGAGAGTTAGACAGGTATAAAAGAATAGACATCATATAGAATCAGGTTGACTTTATTACATTTCCCAGAAGAATGCCACTCAACTCTCTCTCTCTCTCTCTCTGTGTGTGTGTGTGTGTGTGTGTGTGTGTGTGTGTGTGTGTGTGTGTGTGTGTGTGTGTGTGTGTGTGTGTGTGTGTGTGTGTGTGTGTGTGTGTGTGTGTGTGTGTCCAAATGGAGGGCCATACAGTTAGCAAGGTACTGCTCAGTGTTAGCCGTTATAGGAAGCTGCTCAATTTGGAGGAGGTGTTGTTTCCTTTACCCATGATTTATGTCTGCTGTGTCTGACAAGTATGTCAACTATGCTATATGTAACAATGTTCTGCCGTTTAGGTTCTTTGTAACTGACCGTTCTTTCATATTGTCTGACTGCACTGTCAGTGTTTATGACCTTTTGTAAGAGGCATCCGTGTACTTATATGTTCATGTGGTCATAAATAAACATTTCAAATTTGTGTGTGTGTGTGTGTGTGTGTGTGTGTGTGTGTGTGTGTGTGTGTGTGTGTGTGTGTGTGTGTGTGTGTGTGAACTATATTGTATGTAACAATGTTCTGCCGTATAATGTCTGACTGCACTGGCAGTGTTTATGTCCTTTGTATGAGGCATCCTTGTATGTCTGTTCACGTGGACATAAATAAACATTTCAAATGTGTGTGTGTTGGGGGAACCTTCATATTCAAAGTCTCCAAAGCTCTTTGTGTCAGGCACCACCAGTCGACTCAAACTCCCAAAGTTCTCTAACCTTCTCTGGTGGAGACACACAACACGAAAGAACACAAGAGGGAGAATGAATGGGTGGTGATTTTACTTCCTGGTTGTTTAACTCAGTGGTTCTCAAATGTTTTGGGTGACGACCTCCAACAAAAATGAATTGGCCAAGCCTTGTGACAGCCCTCTTTCACGACTCACCGACCAAACAACATACACACTGAACAAACATAATAAAATAGCAAAAACAACTATATTAACCAGTGAGACGCCCTAAGGGATAGAAGCCGCTGAAACAACAGAGACTGACACAATATGTCCATATACAGTATGGGCATTCTCAGACATGGGCTTAATACTGATGACATCAAGGATCTCCATATGGGCATAAAAGGGACAAGGACGGAATTAATTTGCAAGTGTGACTCGCGTCGCGACAACCACACCTGTTATTATGAGGCTGACACAATATGTCCATATATGGGCATTCCCAGATTTGGGCTTAATATGGATGACATCAGTGATTTCCATATATCGGTATAAAAGGGATGAGGACAGAATTAATTTTCAAGTGTGGTTGTTGAGACGATTTTTAATTCAGATTTTCTTTTAGCACATTCAGAAAAGCATCTGGTGACAGACAGACAGTTAGACAGAAAGGTGTGTAGACAGACAGACAGACAGACAGACAGACAGACAGACAGACAGACAGACAGACAGGTACCACTAGTGGTGTTTCCTGGACCCTTTTTGCCATGACAATAGCTTCCTTTAGCCCCTTCTTGTACACCTCAGATGCAGTCTGTAAACATAACATCAATATAATATTACATTCATATAAATACAATATTTGATAAAACTGCATTCTCAAAGATAATGCATATATTTAAATATATACAGTGTACAATAAATCATGTAAATACAATTTAAAATAATTGATTTATAAAAGGCACTTTTACTGGAGTTCTTAAAACAATAATTACAACTAGAAAAATATTGTTCCTTCGAAACAATTGTGGGCTCGCTTCAAGCCGGAAAACAATGGCTATAAAAGTACAAAATGTCAAGATCGCAGGCAGTGCTCTCTTTGACGTTACTGACGTCAAAGATTGGTCCATTTTGTTCCAAAAATGTGTTGTGCAAAAGTTGACCCGCTGGTGGCGCTATAACAGGCCAATGTAAGAAGGGTGGTATCTGTTCCTTGACCTATTGGGAATGTGCTTGCAAGATTTCACGCACATTGCAGGCTGTGTTCATGATTTGAGGTGTTTTTGGCTTTGGCCACTTTATCGCTGCTTGCAGCTATATTCATTTTTCTTTTGGTGTGTGTGTGTGCACTTCATAGGCATATTAGATAAAGGTCCTTAGATTGTGTGTAGAATGTTTCATGCAAATTGCAAAAAAAAAATCCTAACGGGTTTAAGCGTTTCACAAACTGCTCAAAATGATATAGCGCCCCCCTTTGGCCAATTGGGGTAAGATTGGTTTTAGTGATATTTGGACTAACACTCTACATCTTTGCCAAATGCCATGAACATGTTACTTTGCATGTATGATTTAGAGGCAGAAGAATAATTTGCATAAAACTGCAATATTCATTGAATTTATTTAAAAAAGCATGTTTCAATTTTAAAGAAATCCGATCTGACAGATCTTTAGATATCGGTCCAAAGTTCACGTAAAAAAAGTTTTGTGCACGTGGAGCGAAAATTTCAGAATAAAAGCGGGTTTACGCGTTTTACAAACTGCTCAAAATGGCGGAAAATTGAAGGGCGGAGCATACTTAACAACGACACAGATGTCTTCCGCTTGAGTCAAAGCACGCGTGTAACAAGTTGCATGTCTTCAAACGAAACGAGTCATGACTTATGCCCGTTTGAAGTTTGAATTTTCAAACGCTTCGTATAGCGCCCCCCCTTTGGCCGATTGGAATAAAATTGGTTTCAGTGATACTTTGACTAACCCTCCACATCTTTGCCAAATGCCATGAACGTGTAACTTTGCATGTATGATTTAGAGGCTGAAGAATAATTTGCATAAAACCGCAATATTGATTGAATTATTAAAAAATTATATTTCACTTTAAAAGAAATCCGCCGAGACTAGTTTGACCGTATTGGTCCAAAGTTCATGTGAAAAAAGTTTTGTGCGCGTAACGAAAAAAACCCAGGAGGAGATAGATTTTTACTGTTTTTCATATTATTCCGAATTGTGGGAGACCTAAAGGTCAGAGGTCAAAAGTTAGAGGGTAAAAGTTGTTCGGCATGAGGAGACGCATAAGTGTATACAGTTTTCATGGCTGTATGTATAACACAGCATGAGCTATACCTGTTCAAAGATCGCACTTTCGAAGGCTTCCTACAGCGCCACCATTTGGCCGATTGCTGTATAAAATAATAGCACACTTCGCCACTGTAAGCTGAACACATTGATGTTTTTATTTTCATTTTCTCACTAAGTATGTAGGAGTAGAAAGGAACCGAAGATCCCGTCTACTGATTGCCTGATAGATAAATAAATAATGACAATATCTAAAGTGTGCTCGCCTTATAGGCGAGCCCACAATAAACTAGAACAGGGGTCTTCAACAGGGGGTCCGGGACCCCTAGGGGTCCTCAGATTTACTACAGGGGGGCCACCAAAGAGGATAATGATTTTAAATGAACAATTGAACCCTCGCATCCCTATACTCCGAGGAGAACTTCAGCCAAAAATAGCAGATCTACAAGCTCTCAACACCTCGCGCTGCGAGGCATTGAGAGCCTGTAGATCGGCTGTTTTTGGCAAATAGGTTTGGTGTAGAGGTGAAAAAGAGCAGACCAAGTACAGAGTGAAAGGTCAAAGTTTACTAAGTATCGACGATTTATGATTTTAAGTGGTTAAGTGTCAAACAAGTTTTCTGGAAATAATATACAGTAAAATCACTTTGTTGTTAAATAAATACACATCATCCATATTTAAGTTATCAAACAAAACATTAAAGGAGCTATAGTCAACTTTTTCTTGAAAAACGGATGCTAAAATAAAAATGTTTCGAAAATATTTTATAAAGAAATAAGCTTCATATATGTGTTTCTATTCAAAAATGACCACAAAAAGCGTAAAATAATGATAAAATAATCATTTTGGCCATTGTCAGACAGACACTTTGTTTACATTCTAGTCTATAGAATAGGATGTAAACAAAGTGTCGGCCCTACAATGAAAAAGTTGACTATAGCTCCTTTAAATATAGGTTGACACTCAACTCAAAACAGGTACTGTGAAAATATTAACTAAACCAACTACCTAAAATAACTTACAGTTCCTCATTGATGCACAACATGGAACAGTAGCTGCTGTCCTGTTAGTGAATCTCTGCAAACTGAGCTTACTCTGCACCCCAAGCTGAACTAACTAAAAATAATTGACAAAGCAGGTATCTTTAACGAACTCTATTAAGGACATCAAAGGACCTGTAGGACATCAAAGGATCTCTGCTGCATGCCTGTTGGCAAGGCATTGGCCTTTCTAACAGCAACAGATACGCGACAGATACCCAACCGAACGCAGTACTTACGCACTCTGCTGGCGCAAGTAATAAAGCTCCTTTGAGTTGAATTGTGGCGTGCGACTGCTGGTGAACGCGGATAAATGGGCGTGCACAGCCGTTCTCACCGACCACGCACGTTGTTCCAGTTGCGAACGTAAAAAAAGCAGTGGATATGAGCAGTTCATTTCGTTAAACTGTACCCTGTGTGTGAGAAAGGAATGTGTGCGTGTGCGAGTGGCCGTGTGTGTGTGTGTGTGTGTGTGTGTGTGTGTGTGTGTGTGTGTGTGTGTGTGTGTGTGTGTGTGTGTGTGTGAGAGGAGGGGTGCGTGTGTGTGTGTGTGTGTGTGTGTGTGTGTGTGTGTGTGTGTGTGTGTGTGTGTGTGTGTGTGTGCCTGGCCTGCTCAACAGTCCGACTTTGTCAGCCAGCGGTATTGCAGCTCATGCTACGGACATTCATGCTACAGACAAACAAACTAACAAAGCTACACACATAGTCACGCTAAGGAGGCGGTGTGACCACCGCTCAAAAAGGGGTTGTCCAAGCGCATTCTCATAAATGCATTGAGCAGATGACAGCTGGCCAGGATTGGTGAGAATAGTCGTGCACGCAATAAATGCCTCGCACACACACACAGATAGAGAGAGAAAAAGGCATATGTCAAGAGCTTTCCAAATCAGCTGCCCCCTGTCTCTAACACGTTGTGTTAACTTACTGACGGCTCAAAGGTGTCTCAGGGACAAGATTCATCGGCCAATTAAATGGCGCTTGGGTGAGGGGGCATCAGCCAATTAAATGGCGCTCGGGGGAGGGCAGAGAACGGTGTTGATCAAGATGTGTCATCATGCATGGCCTTTTTAACAGGAGTTGTTACACGAGTCACAGTGGGTTTTATTTCACGTGCGCAACTGGACTATCCACCTGCTGCCGGTGAGAATGGCTGCGGACGCCCATTCATCCATGTTGAGAATTTGAAAAAAAGAAAATATGTTTGAACCACCCGAACCCTAGCATCCCTATTTTGTGTTTGATTAAAACAGCAGATCGACAAGCGCACATCCCGTCGCATCGGACCCAAGAACCTGGCCTGCGTCAGGCTCTAGTCAAGTTAGTGAGGCAGAAATATGTGTATATAAGTGTACTCACGGTCAGGACGTAGTCTTCACTAAGTTCTGTGTAAGGCCTGACCTTACTACTATGTAACCAGGATACACTGACTGGCTCTCCTAGATAGGTGACATGGTACCTACACTGGATACACACATGCACGCACGTACACACAAACTTGATCATTACATTTAGAACTGTATATACACATTGTCATCAATTGCTGACCATTGGTGATTATAATATTTTACAGACTGTTTATTACACACACTGAGGTATATATAGACAGTTGATTCTTATTCTTACAGGCTGTTTGTCTATCTTGTTAAACTCGCAGAAAGTGTTGGTGTCTGGGTCTTTTTCTATCAGAGCAGGCCACCTAGAAGAAGAAAAAAGATGAACCAAATGGACCCTTATGGGTATGTAACTCAGAGTGTACATATGGAATCAAATGAACCGTTAGGGTCCATTTGGTTCCATTTGTACCAGTGGTTCTCTAGACCAGGGGTTCCCAAAAATGTTTGGCTCGGGGCACCCCATAAATATTTTTTTCATCCGAGGCACCCCTACATTATATTTCTAATTTTCATTCCAGCACCTTTTATTTATAGCATATTTTAGGAGGAAAATGAGATAGGAGCCATTTTGGTTAGAACTGACTGAAAATAACTTTGTACTTCAAGTTTAAAATTATACTAAATATATTTTTAAATGTCCAAATAAATTTCAAATATTATCAAATTATCTCGCAGCACCCCTGGACTGCCGTCACCCACTTTGAAAACCCCTGCTCTAGACAAGTTTGAGAACAACTGGTCTAGGCAAGGCCTCCCCTGTGTCCTCTGAACAGCGCATCCGATCAAAAAGAACTCCTCTCATGTCTTTCAGAGCTTTTATATAGTAGTAAATGATTAGGGAGGCACGGTGGCATAGTCAGTAGTGCTGTTGCCTAAAAGCTAGAAGATTGGGGGACGCTGTGGGCGTTGGGGCCGTGTTCTCTCCCCCGTGTCACCCAACCCTTCCTAGGTTGCGATGGTGAAAAGGGCCTTTTTGTTTAGAGTTTACATGTTCTCCCTGTGTCCCCTAAAGCAGGTACCCTCACAAAAACATGCAGTAATCCTGGTCTCTATACTGCCTCCCCCTGGCCAGCCGGGGGGAGTGCCTGATGGAGGGGGAAAGAACTAGTTGAAATAACGTGTTCCTTCCACACGCTACGTCCTACCGGGGAAACTCTACGTGATAAGAAGCAGCCTGCTCACTCCTCATGCATTGAAAGAAGCATGAGCTCTGTTTGGGGCTCTCCCCAGGTTGGCAGAGGGAGTGCAGCGCCCAGGATTAAAGTTTAGGGCCTAAGCCTTAGGCAATTGGCACAAATTGTGGGACAAAAAAAGAAGAAAAAATAAAGCATGATTCAACAATTTACAGTTTCTTTACATGCAGCCTGATCAAAGACCTTTTCAGCGGTTTCAATTATTTCTGTGTGTAGTGTTGTTTACCAGGGGTATCCGCTCAGCTGGGCCCAGACCAGAGAACCTCTCACCAGATTATTTGTCATCGTCATCTCCATCATACTCCTCAGAAACCACACAACTGCTGTACTTGATCTAGACAGAGACAGATTATTAAGGAGAGGGAGACTACTATCAAGAAGCTTTATTTGTATACCACATTTCATACACAAAGACAACACCAAGTACCTTACTTCACATAAACAAGGCATAAAGGGTTAAGTTGTGGTACTGTAGACAACATTCTTGTACTAAGATGTGCTGTTAACATTTTTAAACAATCTGTCAACTAGCAATTCAAAAAGTGTGAGATCTCCAGCTATAATGCAGGCAAGTTATAACATTCAAGTATACTGTTATTCTATGCTTCTGAATTTGGACCATCCAAAATCTCACCACCTGTATCCCTTTACCAGGGGAGTTATACGTGAGAGAAAGGAAGGAAGGAAAGCAATGGAAAAGCAAGAGTCACAAACTTTGATTGATTTGTAGAGTGGACAATAATATTATTACTATTATGTAACTTTCCTCTTTTACCCCAAATTTGATTCTGGTTTCCTGACATTTTCACCATTGAGCTAATAGATAATCTTGATCTTAGGGTCAAAATTGGACAGCTAGGTACAGCGTGTCGCAGGTTCGACTCCCACTCCCCATTTCCTGTCAGACTACTGTAATCTATCAATAAAGGCAAATAATAAGCCAAAATAATATCTTTAATAATATCTTGTGTCAGCAGATCCTGTGTCTAGGTGAGACAACACATTTCTTACTATTCAAGTAAAACAGAATAATCGCTAAGAACATATTCGATAGTTGCTGTTAGTTGCACATACAGCGCACACGCGCGCGCGCACACACACACACACACACACACACACACACACACACACACACACACACACACACACGTACACGTACAACTATATACTGAAAGACAGCTGTCGGCACTAGTATTGGCTTTATTTAACAAAAATGTATCACTACTGTACCTTTCATCCTATAAAAGTATTGTGTTATAACTGCCTACTGACAGCAGTGTTTAATCAAATGTTGATTATGGTGTGCAGACCACAAATGGAATGTTGCACTTAGAGGACATTAATTCATTAAAATTAAAAAGAATATTTCTTTATCTGGAGACACTCATATTCCTTTTAGAACAGAGATAAATGAGCTCTTTCATAGAAAAGGAGCTCAAGGTCACTTCTTGATACAGAGAGAAACTGTGCATTGTGGCATGTGAAACTCCTTTCACTCTCAACATGGATACAAAATAGTTCTTAAGTTGGGGGTAGAGATTCACTATTTGGGGACATTATAGCCTATGTCAGATAGACAGTCAGATATTGTAAATTATGTACAAAATACTTTGCCGGGTCTGTTGCCTATACAACTGCTGTAAGATCAGAGGTTTATGCATCGTAATAGAGTAACAGAGTCTGCATGTGTTGTGTTCATATAATGTCTGTTATGAGTATTATTTGTGAATTTGTGTATATTTGTTGAGTGAAAACTACCTTCTTCCTAATCTGAGCATTCTGTCTATTGTCCAAAACAGACAGACCAACACAACAGACATACAGTCAGGTAGATAGATGGAGACAGACAGACAGACAGACAGACCGACAGACAGACCGACAGACAGACAGACAGACAGACAGACAGACAGACAGACAGACAGACAGACAGACAGACAGGTAGCTACAGTAGACATACAGGTAGACATGGATACAGACAGAGAGACAGGTCAGGTAGGCCTATACTAGATAGATACACACACACACGCACGCACGCGCGCGCGCGCGCGCACACACACACACACACACACACACACACACACACACACACACACACATTGGTGGCAATGCTGTACAGTAGTCTATGTATGCTAACAGAAGATTAACGATAGCAATGTAGCATTAATTTAAAAAAAACATACATAAATAACTTTAATTGTTTTGAGTATTAAATAATTAATTGCCAACTAAGACTTAAGTTGTGTGCAGAATGTTTTGTTTCATTTGATTCTACCTACCTCAGTGAAAGGGACATGCAGCATAAAGTTACTTCTCATCATCTCCGGAGACCCACTGTTGAATTAATAAAGCACTTTACCAAAAACACCAGATCTGAAAACCATCATGTTGACAGGCCGGAGGCGGTATGTGGGCCAATGGGCTTTGAGCACAACCTCATCTGTGTTTTGTGAGCCAATGGGATTGGGAATCCGTTAGTTAGGAACCGCCCTTTTCATATTTCCTCAGCCACGCCCCCCTTTCAGCTTTTATTTTCAGTAGTTCTCAAACTTTTTCATATCAAGGACCCCCAAATTGACACTTATTAGCCCGCGGACCCCCATTTGAAAAGATATGCCGACGACCCCCTTAAGAGAAGGGTTGTACAGCTCTGTATCAGTGATTCTCAACCATTTTACCCCCAGTTTGGATCAGGCTACGGAACCCCATTTACATTTAATGGTATTTCTATCTCTGAGACCATAATTTATATTGCAAAATCAATCTTAATTTAACTCTGGGACTGGGAGTGTACAAATGGAACCAACATAAACACTGTCAGTGCTACCAGATCCATAAGGGTCCAAAACGAAAGGGTTCCTATGAATATCACTTAGCTGGGGGTCCCCCTGGAACTCCCTCAAGGACCCCTGGCCTGGGGGTCCCCGGACCCCACTTTGAGAAACAATGTTTTAAATGCACATGATACACAGCCCCTAACCTCCTACGTGTCCATGGCTGCTTTGACCCAATTAAAATAGCCCTACTGTTTCTACTTTAAAAATATGCAAGTCTAAACTGGGTGCATTGATTGACTTATCTGGTAAAGGAACTGTACGTACTGGGTCACTGTGCCGGTGGGAAGTACAGTACAGGTAAGGTATATCAATATCAACAGAACACGTTCAGTTGGACACACACAAGGCAGCTGCTGTTAATTTCAGCTCAGCTGCTTGTCATTGAAGTGAAAGGCAACTGGTCTGGAGTGTAGCCCTAAACCTAACCTGTAACCTTACTATCTGGCGCCATCTGCTGGCTGAACTGAAAACAACATCCCCCGTTCACTTGAATGGAGGGAGTTAAATGATACGACACCAGACCCGGCAGACCGACAATGAGACAGCCAGCAAATACAGTCCCCTGCTCACCTAACCAGAACCACTGCCAATGCCATTCGTTATAACTTATAAACAGAAGAATATTAGGCGCTCTACAGACGGACAGCGGTTGCCGCCGGGGCTCCCGCTTGGATCTGCGAGGACCGCGCCGCGGTGATACACAAACACACTCGCTCTGCGAGTAAACGCTGCGCGGTATTTCACAAAGATGAACACAATCCATCTCTCACCGCCCGCGTACGCATGCACAAACGAGCACGCTCGCGGGGGATTTCACGGGGCCGCGCCCGCTCGCCTCGCCGCCCCAAAACTCCGCTGCGCGGCTGAAAAAGCCGCCCGCCTCCCATTGAAAATGAATTGCTAGGAGGCGGTGACCGCGTACCGTGTGCAATCCCCTTAAACCTTAATTTATGCGATGACGAAGTATGAATCTGGCTCTCTACCTCATTTCTGCGTGGCGTGCGCGTGCGCGCGCTGGCCACACAGCGCTTCCAGTTGTATCTTAGCAACGGACGAAATCATTTTTTGACCAATCACATTAGTGCAAACGAATGACTGGCAGCCTTCTGACCAACCAGAAGCTAGACGACGAAAGATGTCCCGCCCTGTATCGCTTTGCATTGTGGGACTGGACGTCAACAAACGATTAGCTAGAAAGAATAGCTGATGCCTTTTATTTCTTTACCAAACTGTATTTTTATTGTTGACCATAACAATAGTGTTGTTTAATATTGTTGTCCTTAACAACTAAAGGTTTCTTTAATAGGCTGTTGTTGGAAACAGTAGGCCATATGATGGAACATGTGCATCTTGCTGAAGAGGAGGATGATCTTTATTCTGGCTACAACGACTATAATCCAACTTTTGACTCAGAGGTAAATTAAACAACATTATCTCTCTCATGTCCACTGGTGGGAAAAGTACTCAAATGGTTTACTTTCGTAAAAGAATCAATTCTGCAATAAAGAAGAAGTCTGGAATTCAAAATGTACTTGAGTAAAAGTGCAACAGTATTGGCATCAAAATGTACTTAAAGTACCAAAAGTAAAAGTACTCATCATGCAGAAAGTCCAATTTCAAGTTTTCAAATGTATAAAAACCCTATTGAAAATAGCAGATCTACAAGCTTGTAGATCTGCTATTTTCAAATGGCCGAAATGTGTATAGGTTTGAAGTGGTTATGTTTTGTAATAACAACCAATCTACAAAGTAACTATTAACTCAAGTTTTCAAATAAATGTAGTAGAGTAAAAGTACAATATTTGGATCCGAGATGTATTGGAGTAGAAGTAAAAGTATTGGAAACTGGTACAAATACCTCAGAATTGTTACTTAGTTTACACCACTGACAACATAATGTCATGTGTTTGCTATGCTTCTCAATATGCTTGTCTTTTTGTTTAAAACAAGTGTTAAAATAGCTCTATATTCTGATATATTCCCAAGAGCTTGCCTCTAACCTCTTAACAATGTTGTTTGTGTTGTTAACCAAAGGCGTATCACTTTACCCTAACTTTTATTAATGACCAACCGTATTATTATAGGAGCTAGATAACGACGCAGGCTTTCAGCAAGCAGTGAGGACTAGTCATGGGAGAAGGCCCCCTGTAAGTATACACTCTGTAAACCTCTGTGTTCTAATTCAGGGGTATTCAACCTTTTCAGGCCAAGGACCCCTTAGTTGAGAGAGAGATGAAGCAGGGACCCCCACAACCTGTTCATAGATTCCATATAGTTTCATCGTTTGACAGCACAATCATCAGTGTATTTTCGATTCATGTCAGTTTGTGTTTTCAGATATTTAACCACTTGAACCGTCAATACTTGACCTTTCACTCTGTACTTAGTCTGCTCATTTTCCCCTCTACACCAAATCTCTTTGCCGAAAATAGCCGATCTACAAGCTCACAACGCCTCACAGCGCGAGGCATTGTGAGCTTGTAGATCTACTATTTTTGGCTAAAGTTCTCCGAATATGGACGCTAGGGTTCAAGTGGTTAATATAACAAAAGGAGAGAAAATAAAGTTTCTTTCACACAAAGATTTGGAGGATCCTCTGTATTGACTCTGAGGACCCCCTGTTGAAGACCCCTGTTCTAATTTATATGAGAGAGACTGGGTGACATACGTATACTGTATGTGTATATGTACTGTAGTTATTTGTTTAACCAGCACTGAACTGTACTTGTATTGAACTTTTTTGCAAACTGCAATAAAGTATTCAATCAATCAATCCATTTGATTAATCCATTAAGTCCTAGTGCCGATTTTCCGAATGCCTTCAAAATCAGTAGATCTCACACTTTTTTGTAATTCAAAATGATTCTACACTTTTCAAGATTTTTCAAAAATGTAAAAAAATAGCAGATGGACAAGCTCACAGTGCGGCACGAAGCGACGCGCGGTGAGCTTGTAGATCTGCTATTTTTGAATAGCCAACGCCTAAGGCCGAAACGTTACTTGGGATTTCCCATTAAAACCTTTGCATTACTTTTTTCATTTTTACAACTATGAAGTTATTTGTTTAAATAGGTGTACCGGTATATGTCTTTTATTTCCCAGATGACTGCCAAGTTTCCAGGAACAGCAATTGGGGGTCGACCTATAGGGACATCTTTTGGAGTAAGTTTAATATATAGTGACAAGAATGATTGCCTTTGATACCTTGAAACCGCTGCAATCTCTGTTAAAACACATATTTGATAGCATGTGTCGTAAGTATTTCATGAGACATATCCCATCACAGACAACCTCAATAATATGTTTTGTTCAGTGCCAGACAGTCAGACAGCATTCTTGTGCCTGCCCCCCCTCCCCCCACACATCTTATATCCTTTGACATATTAAATCATTTAACTAATGGCTTAGGACGTGATGAACACTAATCTAAATCTAAAATAAACATTGTACCTTGCAGTCTCGAACGGCTATGGTATCTTCAATGGGCAGACCCATAACTGGAGCTGTGCAGGTGAGACAGAGCATCAGACTGAGTATTGTATTTCTTTCGTTCTCAAACACCCACGCATGGACCCTCGCACACACACACGCACACACATGGCATCCCTATTGTGGGCATGTCAATACATATCTTTCGAATTATTTTAGAAAATAGCTGACAAAAGCTCAGAACGTGTCGCATTGTGACAGCATCATGCAATGTATAAATCAGTCGTTAAGAATGCATCATTTGTCAGAGTGCATTTTAACTACTTTTGCTCATTGGGGTCAGTCAGAGCTGTGTATTAGAGAGTTCTGCGAATGCGGGGTCAGAAACAGGGTTCATGTAACTGGAAATGTCACTATTTCCCCATAGACTCCAATGCATTCTGTAAACCTCCGGTTCAGTGTTTGTTATTATTTGCTAATAGATGTGTATGTAGAAGACCTGGCCCCATGAAGTGAACTTAGTTGATTCAACTCTCCTTGAATGGCTCTGGGGTCAATCATAGAGGTTTATTGTAACCCTAAATGGTTAAAGCAAAGCATAATGGCCTACCTCTCAGTGGCATTTCAGATGGGTAAGAAAAACTGTATTGATGCTCTACTGATAAAATAACATGACAAAAACCCACATGTCCTTCATGTACCGTATATGCCAGGATGGAGTATCAAGACCCATGACTGCAGTCCGAGCCGCTGGTTACACCTCATCTTTGACCAGAGGTAGGTGTCAGTGATCAGAGTAAGTGTCAGGTGTTATTGATCAGAGGTACGTACGTACATGTTGGTGTTATTTAGCAGGCCGTAGTCAAAGTGGAGGTGGGCATGAAAACCTATTCCAATTTTATGGTTTGTCTTCCTGGAGATTAAAAAACTACAGAAGGGTAAAAACATGGCAAGCTGTATGTATAGTATACCATGATGCAAGCAATGCAGCTGCAGCCAGCTAATCAAATTAACAATGGGTGTCTTAGAATTAGCCGTGTCAATGTGACAATACTGTAGACCTGATTGCGTTGGCACACTGTTACCCAGGCCAACAGTGAAGGATTGGCAGCGACAGGGGGGCAGACACGAGAAAAGACATGAGACTACTTTGGGGAATAAATTGGCAAAAAGAAAAAACAACCTCTGGTTACAATCATTCATTGTTCGTATGGATAACTTCATGAAATACGACTACAACATGGAACACAACATTTTGTTTACCATTTTCAGGTTCAACATTTGACCCTCTGGGCCAATCCAAAGGACCTGCACCTCCACTGGAGCCCAACAATGAGGACACGTAAGCTTTAAACCACCTAGTTTCTATTTAATAATACCGAAACACTTTTAGGTTTTCTCAGATGTAAAAACAACGTGTTTTCATTTACTGCTTTCTATAATTTTAGCGATTTTTTTATTTCAGTGGTGGGGGCATGCATACAAGTGGCTAAATACTGTATGTACTTTTACACACAATAAGGCACCGGCGATTTCTTTATTACTATTTACTGTAACACTACTAGCCCCCATAAGTCACATCTGCCCATGAAAGATAGCAGTGCATCTTGGGAATGGGCTTATCCATATTATGTCTAAAAGACATATTTAGCCACTTTATACACATGCCCCCACCTCATCAAACCAAAATCAAAATAGCTAAAATGGCTAAAACGATCGAAAGCCATAAATGCTACATTTTAACACTCATCTTTTCTTTTCTCTAATCACAATCTAAAATATGAAATATATGAAACAAAGTTGTCCTTTAAACTTACACCAAACTACCGCCATAATATAACAGTCAAATCATGACAGATGACGTATTAAGTTCTCAGTAGCCACAACTGACTTCAGTTAGTTGGATTGGACAAAGGCCATGATGTCTTTCTCTTGGCTTGTAACTTTAATAACACTCTTGCTCTTGGGTAATAAATAAGCCTAAATATATTCTATTCTAAGATTAAAGAGTATAGAAGACATGTTCAGAAGCGTCTCCCATATGAAACCCTAATGGTGACCTTGCAGGCCTGAAGAGAAGATCAAGATCCTGGAGAGGAAAGTGAATGACCTGATCGAGGAGAGCTGTTTGGCACACAGCATGGGAGCCCTTCAGCTGGTCAGTCATTCACTGTTGTCATTCACAAAGCAATGCAGTGATACGATGGGAGGGATGTTTGATTTGGGGGCGGAGGTGGGGTCTGTCTCACTATGAAAATAGTTTTTTTCAAAAATAAACATAAACATAAGACTCTAGAGCAAGTGGTTCTCAAAGTGGGGTCCAGAGACTCTCATGGGTGACAAATTGACCCTTAAAAGTCTGTAAATCTGAGTGTCCATTTGGGTCCATTTGAAGACTCAGTGTTAGAGGGCTCCTTGATACGAAAGAGTTTGAGAACCACTGTTCTTCTGGAATGTACAGTGATTTGCTTTAGCTATCTTTACTTCTGACCGTGTGTGTGTGTGTGTGTGTGTGTGTGTGTGTGTGTGTGTGTGTGTGTGTGTGTGTGTGTGTGTGTGTGTGTGTGTGTGTGTGCTCACGTGTGCGCTGTATGTATATAGAGTATAACATTAAAGTATATAAAAAGTTATAATATGACTCTTTCTCCAGGCACTTGAAAAAGCCAAAGAAGCAGGGAGAAAGGAGAGAGCTCTGGTTAGACAGAGAGAGCAGACTGGCAATGGAGACCATATTAATTTAGACCTCACTTATTCGGTAAGCACTTCCTATGTCACACCACTGTACTACGTCTGGACGATATATCGATATTATATTTATATTGTGATATAATGAGACTAGATATTGTCTTGTTGGTATTGTTACTTTTTTTACAGAAAAATTCAATATCAATTTGTTTTATCAAAAAATATCATAATATTTGATTTTGTCCATATAGCCCAGCCCTACACTGTACTACAGATGATATGATACTACAACATGATATGTATATCATGTTGTAACAACCCTTTATTATATCATATCATATCATGAACTCTTAACTCCAATATACAACCCTTTACCATATCATATCATGAACTCTTAACTCCAATTTACAGTATATACTTTAGGTTGTCTTTTACACTGTTAGCTGTTTTACAGAACTGTAAAGACTTCCATTTTGCCTGAAAGTAACGTGGCAAAACAAACGCATATACTGTAAGCATTGCTTAATAAGCAATGAGTAATATATCTAGATTCCTATCTAAACCCCTTCTGTTGACCAACATTCCAATCAGAGATGGATTTTATACAGATGAATGGAAAACGATCCTGACTATAAAGCAATAAAGGATTGCGATTTTCTAAATTATTTGTGATCAGGCGTTTATGTAAGAATGTGACAGGCCTAATATGCTGTACATTCCAATCAGAGATGGATTTTATACAGATGAATGGAAAACGATCCTGACTATAAAGCAATAAAGGATTGCGATTTTCTAAATTATTTGTGATCAGGCGTTTATGTAAGAATGTGACAGGCCTAATATGCTGTATGCTTTTGTCTTTTGTATTGCAGGTTCTTTTCAATCTAGCTAACCAGTATGCTAATAACGACATGTACCCAGAGGCCCTGAACACCTACCAGGTCATCGTGAAGAACAAAATGTTCAGTAATGCAGGTGAGTACGGCTGATGCATACTTCGTTCCGAAAATGTTCTGGCGCTCAGACATTCATTGTGGTCTGCTATTTTCTGTGCACAACGCCGCATAAAGCTGTCGTAACATTGATGATGGGGAGACCACTCAACTACCTTATGCTGGGCGTCACACTACAGACGTTTTGAAATCCGAAATGATTTTGAAATCGGACCGCTTCACGCACATAAAGACTCATCATTTTCTCTGTAAATCTCAAACATGCACATTGCACACACTGCCACATTTTAAAACAATTGCCACTAGCAGCCTTACAATATAATACAAATAAAACATCTGCATACTGCGACTATCCTTTCCTGTGTCCCCGAACTGTCTTTTCGTCTCTCCAGGGCGCCTTAAGGTCAACATGGCCAACATCTACTTCAAGCAGAAGAACTACCTGAAGGCCATCAAGTTCTACCGCATGGCGCTGGACCAGATCTCCAACACGCACAAGGAGATGAGGATCAGGATCATGCAGAACATCGGCGTGGTCTTCGTCCGCATGGGCCAGTACTCGGACGCCATCACCTCCTTCGAGCACATCATGAGCGAGAGCCCCAACATCAAGACGGGCTTCAACCTCATCCTATGCTACTACGCCATTGGAGACAGGGAGAAGATGAAGAAGGCCTTCCAGAAGCTCATCTGTGTGCCTCTGGGCGTCAACGAGGACGACAAGTACATTTCTACCAACGTGAGTTCCAAGTACCAGTACAACTCTCCTGGGCTCATAGAGGTATCATGGGTGTTCTCACCCTACATGATTTCTAGCAGTATTTCAACCCCTAAATGTAGTGTGACTGTTGATTTATGGTTAAAGAAAGGAAAAAAAATCATGTTCAGAAAGCAATGGCTAATAAGTGTTTGTTCAGTAACAGGGGTCTCCTTCTGTCTCTCCAACTCTTTAATAAACTGAAAATAAATGTTCAGGTGGGTTGCCAATTTCATCCAATCAGGCAAGAGTAAACATTTACCCACTTCAATTTTACAGTGTTCCAATTCACCCTTTGTCAAGTCCCGCCCGTTGTCCCGCCCCTCTTCACACCCATTGGTTGCTATGTCTTGGTGGGACACTCGGTGGGACACTCCATCCACTACCATTGTAATTCAGTTGCTTCGTATTGTTATTCTGTGTGTTCAATTCTAATTTCAAACTTGGTTTCAGTCAAATGGAGCTGCTCAGTGGCATGTATAGTGACTCAGCATGTTTTTAAATGTTTTTATTTCTCAAAAAATGATGTTTTAGCAAATTCAACATAAAAAAGGCGGGACCAGGGCGGGACAAGGCAGATAGAGCCTGCTGGTTGGTCAGTCAGGGACCAACCAGAAGGCTAACAAAGGGTGAATTCCAATATTGTCTGGTCTCTTCTTTGTGTCACCGCTTATACTTTCACTTGTTCATCCGGATGAGTCCTCTGTCCTTATTGGATAACATTGGTATCCCGAACTGAAAATGCATTTTCAGTTTACCAAAGAGCTGGAGAGACATGGAGACCCCTGTTACTGAACAAACACTATCGGAACATAGAGCTATTTAACAGCTCTAAAACATTGTACTTACAACATTAAAATACTTAATTTACTGAACCTTTTAAAGTTGCAACCCATATCTTTCAACAACGCTGGGTTCCCTGCACAAGCACCACAAGGGCTACTGTTGAACAGGAAGGAAGAGCTTGTTTGAGCAGAGGATAAATTGTGGTTTGACTCTGATGTAATACCTCTTATCAACCTGTAGGTGTCCTACTCGACCACATGATAATAATAGATATCTCAATAGAAGAGCAAGGAGTTCAACTTCAACCAATGCAGTTGTTTTAGTTTGAACTGTGTCAACATACATGCAACATACAGATTGGCCAAACTATAAATGTATTCACAAAGAAATGTTATGGAGCGCAGATTTAAAGGAACATTTTGTCTTTTGTTTTAAACGCAAGGAGCTCTTCTAAAATGCTCATCCAAACGCACTCACGGTGAGCAGATAAAAACACCAGTCGTGCACAACTAATCGCAGAATAGACTCTCAGCTGTCATTGAAAACAGTTTAAAACATACACTGCGCTCAGGGCGAGATAGGGGCTATGCCCAGGTGGACCCAGCCCCTATCTCGTCAACACTTGGATGTTCAAGAAAACAAAAAGGAAATAGATATTATCGTCACAATACAATGTTATCGTCACTATCGATATCAAGGTATTTGGTCAAAACTTAAGTGAAACTCCTCACTGTCAGGTTAAGAGAAGCGGCTGGTGACTCCATTATGCGTTCTCTCTTTGTGTGTTCATCTCTTTTCAGGACGACACCCGAGCAAATATGGTAATTGAGGCTATTAAGAATGACAAGCTTCATCAGATGGAGAGAGAGCGGTGAGCAAAATACAACGCTACCTGCCACCAATTGAAACACCAGGAAATGTTTGAACACAAACACGTTACAGTAGTACATCTGTATTTGGAAATAAATACAAAGTTGGCGTAACTAAGTGATGAGCATATATACTAGCTTTCCTCATTTTTTGTTGTTTGACACACAGGAAAGCCCTGGCTGAGAAGTACATCATGACTTCTGCCAAGCTCATTGCCCCATCAATAGAGAGCTCTTTTGCTGCTGGATTCGACTGGTTTGTGGTTTATTGTATTTATATGACTAGGGCTGAAATGAATTATCAATTATCTTTGTTGAAATTGGTTATTCTTTTCTTTTTATTATATTATAATATATAATGCTTTTATTAAGGTGACTGGCATTTAGTAATGCCGGATACACCATATAAACAGTACACCATAGGTTTTTGTAAAACATATAATATAAAAATAACAATGATAGCAATTAGTGAAAAGTAACAAGAATAGAATAGTCACTCCCACCCTAGCAAAGAACCGAAAGCCGTTTAGTCATACTGTATGTTCAATGATTTAACATGAATTACGTTTTTATAATCGACCACATTGATTAGTCTGACTGCTATTTTTAGCCTGAAAATAAGTGTCAAAAAATAATGTAAAAAAAAAAAAAGAATTCATTGCCTACAAAGTATGTGATAATGAAGGTAATATAAATGTGTTGTTGCGTTTAGGTGCGTGGACATGGTGAAAAGCTCTCACTACGTAGAGTTGGCCAATGATCTGGAGATCAACAAAGCCATCACCTACCTGAGACAGAGGGACTTCAACCAGGTCAGTTCACTTAGCCCACTGGTTCCCAAGCACTGGATGTTTTTCTTTTTTTTCTTTTTTTCTTTTTTTTTCTTTTTCTTTTTTTTAATTATTATTATTATTATTACCCCAAAACATTTTCAAAAAGCATTCCCCCAAAAGCTAAGATTTCCAAGGAAAAAAATGCCAGTAATTTCATTGTTAAATAAAAGAAAAATCGAAGAAATTCCATAAATTTGAAAACAAATGTTTTACAAGTAATGAAAATAGACGATCTAAAAGCTCACAATGCTTCACTTTGCGCCGTGTTGTGAGCTTGTAGATCTGCTGTTTTCACTAGTTTGGGTCTCGGGCAAACGTCTACTTTCTCTTTTGTGTCTCAAGCTAAAACGTTTGGGAACCACTGAGTTAGCCCACGGACTCCCATAACTCTGATAGTGTACCTTTATGCTCTCAGAGTTACAAACCTGTAAGCGTCCATTTGGTTCCTATTCATCAGTTATTTTGCTTGGGAGTGGGGACCCTCTGTAAACCGCTCAAGGATCCCTGGGATCATGGCCAAACATTGTTTGGCCATGTTACACAAAGCCACTGGATGGATTGCATGGCGTCGCTCTCAGGCAGAAATATTGCATCTCCAGATTTAATCTTCTTATGTTTTTTCATAAATGAATACCTTATTTTATACTTTGTTGTATGACAGTGTCGCACAAAAATAGCTGATTTACAAGCTCACATTTCTCTATGCTCGCCATGTTGAAAGTGGTTATGTGTGTCAAATGAAAAGTATTAACAAGATCTTGTTGGGTCCATTGGAAGTCATTTCCATTTCCTAAAAAGTAACGGTTTAGGCCATACAGAGTTTCCAACTGACAGCAATGACATCCTCCCACGTGCATTTACAAACACATTCACATGTTTGTTTTTCCAGAGGTCAGAGAGCACGATGGCCTTTAGTACGCCGGACGGAGTACTACGCACTTTTGTGGATTCAGTCAGTGCCTTGCTCAATGGCATAGAGTTGTGGGCATCATAAACCTTCCACCGCCTGTGTATGCACCTCTGCCACATACACAGGGAATAGGAGTCCTATTTGGATGTTAAATGATTGCTTTCTTTGTTGTAGCTATATCTGTGAGTAAAATTAATTGATTATGGATATGTTTTAGTTTTTGTTGCATTCCTAAGCCAATAATTTGAGGAGGCTTTATTGAATGTATAGATTTCACAGTAGAGAGTACTTTGGAGTCTAGGTGCCTGGACCGCTACGGCAGCAGTCCGGGCCCAACCGTCACTATTTTTGCCACTGTATTTTTAAAAGAAAATGAAAGAAGATGAGCAATACAAAAAATAAGAAACAATCTAAGTTAGGTATTTTAGTAGAGAATACATAGAGTAGTTTATTTTATAATCAATTAAATCGATTAGTTTCATAAACATTTGCACACCTATTTAAACCAACTGGTTGCATTGATGTAGCAATGTGTGCAGTGCAACTTCAGTATGTGTGTTGTTTTGCTGTGTTAAATGCTTATGGTACTGTCGTCATGACGGGGTGCAACGACTGATTAACTAATAACTAATTTAATTATAAAATGTAATAAAATGATTGATTTACCAAAATAGCAGCTCTACAAGCTCACAATGTGACACGTTGTGAGCTTGTGTATAAACATTATCCAATAGCAAAGCACGCTATTTGATCAACTGAAAAAGTAGTCGTCTAATGCAAGGTTATCTGGGACCCCTAGGGGGTCCTCAGAGTTACTACAGGGGGTCCTTCAAATCTTTGTGCGATAGAAACGTTTTTCTCCTTTTTTATATTAACCACTTGAACCCTAACGTCCATATTCTGAGAACTTTAGCCAAAAATAGCAGATCTACAAGCTCACAACGCCAGCACGAGGCGAGATCGACTAAATACAAAGTGAAAGGTCAAGTTAAGTATTGACAGTTTAAGTGGTTAAATATCTGAAAACACAAATTGACATGAATCCAAAATACACTGATGATTGTGCTGTCAAACGATGAAACTATATGGAATCTATGAAAAGGTTGTGGGGGTCCCTGCTTCATCTCTCTCTCAACTAAGGGGCCCTTGGCCTGAAAACGTTGAAGACCCCTGGTCTAAAGAGTATATGAATATATTTCATGTATGACAGTTTACTTTGTTGCATTGCTGTTGCTAGTGTGTCTGCCTTGCATCTATACTGTAGTTTAAGTCCTTCTCACTCCCCTCATTCTGTCTTGTTTTGCCTTGCCCTCCACCCCGTCCACCTGCATTTCCAACTGCATGGCTAAAGGTTGAGGTATGTGTGCCTGTTTCATTGTTTGATTGCAATCTGCATGGCTAAAGGTTGAGGTATGTGTGCCTGTTTCATTGTTTGATTGCAATCTGCATGGCTAAAGGTTGAGGTATGTGTGGCTGTTTCATTGTTTGTGCATGTCTTTTATTTGTAAGCTGAGTGTGCTTGAACTCATTCTGAATGTTTTGTACTTGCACTGCGTTGTGACAACCTTGGACAGGGTTTCCCAATAGGCGGCCGCCCACGGGCCATTTGCGGCCCGCGGGGGGCTACTGTCTGGCCCCCACCAACTCCAGTAATAATGGTGGTATAAGAGCAGCAACAACACTAGTATATCGTCGTTGTCGGGTAGAAATCTCGTATCTCCAAATATGTACGTTCTTTCGCAAATCATACAAGGCCGTCGCACAAAAGTAGTGATAACAGCAGATCTACAAGCACAGTAGATCGGCTGTTTTCACTAGTTTAAATAATTTTTAAAATGATAAATTCAAAACGAACGGTTTTGGACATACAAGATTTTCACCTGAGAGCGACGAAAACTGTCGCTGGAGTAGTGGGAACGCCACCGTCGCCCCCTGCAATGTTGTGGCCCTCGGCTTGGTACCCCAGACATAATTCGGCCCTTGGGGATAACTAATTGGGGAACCCTGACCTAAGAGGTGTTCTTTTAAGTAGGCCTCTATAACCAATATCACAGTATCACACTCAGGATATTCTCCCATAGCTGTGTCCCATGGCTCCTATGCTAGCCCACGGCCATTATGAAGTCGATATAAAGAGTGGTGTTGCTTTATTATTTCTCTCTGTGTTCTCTCTCTCTCGGTACAGGCTGTTGATACACTGAAGACATTTGAAAAGAAAGACAGCAGAGTGAAGAGCGCGGCGGCCACCAACCTCGCCTTCCTCTACTTCCTGGTACGATCCCGCCCAGTTCATCAGTCAGCTTGTCCATCGGCTACTTTCGCTTCTTTTGAAATAGGCTGTACTGTAGGTGGTTAATTCGACCAAGTGTGACTCGCGTCACGGCAACCACACTTGAAAATGAATTCTGTCATTGTCCCTCTTATGCCCATATACAGTATGGAGATCAATATTAAGCCCATATCTGGTCAGGCTCTGTTGTTTCAGCGTAAACTCGCCCTTTAGGGCGTCTTACTGGTACACAGAAATTATGTAGGCGCATAGACAATGAGAAATAGTTTGTCAGTGTTGCCAAAGTTGCCTGAAGGTGACAGCATACTCCAAAAGAAATCAAACCTTTTTCAGCTTGCCGACACGAACAACGTTGTCTTGAGGGCGAAAATGTAACGAACAATTTCAATTACCCCCTGTTTGGTATGCATTGGACCACTACATGTACCCCCAAGACTCTCATAGTTGAAGACCCGTAAAGATCCATCGCGGTCATAAATATCACAAATGTAGCCGGGGACCCCCTGGAACCACTTCCCCAGACCTCACTTTTAAGAACCACAATTTGACCATATTACCAAATCAATGTTTTAAAAATGATTTTAAGCGTGTAATCGGCTTCGATGGACTTCCCCCTCCCTCTCTACCTTTGACACCTCTACAGGAGAAAGACTACGAGCAAGCGGAGCGCTACGCCGACCTGGCCATGAGTGCGGACCGCTACAACCCGGTGGCGCTCATCAACAAGGGCAACACGGTGTTCGTCAAGCAGGAGTACGACAAAGCTGCAGAGTTCTACAAAGAAGCCCTGAGGAATGACTCCTCCTGCACCGAGGCCCTGTACAACTTGGGTCAGTTGTTCGCAAACATTTTCATGTTAACCTTTTTACCGCTATGTACGTTAACGTATGCCCCATTCAGGCAGGTTACTATTGCCAAAACGAACGGCTGTTCGTTCGTTCTTTACCTTGTTTGAGCACTGTAAGCTGATGAGGGGTCGCGCGGGTGTGTACAGTAAAAACAGCTCCCGTAACGCTGCTCTCAAATCTCCACCACACATAAACAACAATGGAGACAAAATCACTCCTTGGCCGTTTTCTATGGACTGGACCTAGAATATGCATTTCTATGCTCTGAGCTACGGGGGGAAGCGAGTGACATTTGTAGCCTCATTACACAGCTATAATTGTGTATTAAAAAAATGTTTGGAAATAATGCATGGATAATTTTCTATAACATGGCAAAGGTAAGCTACTTTTAAGGAGTTAATACATTGACATGTATTAGGACCCCTCATCTCAAAGGAGTTTTGTGCCAGGGACCCCCATAAGAGAAGATTTCTCAATATTTTTGTCAACACAATAATCTTTCAATTATAGCAGATCTACAAGCGCACAAACGCATTGCATCGAAACGTGTTCTGTTGTGAGCTTCTGAAACGTAAAATGGGATTTAAGTGTTTGAACTTTTGCTGGTCACCCTTTGGAAACCCATAACTCACAGCATGTCACATCAAGATGTATTCATAGATCTGCCATTTCTGGTATTTTTGAAGTTTTAGAAAATGTTCATTGAAATCTATCCACCAGAGGGTGCTAACACTCCAAAATCAACTTGGGCTGAACCACAGCCATGCAGCTCAACCATGCACACACCTCAGCTTGTGTGTGTTTATTTTGTATTATTACTATATAGGGCTGCAACTATTGATTATTTCCTCAGCGATTAATTTTTCTATTACTTTTTCAAATAATCAAATCATCTTGATTCATATCGATGAAGTTACACTTCGCCTCACAACAGTGTTGTGCAAACATTGTGAAAATAGCCGATCTTCAAGCTCACAGCGTGATGACGATGCTTCGTGAGCTTTATAATCAATTCAATCAAATTGTTTGATTAATAGTTGCACCCCTATTGGTATGATTAGTATGTTGCCTGCCTGTGGACTTGGAATACGCTGCAGACAGTGGATTGACCGATGGGTTGTCCCGCCCTCTCCCCCAGGCCTGACCTATAAGAAGCTGAGTCGTCTAGAGGAGGCTCTGAACTGCTTCTTGAAGCTCCATGCCATCCTCAGGAACAGTGCACAGGTCATGTACCAGATGGCACACCTGTATCCTACTGGCGCTGTGTGTGTGTGTGTGTGTGTGTGTGTGTGTGTGTGTGTGTGTGTGTGTGTGTGTGTGTGTGTGTGTGTGTGTGTGTGTGTGTGTGTGTGTGTGTGTGTGCGCGCGTGTGTGTGTGCGTGTGCGTGTGTGCAAGCCTTAGTGTCAATGCCTGCCCTGTATCACGACCGGGAGACAGCAGTTTAATATGAAACAATGAAAAGACCAATTGACTCATTTTCGAGTCAATGGCGACAGCAACGATATTATTGTACACGTCCAAACGTCTTGAGAGAGGACCCGTGCAACTGTCTCCGCGTTGTCCTTGACTCGCGTTGTGTTCCAGCTATGAGCTGCTGGAGGACCCCCAGCAGGCCATCGAGTGGCTCATGCAGCTCATCAGCGTCACCCCCACGGACCCCCACGCCCTGGCTAAACTGGCAGAGCTGTATGACAGCGAGGGCGACAAGTCTCAGGCCTTCCAGTACTACTATGAGGTAGCATATTACACCAGTCCCATTTAACCTTCCAGTACTACAAGGGTTGGCAGTGGCTCAGGGGTAGAGAAGCGTCATTAGAACATGGAGGGTTCCCGAAGGGTTCCCAGTTTGATCCCAGGCTCCCCCAGAGTTGTGTCGAAGAGTCCTTGAGCAAGACTCCCGGTGAGCAGGTTGGTGCCTTGCATGGTTTCCTCTGCCATCAGTGTATGAATGTGTGTGTGAATGGGTGAATGTAATGCACAATCTTGCAAAAAAATGTAAAGCGCCTTGGATAAAGGTGCTATATAAAGGCTCCATTTACTATGAGGTATCATATTACACCAGTCCCATTTCATAACCCTTTCATAAGAGTTCAAATGGTACCAGATTTTTGGGGTCTGAGGCCAGTCCTAATTTTGCTAGACCACTGATTACAGATGTGTTGTGTGTGTGTGTATCTGTCCAGTCTTTCAGATATTTCCCCTCCAACATTGATGTGATAGAATGGCTGGGAGTGTATTACATCGACACCCAGTTTTGTGAGAAGGCTATTCAGTACTTTGAGAGAGCCACACTGATCCAGTAAGTACCAACCCGTCCCTATAGCTTGGCACAGGGTCAAAGTGGGGCCTGTGGACCCCCAGGGGTCCTAGGTCCCCAGACCCCAGCTAAATGATCTAATAAAGCATCAAAAGCAGTTTGTCCATTTTGGCCCTAAATGGTCACTCTATCTGCTATTTTCGAAATGGCTTGAATACGTTAAAGTTTTACCCACATTTTTGACAATTGTTTGTCCTTGTCCTGTGTGTATTTGTGCTGTGTTTATGCGGTCCTTTCTGCATTTATGCTGTGTTTGTTGTTTCAGTGTGTATCTGTGCTGTGTGTTTGGCCTATAACATATTCTCACTTTATTTTTCAGGCCAAACCAAGTGAAGTGGCAACTAATGGTGGCCAGCTGTTACAGGAGAAGTGGTATACGTGTATATATTTTTTATTCCAAACATAGCGTAGTGGTCAGAAGGTGTCATCGCTCATTGACAGAAACAAATTCCCTTCCTGTAGCTCATGGTGGAGTGAATTATCAGCATGTTGAATGAGCTATGTCAGGCCAAGGACCCCTTAGCTCTGAGAGAGATGAAGCAGGGACCCCCACTACATATGGCAGGGTTCCCCAATTAGTTTTCTTCAAGGGCCGAATTATGTCTAGGGTACCAAGCCGAGGGCCACAACATTGCAGGGGGCGACGGCGGCGTTCCCACTACTCCAGCGACTACGACAGTTCAGATATCGTTGTCGGGTGAAATTCTTGTATGTCCAAAACCATTCGTTTTGCATTTATCATTTTAAAAATTATTTAAACTAGTGAAAACAGCCGATCTACAAGCACACAATGCCTCACACCGCGAGGTGTCGTGTGCTTGTAGATCTGCTGTTTTCACTACTTTTGTGCGGCGGCCTTGTATGATTTGCGAAAGAACGTACAAATTTGGAGATACGAGATTTCCACCCGACAACGACGATATACTAGTGTTGTTGCTGCTCTTATAGCACCATTATTACTGGGGTTGGTGTGGGCCAGACAGCGGCCCGCGGGCCGCCTATTGGGGAACCCTGACATGTCGTATAAAATTGTGTTGCAGATGTACGTGGATTATTTCTCAAACAGTTTAGACTTGACAGCACTACCATCTGTGTAGGTTGGATTAATGTGTATTTTCATATATTTAACCACTTGAACTGTCAATGCCTACTAGTCTGCTCTTCTTTTCCCTCTACACCAAACCTCTGTGCCAAAAAATAGCTGAACTACAATCTCACAACGCCTCGCAGCTAATGTTCCACTAAGAATAGGGATGCTAGGGTTCAAGTGATCAAACGAAGATTTGGCGGATCCCCTGTAGTAACTCTGAGGACCCCCTAGGGGTCCCGGACCCCCTGTTGAAGACCCCTGAGCTACGTACCCTGAACATGGTTTCTGCTCTCCTTGCAGGGAACTACCAGAAGTCCTTGGAGACATACCGAGACATCCACTGCAAGTTCCCGGAAAATGTGGAATGTAATTAATCTACGGTTTGATAAGAAACCTCTCACATGGACTCTTAACAACTAATGCTCTGAGCAATGCTAACTGACGACACTAAAACTGTGTGTGTGTGTGTGTGTGTGTGTGTGTGTGTGTGTGTGTGTGTGTGTGTGTGTGTGTGTGTGTGTGTGTCCAGGCCTGCGCTTCCTGGTCAGGCTGAGTACAGACATGAACCTGAAGGAGGTGCAGGAGTATTCCATCAAGCTGAAGAAAGCAGAGAAGATGAAGGAGATAAAAGAACAGGTGGGTAGAAAGCTGCCAGGAGGATGTTGTATCAGGCCTGTCACTTGTGTGTTTGGAGACTGGATGTCACTGATCCTCAACTGCGTGAATTAATTTAACCTTTAGGGTCAGATTGTTGAGCAAAACATCAGATTAGAACCACATTCCTAGATAGTTTAAAGTGGGATTCAAATGTGATTTTTGTCCCTGTCGGGTGGAAACCTCATATGTCCAAAAACTGTTACTTTGCAGGATTCAAATTCTAAAGTAGCAAGTAAAGTAGCAGATCTAGAAGCTCAAAACGCACAACTTTGCGCTGCAGTCTATTAGAGTTAACATTACTCTAATAGACCCCCAGGTGTGGTTATAATATCCAAATATGTCTTCCCTGTGTATTTTTGGTTTCTCCCTGAAAGCAGAAAGCCCAATTGAAATACACTGATATAATGACATCATAATATCATCCCCTCCCCTTTTTACCATTCAACAACATTGTGGGTGTGGCTAACTTCAGCTGGGTCACCACCCACCTGACAACCAGGCATACTTTTCTTTTAATGAGCAGATGGGCGTGGTCACATAAAAAAACATAATTCTAACACTTTCTGTACACTTTTTCTGAAAAATATCTTCCTCCAAGTATAATCATAATACCCAATGATTATGTTGTAGGGGTGGAAAATTCACGGCACCCCATCTTTATAATCTATTAAATCTATTAGTTCGACACAAAGGTACACAATGCTAGTAGTAAGTCCGGAGAACAATACACCCAGCCGCAACTTCAAGTTGTTCGGAATATTGTCATCATGACAAGAGCAGCCATGTTTCCACAAGCCAGACAGCCAAATCTCTCATTTGAGAGAGTCCCAGCCTGGAAAAGTTTGAAGAAAACCACCATCCACCCCCCCCTCTCTCTCTCTCTCTCTTCATCTGGATGATTGGATGCTGGCCTGAGCTGTGTGTCTTTCTTGGCCCTGTGGGGACATTCCTCTGAGGAGAGCGACATCTCCACCTATCACAACCAGCTGCTCTTAAATCAACACTGACACCTTGTTGGATGGGAGGGGATCGAGATAAAGAGATTATGACGGAGACAAAAATGGTCACCATAGTGATAGATGTACATACACAGACAAATAAAGAGAGAGAGAGATGTGTCTCTGTTCTGTGTAGGCAAAAAGCGTGGGATAAAAAAAAAAAAAAAGACAATTTAATGTCTTTGTCACTTTAGATTTTAAAGGGGAAGACCACCCATTTTCAATATTGAAAATGGGTGGTCTTCCCCTTTAACCACTTTAACCAGTATTTTATACTTTGGCTATTCAAATATAGAAGATATACAAGCTCATAGCTCGGCACTGAGTGCCACGCTATGAGCTTGTAGATCTGCTGTTTTTGAAAAATCATGAAAGCTTTTGCTAATCTTTGAATATATATGTTACAGTTAGATTGGGTAACTCAGTTAGATTGTGGTAAGAGCACTCGTTTTGTCGTTCACCACACACCCCTAACACCACCTGGATCAATTCACTTTGATAGTCTCTTATCAGCGCACCTGTGTAATTCTGCGTAATCACCATGAGATGGCGACAACAGCCATTCACTTGTGTAGTCGTTGACGTCACTCATTTGCGACCCCTCTTTCTTTGTTTATCTACTAGCCTAGCTCAGCTGTGTTTAGTCATTAGCTTACTATGCCTAACTCTAACCCTAACCCTAACCTCAGTGAAACTATGCCTAACCCTAACCCTAACCTCCGTGGGGTGAGGCGCTATCATTCCTGCCGTCGCTACGTTGTTGTTGTTGTGGATCAAAGCGACTGCTTGTTCCGCCCCGCGCCGCACAACGAGCGCTCCGGTTCTCGATCTAACTGATTCTCGATCTAGCGGTGACATATATTTTTAAAGCGAACATTTGTAACTCAAATCTTTGCTTCTGTGTGTCCCTGGAACAAAATGTTTTCAGATGGTGTTCGGCAGCCAAATACATATCATTTTGGGGGTCCTTGATATGGAAAAGTTTGAGAACCACTGATATAGAAACAGGTTTTTCCAGAAAACTGTTCTTTCGTTCATATCTTGCCTCTCTCTCTCTCTCTCTCTCTCTCTCTCTCTCTCTCTCTCTCTCTCTCTCTCTCTCTCCCTGCAGAGGGTGAAGTCGTCGAGGGAAGGCAGTGCCAGAGGTCGCAGAGAGGGCAGCGCCGGCAGTGGTGAGAAAACTCTTCATCTTTATTGTTCTCCATGCACCATCATCATCATCATCATCATCGTAGTCACACACACATTTAATAACATCTTTATTTGAGTTCACATTTAACAAGAAATTATTGAACACAAACTATGGTAGATACATGAACGTGTGGGAACTCCACAACAATATTTCAGGATACGGATCATGGGTACAGGAAGCGACTATTGTTTCCGTAGTCGATGTGTTGTCGGCCGCGGCTTGTGATTGGCTGAACCGTGGGTAGGGAGCGCTTCGCTGTGTTCACTTGGCCCGCGCGGAGGTGGGGAGATTTATGATTCTGTCGATTCATAACTCGAAACGGCGCTGAGTCGGCTCAAGCGGACTTCGCAACACTCAACATGGTAGGGCATTCACAAATAGTGATTTTTAGTATTCTAATTATTCAACCTCAAAGTATTCGAATAGTCGAATATTCGACAGGCCAAACTGTCAAATATTAAGTCAGCAAGAGGCAAACATTGTGAAAATAGCCGATCTACATGCTCACAACGCCTCGCAATCTGCGGAACCGAGTCACATTAAATGTAATACCTACAATTCCAAGTGCTTGTCAGGGTGGGGATTCCCAGTTCAAATATGTTTATTTTGGGGGGGCCTAAAAAGGTTTGAGAACCCCTGGTATAGAGCATTAACAAATTCATCCACCAGCGGCATTGACAACTCATTCTTATGACTTCCTATCTAGCCAAGCTTTATAAACTTTATATATTTTTAAAGAGAAAACAATTAAAATGTTTAAATAAGGGAATATTCGACTTCGGTGAACAACGTCGAATAATGACTTTAATATTCGAATATTCGAATGTTCGAATATTTGGTGAATGCCCTACGACATGGCGACTCGCTCGCTTTAGCTCGCTCGGCGGTGTCTCACGTGGATCAAGTCCGCTCGAGACGGCGCGCCTCCGTCGTCTCCACCGAAGAACAAGCGCTCCCTTACAAGACGTCGACTATGGAAACAATAATAGCGTACAGGCAGCATGGCCTCCTCCTTATATGGCGACTGCCAATTATCATAGACGCCGAACAGAATTTTGCCAATGCCTTATCAGCTCTGGGCATATTGGGCATTCCTGCAATCTGCAGGCCTCTCACAGCTGATTTATGGACATTACCGAGGCTTCTAAATATGAACACAAGCTGTTTGCATTTGTAACCAAGCTGTATGATAGCATCCTTAAGATTTTGTACTTAAGCATCATGGTAAGGACTGCCTCTGCCAGACTTTGGTCAAATGTACTGTACATGCCACTGCCAAAATGGTCACCTCTCTGCTGTCCACATCAACAACAACATCTGGTGTATTAGCTGTGACACACACACACATACACACACACACACACACACACACACACACACACACACACACACACACACACACTTGGGCATTCACCAAATATTCGAATATCAAAGTGACTATTCGCCGTTGTCGAATATTCTTTTTTTTTTTTGTCAATGCCCCTGGTGGATGAATTTGTTAATGATCTATACCAGGGGTTCTCAAACCTTTTTAGGCCGTGACCCCCAAAATAAACATATTTGAACTGGGGACCCCCACCCTGACAAGCACTTGGAATTGTAGGCATTACATTTAATGTGACTCGGTTCCACAAATAAATATTGTGAAAATAGCAGATCTAGAGCATGTCGATCGACAGTTTCGCCAGTCCTGTAGAATATTCGACTATTCGAATACTTTGAGGTTGAATAATTCGAATACTAAAAATCACTATTTGTGAATGGCCTAACACACACACACACACATATACACACACAGGAATAAAAGAAGGATAGGAGCAATTGTATGACACGTCAAGTTTGTCAAAGATGTCCTACTTGTAAAAAGTGTGTACCTGTGTGTGGTTTGTGTTTAGATCAGAGAGGGATGAACACAAGAACTATCAAGTGTAGTCCAAACCAATTATGCTCACATAATCAGCATAATGTTTTTAGTCAGGGTTCAATTGTTTGAAAAAAAAAAACAAAAAAAACATAAGGAGGCATATTTTGTTAACCACGTAAGCCCATTATACAGTACTTGTGTACATTGTGCGACAAATAGTGAAAATAGCTGTGAGCTAGTAGATTGGTCATCGCTATTTTAGAAATAAAATAATTCTGACAAACCGAGCATCGTGGATTGATTAATTAATTGGTTGGTTCAGGTACGTTGCCTGCGGCGTATAATATTGATAGCAGCGGCCATTATTGAAAAATAACAGAATGACTGCTGAATTCAGTGATTGACCAATCGGAATGAAGTATTCAGCCAAACCATGTAAAAATAAGCACGTTGGGTAAGACCTGCGCTGTGTGTTGGCTTAAAGGAAGTGCTCGAATTTGGCGGAAGTCCTGTGTTTAAGGGGAGTTACGTCATGCGGTGCGGTAATGTTTACATCCCCAGCGAAAAACAAACAGTACTCTTAAAGGAGTAGTACACCCCCAAAATGACTTTTTTTCTATTTATTACTCACCCCATAGAGACTGGAATTCATGGATATTTTTTTGTATTTGTCTCATTCCTAATAGAATAATTTGCCCACGCTAAAAGGTAAGGACGAAGCGGCAGTTGATGAGTTCAGCGATGTTTTAAAAGACAGTAAATCAGTTAATAGGTGTATCTTTGTCAGAATCCATGTTTTGTTTGGATATTGTTTATTGCGAGCGCAACCGAAGGAGTGGGAGAAGATATATTTTTCCAGCAGGGAATACGTTTGCTGGAAAACCGCAACTTCCGGGGGGGTAAAAGACAACTTCCGGGGAAATTCACACAGCGGAAGTCCCGCCTTTCTAACCACTCTGTGCCTTATGTCGTGAGCAGGGGTGTCGCACCACATTCTGGGCCCTGGGTACAAGGATTCACTGCGGGGCCCCCATGAATGTTCTTTATAGGGGGAGGGGGTTTATCCCATTTAGACTGGGAACGCATTATTTGTGCTTAAACTATTGAAAAATACCAGATATACAAGCTCACATCACGGCAATCGTGAACATTTGTTCAAGTCTTCAAATTCTTCTTCTTTAAAAAAAAACTCATGTTTCTATGTCAGTGCTGCTCAAACTTTTTCATTTGAAGGACCCCCAAAACGATATGTCTTTGGCCACGGACCCCCCCCCCCCCCCCAGAAGCAAAACTTGAGTTGCAAATGTTCGCTTAAAACATACATATATTCAAAGATTTGCACACATTCATGACTTTTCAAAAAATAGCTGATCTACAAGCTTGTATATCTGATATTTTTCAATAGCTAAATTATAAAATAATCAAGGCCCCTTCACCCCCCCCAGAAGACAGAAGACCAATGGGACCAGCTGGACTGTGAGGTTCAGGTCCAATAGGCTTCACTACACTGGCTCTGACAATGGAAACAAGTTTCACCCGCCGGCACCGCCAGCAGGTTTATCAGGCTCTTGAAAGCATTTCAAAGACAACACAGATGCACTACCCATGCGCCAAAGAAATGTCTTGGCGAGCCCCGGGTTGGTCTCGGCCGTGTAACTGGAAGCCTGTAACGTTAATGTCCAGCACCTTCTAATGTGCCTGTCTGTCTCTCCGCATTGCCATTTGCCAAGAGTTCCATTACTCCCATGCGGCTTGATGTTTTGGACTACAAAAAAAGGCTTCCAATGTGCTTTTAATATTCTGTAATGTTGTGATGCCTAAAAAACAAACAGAAGATCGGTTAGAACAGTGGTTCTCAACCTGTGGGTCCCCAAATTATTTTGCGGGGGTCCCCAGATGATTAACTTAATGTGCAACACTGTTTTCTCACTCAACAGTAAACAAACCAGCATAAAGTTATATATATATAAGTGTATAGAGGCTATCTGCACATTTCTAAAGTGACAATTTAAGGACTTTTTAATACCTCTAAAATGACAAATTGAACATTGGCCAAATTGTCAAATATTAGAGGCAGAAATTGTGAAAATAGCCGATCTACATCGGCTATTTTCACAATAGAACCGTGATATATAAAATATAATGCTTCAACTATTAGTGCTCATCAGGGTGATGGGGTCCCCAGTTAAAATATGATTATTTTGGGGGTCGCGGCCTGAAAAGGTTGAGAACCACTGGGTTAGAATAGAAATGCTTATGGGGATTTTTCTTTTTTCTTTTTTTTTAATCAAATTGTCCTGGTAGAATAGTTGTGTTCCCTGACAAGCAAGTCAGAACTGTCAGGATGTGGTTGTCTTTAGAACCCTAGTGATCATTCACCTCTCTGTTTTCTTCTCGTGCTGCAGAGGTGGAGGTCAAAGCAGGTGAGAGAGTCTCATCACTACACGTAACACATCGCATGGCTCTGATTTCCCTCTGGTTCCCTTATGTGTGATTACCCAGCAAGCACGGTCAGGACCTGGACCAATCAGTGACGTCTCGATTGGGGCCAGTTAAACGAGTCCATGGGCCATACAAGATGTCGCTCTCCGAAAGGTTACTATGCATTTTTGAAAAGCTCTATATCTGTAGATTATATTTTGGTATGATAAACCCTTTCTGAGACACAGCTAAATTGATGTTATCAGCTGCTAGAGTTGGTGTCCCAAAAACTTTTTCACGATTCTGAATCCATTGCAAGCATCTGTTTTGCACGAAACACATTCCTTGGGCTAAAAACGGGCCCACAAAACTATGGAATGCAATGGATTCAGAATCATGAAAAAAACCTAGTTTGACCCCTCATATGCTACTTAAAGCAGATTAATTTTTTGCATTTTCTTTTTGCTGTATAGTAAAGTTAATGGGACACCAACTCTAGCGGCTGATAACACCAATTTAGCTGTGTCTCAGAAAGGGTTATCATACCAAAATATAATCTACAGATTTAGAGCTTTTCAAAAATGCATAGTAACCTTTGCCACCTTTCGGAGAGCGACATCTTGTATGGCCCATGGACTAAACCTCAGAGAGGGTCCGATCGAGGCCAGATAAATATCATAACTAGTCAGATACTGTATGTCTCAGAAATTATAACCTTATATGCTCATATTTCAACTAACATTACACACAATAACAATAATCCTATAGTCCATATGACGTCTTAAGGTCATCATGACGTCATTTGGCTTGGCTAGTGTTATGCATTTTTTTAAATCAGAGATGTTCTTCCTTTTGAACATCTAGAACCCCCAGTTCGATGTGTTAGGCCAGTGGTTCCCAAACCTTTTAGCTCGAGACCCCAAAGAGGAATTAAGACGTTTGCTTTGCGCCACGTTGTGACCTTGTAGATATTAAAAACATATATTTCTAAATGTATATATATTTTTTAATTTAGGAAAAGAAATATAATATAAAGTGGGTCCCGACTTCCCGACCCACTGTTTGGGCCACATACCCCAAATCCCTGTGACTGGGACCCCAAACTACACTGTAAAATGCTCAGTGTTAATTTAGTTTACAAATGGAAGCAGGTCCATTTGGCTCCATTTTGTACATTCTGAGTTAACAGATCCGTAAGGGTGCATTTGGACCCCTGGTGGTCGACCTGACAGTGAGAACCGGTGCTACATATCAAGCTTCCTTCATTCCTTTTTTCTTTCCCTCTTTCTTTGTGCGATGCCTCCCTTCTTCATTCTTTTCTCACGTTCTGATTACACTTTATCTCTTCTGCTTTCCGCCTCTGTGTGTCTGACTGTCGCCATGCCCAGTGTCTCACTCTGAGGCTAAGCTGCAGACTGTGCAGAGCCCACTGCTGGACTCAGGGAGAGGTACGTACCGTTACGCCCCAGTTAAACTTGGTTAAACGCAGGTGTCGCACACCGGAAATAGCCAATCCACGAGCTAGCAATGCGCTGCGGTCGTGGGCTTGTAGATCGCCTATCTTCGGTGGGCGACACTGGCGTGCAACTACGTTTAAACGAGGCAGGCGTTGTAGTAGCCCCCAGCAGCGTAGTGAGCGATCGACTGTTGCTATGTGGGTTTTCGTATCGTTATCGTAGTGCAGTGCACCATTCTTGTGACAGAACTGAAACTGGTAATTTCACCATTTTGGGAGGGGGAAGAAAATAAAACAAGTAAGGGGAATATATATATATATATATATATATATATACACACACACACACACACACACACACACACACACACACTTTTCTTTTTTAAATTTAATTGAATAAATTCAAATGGTGCCAAAATATTACCTTTTGTAAACAGTACAAGCTACAACACTGATGTAATACTCCTAGTCTCCTACACTTCGTCAGTTGTGCAGCCCTGTTTGATTGCAAGACCGTAGGATAGTACGGTATATTATGTAATACGTACTGTATTTTATCTGGTTTTCTGTTGAGAGAGTCACATTCCACCAGAGAGAGCCAAACAAACGTAGAAGTGCTTTAATATGTTCTGAGAGGCCCAGAATTCCTCTGACAGGCTGCTGTGATCTCAGCCCGTTTCTCTCTCCCTCTCCGCACTCCTCGTCTGCTCCACTCAATGTTTGCACTGAGCAGTGGTGTAAAGTCATTTAAAGTACATTTACGCAAGTACGGTACTTAAAGGAATAGTTAAAAACATTTTTATAGTAATTGTACCCCCATTGATTCCGGATGGGGACCCAAATGCATTTGGGTCCCCATCCGGAATCAATGGGGGTACATTTATTGTAATCAAATTGTCTTAGGAATGCGACAAATACAAAAGAATATTATTGAACTCCAGTCTCCATGGCGTGAGTAATCAATAGAAAAAAAGTCATTTTGGGGGTGAACTACTCCTAAGTACAATTTTGAGACACTTTTACTTTACTGGAGTATTTCCAGTTTTCAATACTTTTACTCCTCGGAGGCAAATATTGTACTTTTACTCCACTACATTTATTTGAAAACTTTAGTGTTATAGTTTCTTTGAAGATCTACAAGCTCACAATGCATCGCATCGCAACGTCTTGTGAGCTTGTAGCTATTTTAAAAAAGAATTAGTACTTTTACTTTTGGTACTTTCAAGTACATTTCATACCAATACTTTTGCACTTTTACTCAAGTAAATTTTGAATTCTGGACTTTTACTTGTAACTTTTAATTGTATTTCTACATAGCAATATTGATACTTTTACTTAAAAACAATTGTGTACTTTTTCCACCACTGGCACATACTGCAGGCAGACCAGAGTTGATTTTGACAGAAAGTCAACGAACAATATTCACCAGTTTTAGTGGATGAAACACTGAGGCAGACAGACTCAGACAGACAGACAATCAGACAGAGGAAGCAGGGGGAGGATGAAAATACACCTGATAGTTTCCCCTCTGTTCTGTAAAGTCATGTCTGTGTGCGGTACACTGCACTCCTTGGTGTGTGAAGAGTGGTTTGCTATTCCCCAAAACGCGCTGTAGGCTCGAGGCGGAGAAGTTTGTTTTTCACATGCCTTGAAAATGACGTCATTCTCCAGTGGAAGGCTTGTAAAACTGCCACCTCCGTCCGAGCGGTCGAACGAGGGCTCGCGAGTCAACAGAGCAGATATCAGACACTCACAAAAATCCATCATGTGCTGATAGGGACTTATTGCCCTCTGTCTCCATGTATATTCCTGTATTTTCCTGCTATGCCTTGGTGTAATCAATGGCACTGCATCCTATCTTCAACTTTAATCCTCTCAGAACACCAGACCTGGGTCAAATAGTATTCTGCATGTTTGTTTAACCCATTAAGACCTGAGGCCGATTCCACAAATGCCTTCTAAATCAGTTGTTCTCAGTATTCTATTTTTCAAACACTTTGAAGATTTTTCAAACAATCATCAAAAATAGCAGATGAGATGTACAAGCTCAAAGTGACATGTTGGAGCTTGTACTGTAGATATACCATTTTTGAGAGAGGGAGAGGTTATTTGATTAATCAAAAAGTAATCGATAAACTAATCACTAAGAAAATAATGCATAGTGCACATATATTACTAATTCATAATTATAGTACTAGTAAGACGCATCAGGGCGACATCTGACCTCGCCCTGAATGGCGAGATCACGCCAATTCTTGGCCATCTGGCCAGTGATGTATATCGGACCATTTACCCATAATGGAGACCCCTGGTACCCATATATGGAGATACATGTACTGTATATGGAGATATGCTGTGAGAGCCCAAACATGCTTACTCAGTTATTCGTTATGTGAAAGTCCTATGATGTCTATGACATCTGACATCATACCCTTTTATACCCATACATGGAGATCCCTGTCTGTAGAACCACATACCAACTAGTGTGGTATGTGGCCGATGTGGTCTCCTCTCCATATACTGTATGGGCATTCCCATATGAAGTCCTCTTAGATATGGGTTTAACATTGATGACATCAGGGAACTCCATATATGGGCATAAAATGGATTCTGTTACAGTGAAGCGTGAAGCCAGAGTTTGATGTCAGAGTGGCAAACCCATAACTGTTAAGAGTGGTTCCCCTGACATCACAGTGATGTCAGAGCATGATGTCACAGTGATGTGTCGGGGGAACGGGAACCACAGTGTCAGGCGTTATAGACAGATATACGGACAAGCTGTGACCGTTCACATACTAAACTGCAACCTGCAAGGCTGCAACTATGCCAGCAATAGTGTTATGTGGACAGGGGTCAGGATTATTTCACCATGAACTAGGTAGGCACTCCCTTTTCTTCATTCTGTACCACTTTATTTTGCTCCAAGTGTTATATAACTGGGACACGTGGGACGGGTGGCATAGAGGTAAAACCCTCGCCCACCACCGCAGACGCCTGGGTTTGATTCCTCCAAGGTACCTCCGGCATCAATGAAAACAGTTGTCAGTGTTTGCCAGCAGGGGATTGTGTCCGCAAACTGGTTGGTTGGGTGTCTGTTGTTAGTTAAAAACTAAAGTGTTGTATAACTTATTCTGGTAAAAAAAAAAAGAAAATGGAAAAAGAAATCCCTTTGCCTTTGCCTTTAGAGTAGTAGTTAGAACCGGACCGATATATTGGCCATTATTTGACTTTTTTCTGTATTGGCAATTATGCAGCCGATGTGTCCTGATTTTGACCTGTTATCCCTAATTGGGGTACAGTATGTCACTAAAAATAGCAGATCTAGCTTGTTGATCGGCTATTTTTTATAACTGGTTAGTGGTTAGTTTTATGTATATATTGTTATATTTTTGAAACGTCATTTGTAAATTATTTATATATTTAGTTTTGTGTATAAATGAAGTGTTCTAACTTCAAAGCTGTTCTTCAAATGGATAAATAGCGGTCAAGACATCAGGTCTGTGTGGTCTAGGACTCGATCTGGCATCGGTCAGGCACTACTGGTGGATAGTGGTAACTTCAGTGGGGAGAGAGAGAGGGGTAGGGGGGTTAGTGCTGTGAGGGACAGCGGAGGACTCTTACACTACTTCCTGTTTTGGTCTTTTTCCACCACTGAGTTTCCAGAGCTACCTGGCTGCCAGATGTTCTGGTTGATCGTTATCACTCCTCTGTCCCTTTTGCTGCATTCACACTAGCGGCGACAAAAGCCACAAAGCGGTCACGCCGAGCCGCCATTGAAGTGTTGCTCACGCCGCTCTGCGGCAGAGGGTAGGGATTAACAGCACAGGGAACTGGTTAAAGGACAACTTTTGTTTTTTACAACAAGGTTTCAGATTTTAGATTGTAATTAGAGAAAAGAAAAGATGTGTAAAAATGTTTTCATTTACTGCTTTATATTGTTTTAGCGATTTTAGTGTTTTGATTTCAGTGGGTGGGGGCATGCGTACAAGTGGCTAAATATGTGTTTTTAGACAGAATAAGCCGTCAATTCCTTACTATTTACACCAGCCCCCATAAGTCACGTCTGCCCATGAAAGATTGCGGTGCATCTTGGGAATGGGCTTATTGTGTCTAAAAAGACATATTTAGCCACTTGCATGCTGGGGGCATGCATGCAAATAGTTTGTCTTTAATAGCAGAACGGAGCAGAAATTATAGGGAGAGTAGGGAGAGAGTAAGCGGGTGGAAATGGTGAAACAAAACCGTATGATTGATTGATGCTTCACTGTGTCATTGCACTGCTGGAAAAGGTTATAGCCAGCTCAGCTTTTGTAGCCTGGACATTCCTTTGTAGCTTCATGCCTCTGGCTTCCATTGAACATGAATTGTAGCCTGGCGCCAGTTCTCTGGGGCGCCCTCTGCTGTCAGCGTGTCATCTGAGTCTGACCTAGAATGAAGGCACGCCGAAACCTATTCGTACGAATGCCCTGATAGTTGTCATGTCAACATGTTGACACACACACACACACACACACACACACACACACACACACACACACACACACACACAGTAAGCAAGTAAGCCAGGGGTCTTCAACGTTTTAAGGCCAAGGACCCCTTAGTTGAGAGAGAGACGAAGGGGGGTGGGCCCCCACAACCTGTTCATAGATTCCATATAGTTTAATCGTTTGACCGCACAGTTATCAGTGTATTTTGGATTCATGTCAATTTGTGTTTTCAGATATTTAACCACTTAAACCTTCAATACTTATTAAACTTGACCTTTCACTCTGTACTTAGTCTGTTCTTTTTCCCCCTCTACACCAAAGCTCTTTGCCAAAAATAGTCGATCTACAAGCTCGTAGATCTGCTATTTTTGGCTAAAGTTCACGGAATATGGTTTTATGGACATGTTATATAATATAAAAAAGGAGAAAAACTTTCTATCACTCAAAGATTTGGAGGACCCCCTGTAGTAACTCTGAGGACCCCCTAGGGGTCCCGGACCCCCTGTTGAAGACCCATGAAGTAAGCTAATCGTATGTCTGTGTGTGCACGTATACAGATAGCAGCCACAGCAGCAGTGCCAAGGGCGAGCGGCTGAGTGCCAAGCTGAGGACACTTCCTGGTTCCAACGAGCCATATGAAGCCAGCAGCCAGCAGAGAGACCTGGGTGAGGACAGCCTTTCCTCCTCATTCTTGTGTTGGATCCTGTGAATGATCAATGCCCAGAAATAAATCTTACGCTGATTTGTTCCATTTATTCCCGCTCTTGCTGCTAGAGCCGGACCGATGTATCGTTTTGGCCGATTATTTTGACTTTTGTGATGACATTGGAATCTGCAATTTTGCAGCCGATAACACTTTGGCTGATGTGTCCCGATTTAGTTGTTTTTTGGCATTATAGAGGACATTTTTCATACGTTTTCAAAAATGTTCATAAATCTACAAGCTCACACACGTCACATTGTGAGCATGTCAATTGGTTATTTTATTTCTATTTATTTATTTGCTTATAAGTTGAATGTTCTCAAATAGAAACTTTTTTTTCCCCCGGTGGCCCAGGACCAAAATCTGTCATCGGTCGGTTTCTAGTTCTTGTCATCCATCTCTCCCTGCCCTCCTCCTACAGTACTTGCTGACAAACACAGAGTGTCATTTCTTTGTGAACATATGTGCAGCAGATCTGATCTACTCGCTTGATGGCTAATCCATTAGAATCAGATGTTTTTACGTTTGCATGTGTTTTATACTGGGCCTGTTGTAGTGAATTTTGTTCTGCTCTATTCTGTTCTCATTTCAACTGTTCCCTTTAAACATACAGTCTGCACCCTAGCCTCCTTATGGGCAGGTCATAATGGACAAAGATTCTTAAAAAATAGGGTTTATTTATGTGATACATTTGATCAAAACCCCATGTTGAATTTGGTATTTAGCTAACAGTACTGATTTGATTGACTGTTTAGGCTGAGAATTTGGGTATTTTCTGAATATGGGCTAAAGGCTTAGGACTATGAATGTCAAATATACTGTAAGTCTGTGCGTCTCAGCTTGGGACCCAAATCCCTTAACAGCAGGAACGTGTTTCTTAACATATTAACACATGGGAAGCCAAGTTTCTAACATTTCTAGCTGTTGCTGCTGCCGTCGTTCACTTACGCTTTAATTTTGAAGAGCCTCGGAAGCTTTGTGCGTGTGCACGTGAGTGTCCACTGACGATTGAGGAACTAAATCCAAACTAAATCGAAACTAAAATCCAAACCGGGGCCGACCATCGCGGTAAAGTGTCGCCGTGAAAACAGGCAGCTCTCTGCTTCCCTGGCGTTCTTTGCACCTTATTCATAGATAAAGCTGTTTTTATGTTTCAGCCTAGAATGGAAGTGTATGCAGCCTAGATCCTCGCGACGCGTTGTGAGCTTGTAGATCGGCTATTTTTTGGCAAAGACATTTGATAGAGAATGAAAAAAAGACTATCAAGTATGCACGTTTATTACAAGTACCTTTTACCAATTATAGAGGGTTTAAATGGTACCGGATATGCAGCTCAGCAAATCAAAGGTGAATTGATCCCAGTGCATGACGGAGGACGATATCACGATAAATAAAATCTCCACAATATGATTATCGTGAGTGTTTTTTATCACGATAAACAATAATATCGCGTATTGTCCCATCCCAACCACTGTGTGTGTGTGTGTGTGTGTGTGTGTGCGTGTGTGTGTGTGTGTGCGTGTGCGTGTGCGTGTGCGTGCGTGTGCGTGTGCGTGTGCGTGTGCGTGCGTGCATGTCTGTAGATGCTTCCTACGTTGACCCTCTGGGACCTCAGGTGGAGAGACCAAAGACGGCAGCTAAGAAGCGTGTGGACGACGATGACTTCGGCGATGGAGAGCTGGGAGACGACCTCCTGCCATTGTAACCGTAGACATAGAATATGTAGACGCCACGTTGGCCACTGGACCGCACGCCAACGGTGCCACCATATCGGCGGGGCCAACCTGCCATAACTCCACTGCAAGAAATAAGCCCGAGTTGTACAGAAGACTTCAATTTTAGTTGTCAGATCACAGGTTTTACAAGTGTAAAGAATGTGGGTGATGTTATTCTTCGTACAAGCTCCCATCATTTGTAGCTTTCAGGAGAGGAGAGGAATAGCAATAGAAAGAAAGAACAACACCACATTCCAAAATATAACTTCCTCCTCCTCTCCTCCATACAACTCAGCATGCGTTCATCTGCTCCTCCTCCCCAACACACTCTGATTTCACCTGATTCAGCCCCACCATGACCACCATCATTTTTGTATTATCATGCCAGCTTGTGGTGGACCTTTTTGCCAGTGGACAATAATATTACCAGAAACACATACAGTAAAGCGCTAGCCCTGAATGACCATAATAGGTCTGTAACTCTGAGTGTTCAAATGGAGAGTTGGGTCCATTTGGTTACGTTTGAATACTCAGAGTTAAAGGAACAAAATGAACATTTTTCTATCGATTTCTCACCCCATGGAGACTTGAATTCAATATTTGTTTTGCTTTTGTCGCATTCCTAAGCCAATCATTTGAGGAGACTCTTTGTAGGCCCATTGATTCCGGATGGAGACCCAAATGCATTTGGGAAATCAATGGGGGTACATTTATTATATTCAAATTATTGGCTTAGGAATGCCACAAAAAATAAAAAATATGATTGAATTCAAGTCTCCACAGGGTGAGAAATCGATAGATTTTTTTTCATTTTGGGGGTAAACTACTCCTTTAAGGGGGTCCTTGCAAATACAACATTTGAGAACCACTAGTACTAGTTGGCTCTGACTTGGAACCCCCAAGGGAAGAGAAGCAGAGGCCGGCCAAAAAACACCTGGCGGCGGGATCTCCAGGCAGACACCAAGAGACTGGGATACACCTGGCCGCAGATGGAAAAGAACGCCAGTGACCGTGAACTCTGGAGGTCTCTTGTCGACAGCCTATACCCCAGTAGGGGTGTAAGGCCTAAGTAAGTAAGTAGTACTAGTTGGACCCCTAATATGCCATAGTATCATATTCTGAAGAAAACCTGAAGACTTGACTTTCAGTAATTGGGTATTATGATCAAAATAAGAACATTATAATGGTGTGTAAAATGAAAATCTAAAATTTGCCACGGACAAGGACAAGTCTTTGAACAAAAAGAGGGCTCGCAACTCGGCAGTGGTAGAGTTGCTGTCTTAGAACACGGAGGGTTCCTGAAGAGTTCCCAGTTCGCTCCCGGGCTCCCCCAGAGTTAGTGTTGAAGAGTCCTGGAGCAAAAAAAAAATTGAAATTCATGGTGGGGCCCCTTTAATATCTCCAACTTTATTATTGACGAACAGTTGGAGCTATTAAAAGTGAGTTGCGAGCCCTCTTTTTGTTCTTGGGCCTAGGCTACTACTGTTTTTGCAGTTTGGCTCAGCACCAGGCAAACGGAGGATGTGTTATTTTTTCTTTGGACAAGGACAAGTCTTTACCACGGACAATGTCTGTGTACACAGACATGTTGATGAGCCCTTGAAATCTGGCTCACGTGGATAAGTCAGATGGACTTCCAGCTCCTGTCAGAAATACATGTGAGGTTCGGCTGCTGTATCTGTTAACAGCATTTGACTCCATAAGTGGAAAGTATGCTGCAAGGTGGTCTACTCAGGTGATTGGGGAGGACAGATTTGTTTTCCATATGTGAGCAAGTTGGCGGTTTTATTGCCTTATGGAAATGCAATTATTCCAGTCCCATAATTCATCATAATCACCCCACACTAACTGAAGCCTTTTTAAATGGCTTGATTTCTTTATTCCCATTGGATATTGCTGTTTGAATGGTATTATCAATGCAGCTATTTATTTATACTGGATTCTGAACTGTTGAATATTTATTGCGTTATAGTTGTGTGAATATGCAGTAGGCCTATATCTCCATGTGTATGATTATCCTGGAAAAGGTATTTTCTGTTATTAAAAGTAAATATTTTTGAATTGTTAAAGCTATACTGTGTAAGATTCTCAACTAGTGGTCAGTAGCCATATAGCAAACCGCGGTCGCGTTCGCGTCTTTCGCCCGTTTTTCGTACCTTCACACCCCCGCGTCTGCCTCCACAACGCCGAGAGCTATCTTTAGAGGGGTCCCTGGTTCCTGTGCGTTCAGGCATTCCGGAGAAACGGACTATTTCACCCTGCCTGGTAGGCGAGAATTACCTTTTGAGTAAAGAGACACACGGGCGACTACAAATATGGCGACCCCACTTCAAGATGCGCTGCATTGGCCGGTAGTGTACCATGTGTGCATGATCGGCGATGTGATTGGGCAACGTATACACAACGTATACAGATGATGCAGATTACGTAATCATGGCGCGAAATTCTCCCCCCCTCACGGCTCATAGAAAACATATAAAGAGAAGGCTTCAGAAGCTGAAAATAACGGAGTGGGTGTTCTAAAACTTTAGCGATTTAACAGTTAGGACAATTTTAAGATTTGTTTTATAAAAAAAGTTACATAGTAAAACTTTAAGCTTTTTGATTGATTGAAGAATGTATTTGAAGGCTGCATAGGAAAAACAGTTTCATGTTTGTACAAATCACTGGTACAGGGTCAACCACAACTTACAAGGAGATCGTAGTAAGCTTTTCGGCTTATTTACACAAGAACCATTTATCTCATATAACATTGAAAGACAGAAGGATAGAACACAGTAGTACTTTGCATGGGATATTATCAATAACAAAGGGGGGAAAGAAAAAGCATTCAAAAAGAAAAAAGGAAAATAAAATGAAAAGAAAAGGGATAGGCCTATGTGGAAAGGGGGTCCACGGGTCAAGCAAGTAGATATTGAAGCACAAGTAGACTTAATTCCTTTTGGCGAGCGATACAGTCGTACTACTACGATCCTTTGGGCCGATGTACGAGGATGCAGGAATGAGGCCAACTGGCCAAGAGCTTCGCTCTTTTCCAGCGAGCCTCCGTTCCGTTCCTAAGAGCTGCGCTCATCGGGGACACATTACAGAGGTGGAGAGGAGGCTGCTTTTACGCGAGAGGCGAGAAGAGGTTGAAGAGAGGGTCGTGTCAATCACGTTTTCAGCTCCGTTTTTAGATTGTTTTTTGGTCTGTCTGGAGCTGAAAGAGACGGTTCCCAGCACTGGCCAGGACGTTTGCCAAATGCAAAGTTTCTACGAGACGTCGTGAGGGGAGAAACACAAAACAGGCCAACATTTAATCTCTCTCTGTCTTTTTCCTCGACATCACCAAGATGCAACCAACGTGAGCAGCATTCCATCTCGGCAATAATAACACACTTTGTTCTATTATAGACGGCGGGGGGGAAAACCGTGCCTGCTGTGTTCATTTTTGCGCTCCGTTGGTTTAGCTCAGAGACGCGCGCAATGGCACCGGGTAGAATGTGCGCGCTGCTCGCGTACTTGATCCTGATGGACGCGACGCACGCCGCGGTGAGGGCCAAGAAGAAAGCGTCGTCGCGGCCTGTCCGGGGCCGGCCGTGCCTGGACCTGCCGGAGGAGATCCTGGAGCAGATGTTCGGCCGCCTGTCTGTGGGCGTCATGAGCGCCTTCCACCACACGCTGCAGCTGGCGCCCCAGGAGCGACACAACCTGACGTGTCCAGCGGCCAACAGTCGCCTCCGCCCGGACAGAAAGTCTCGCAACCCTGTGAACTTTCTCAGCCTCTCTCCGTGGGCATACAGGTAAGAAACCAGCGGCGTCAGTTCAGAAAAAGCTAAGGTATGGCAACATGACTGGTGACACCAGTCATGTTGCCATACCTTAGCAACAGGCACGATTACAGTACATTTTATTATTTCCCCCTGTAGCCAAGGTATGGCAGCTGCCATAGCTTGCCATACCCAATTGACGCCTCTGCAAGAAGCCAACCAGGGGCGTCATTCTATTCTCCCCAACTCTGAATTGTTTTTGCAGATTAATCCGATGCCCGTCCGGTCCGTACCAACACTATGTGACAAGTGTTATAATTTAGACAAGCCTTTTATTACTTGCGCCAGCAGAGCGCACAAGTAGTGCGATCGGTCTGTTTCCGGCCAATGAGGGAGCAGAGTTCTCAGTGATGTCACCAACAAGTGTGCCTGATATTGATTGATTGATTGATTGATTGATTGAAGAGTTTATTAGCAGTTTGCAATAGAAAGTAGTTTCGTGAAAGCACAAATCACTGGTACAAGGTCAACTAAAAGGAGATCCTAGTAAGATTTATGGCGTATTTACACAGGAGCCACTTTATGTATCTCATATAACACTGAAAGACAGACGGATAGAACATAGTACTTTACATAGGATAACATCAATTACAAAAGCCGAAAAAAGGGGGGGTGGAAACGGGAGTCGCTCTCCATTCCGACATGTCGCCACTCCGAAATTGACTTCTAATTGTCGGAGTGGCGACACTCCCATAGGGGTTAAGTTTAGGGTTAGGGTTAGAGATAGGGTTAGTGTCGGAATGGAGACATGTCGGAGTGGCGGGATGCACCCGGTGGAAACATGGGGGCTTATAGCAGCTGCCTGAAGGTGACTTTTCATACTCATTTTGAAGAGGAGGCTAGGGATTTGCACTCCTTTAAGGCTTGCGGAAGGGCGTTCCACATGGTGGTGGTATAGCTGGAGAACGAATTGGAGCCTTTCTAAATCTAACAAGATGCAAGTTGGCCCAATGCCCACCCACATACATAGACAGCACGCATCACTGATCACAGCAGTACTTGCGCGCTCTGCTGGAGCACAAGAAGGCCATATAATGCCACCAGTGCACAAGGCGCAAGTTGGCACCTCGACAGAGTGCAGTCCAGTTGTTTAATGCAACCGTTCGGCTAAATAATTAACCACTTTCAACGTGGCATCCCTATTTTTGGAATGTCATAGACAAATATTTTCAAACATTCTTTTTGCCCCAACAAAATGTAATAGGAAAAATTTTGGATCTACAAGCTCTCGGCACATTTATAGCTTGTAGATCCACTATTTTTGCTAGAAATGGGACTATGGTAACTTTCCTTTTTTTTTTTTTTTGCCACCCCCGGCCTCGATCTTTAACTTGGACGCGTGACCCCTAACTGAAAATATGTTTTGTCAGACTCGGGGACCAACCCCATAAGATAAGATTTGTGTCAAAAAAAGTACAAATGTGTAGACTTTCATTTCTTGATTACCTCCCCATGACCTTCCTAATGTAAATACCATTTATTTTTGCATTGTGTTTTACAACTGTTTTTCTTATTTCTTCTGCATAGTAGTCATTCATTCAATGTTATATGAGTTAAGTCTTCAATCTATCAGGTTAGGCTACGTTTTCTGTTACCAGTTTCGAGTAGAGGCTGCCTGTAAGGGGCTTGCCTTACCGAAGGCCTTAAAGAAGTTTAAATCCCTAACATCCTTTAAAATCGCCCTGAAAAACTACTTACAGGCAGCAGCCGCTCGTGACTGGTAAAAACAAACCTAGTCCAGCCTTACCCTCCCCCTGATCCTTCTATTGTAAATATCTACTGTATATATTATTCTGCACTGTTCTTTTTTTTGTACCAGTGAAATGTACCGTCATGAAACTGTACCCTTTTCTATGCAAACTTCTAATAAGGTCTTTAATCAATCAATCAAAGTTATAGCCTGTTTCCAGCCCATAATAAACCCACCCCTGAAATTATGGCTCCTCCAATGAGCACAGGGGGTGGGGGTGGGTTTAACAAATAACCAATCCGCGCCGCCGCGGCCCGTTTTTCAAGCGACGTCATCATCAGAAGACGAGGAGGTGCTTTGCTTTGATCTGTAGTGATTGGTTTAGGGAAAGTCAAAGTCCCTCCCCTCCAGAAATCGCTCAAACAGGGCACAATCTCAGACTCAGGCTTCAGCTGAGACTCGGCTGTATTTTAGTGGTGTAGTGCATCTTGTAAACCAGGCCCATTGCAAGATACTGTACAATGTCATCTACTGTGAGCCACCCCACACTTGAAAAGTGAACAGATTGCATTTTCTGTTAACTAAAGAGCTGGAGAGACGGAGAACCCTGTTACTGAACATTCTCATTCTGATTCTATAGCACTGATTACTCAGAATATAGAGCCATTTAAATATATCATCTTTGACATTTTTATTTATTTAAATCTATGTCAGTGTAGTAGGTAACCTACAACTATCCTTTCTTTTTCCCCCCCAGGATTTCCCACGACCCAGCCAGGTATCCGCGATACATCCCAGAAGCCTACTGTCTGTGTAAGGGCTGTCTGACCGGCCCTGGCGGAGAGGAGAGCGACCAGTACCGCAGCACCCCGGTCTACACGCCCTCTGTCATCCTAAAGCGCACAGGCTCGTGTGTGGGCGGCCGCCACTCCTACGTGGAGAGCTACGTGTCCGTCGCAGTCGGATGCACCTGTGTGCCCTTGTTGGAGAAAGACAGGGACGCACAAAGCAGCAACCAGAGTGTGGACCGAACACGGTCCAAAGCTGGGCTCCAGAACTCCACCGACAAACATGTGTAAAAACACTGTAAAATGGAACATTTGTACACTCAAAGTTGAATTTATACTGAGGATTTTATTTTACTGCGAAGGGTATGGGGTAGCCTATATGCTAGGTAAGATTTGTAACTTGTCCTTGATGGGCTGAGGGACTCATCTTGCCCTGGTATAATGGTTCTTTTAACCACTTACAGTAATATAAGCCCTATATAATTAGTTAAAGAACTAAAACATCACATTTTCTATCAATTGAAACATACGCAATGCAAATTGGATTGCATATGTTTCAATCGTATTATGCAATATGTTCCCATTTATATAATATTTTGTAATTCACTCTTTTTATGTTTGCTTATCAACATTGACATGGCTAAAATAGGGATGCCATACGTGCATGGTTTAATCTGGACCCACACCAGAGGCAGCGTTGTTGAACAGTTGCACAAAAAAGGATGAAGAAAAAGAAAAAAACAGATGAGAAGAGGATGAGACACTTGACAGACTCCACACCAGTAAGGACTGAAGGTGGCATTCATTCTAATTGGCTGTCCCACCCCACTAATAATACAACAAGAATGATGTGTTGGGTAACTGGGTTGCATTGGGTGAAGTACATGGAGATTCACACTAGTGGCAATAACCCAGGTGTGGGCAATTATTATTTCCATGGGGCCACATGAACAACAGAAAATAATGTGGAGGGCCGGGGCCAAAAGGCAGTGCTCCCCGCAAGATATACTCCCTGCAAACTAAACACACGGCTTTACCTCCGACTTCAGTAAATAAATACTTAGCAGTCACATTTTTGTTGAAAACCTGGCATTCGGCATCGACTTTTCTTTTTTAGCCACTTTAGCCATTTTTGATGGGTAAGGTAAGGCAGGTCGTCTTGACTTGTGACCAGTCTGACCACCTGCTTGTTATTGAGACAACATCCAATGATCACGCACACGTGCTGATGTACGCATTGCGTCCATATGTACGTGAATAAAAAACGTCATAATAAAAGAAATGCAGTTCAAGTCCATGCATTAGTTAAAATTTGAAAATGTGTTTATTTTTTAATTTGCCATTAACCTACAAGGGCCGGTCAGAGTGAACCAAAGGGCCGCATATGGCCCCTGGCTGCACAATGCCCAGGTCTGCAATAACCTGATCAACACTGCCACCTACTGATGTACAGAACAACTGAAACATTTATGCATCTAGCCTAAATCTATTTCTTATACACCAGTGATACACCAGCATAAAGGGTCATTCCCACCGGGCAAGATAAAGATAAAAAACATCTTTCTCAATTGAAGTGGATGGTAGCGTCCAGAATATCTTTCTCAATTGAGAAAGATATTTTTAATATTTATCTTCCTGGCGGGAATGACCCTTAAAGCTGGGAACAAGGGAAAGTACATTGAATAGATGGGTGTGATTTTTCTTTCCTATGGATTTTATTTTGATCTAGTTGTTAAACGCTCTTGAATAGCTATTTCAGTTTTGGAAGCAGATCAAAATAAAATCTAGACCAGTACTGTACAGCAAGGATCTTCAACAGGGGGTCCGGGACCCCTAGGGGGTCCTCAGAGTTACTAGTACCCGCTCAAGAGACCATATTACACCTGTCCTCCGTGACCTTCATTGGCTCCCAGTCAAACACAGAATCCACTTCAAAGTACTCCTAGACCCTCCGTGATCTCCTGGAACCCAATACCCCATCCCGCTCCCTCAGGTCTGGTGACGCAACCCTAACCCTAATCCTTGTTGTCACCACAACCAAAAAACGTACCTGGGGCGACAGAGCTTTTGCTTTTGCTGCCCCAACCCTTTGGAATGCACTCCCCAAAACCCTCAGAGACACCCCCCCATCCAAACCTTCAAAACCCACCTCTTTCATATTGCTTTCCCCAGCTAATCTACCTTATGTTAACTGTTTTTAATTGGTTGTATTAGTCTTAGTGTTTCATTCTTTAATAAAGTTGTTTATTTTGTTCTTTTTTTGCCCCATTTAAAGCAGCTTTGGGTACTCAGAAAAGCGCTATATCAATTTGAGATATTATTATTATTACACATCTACCCATCTACGCACTGTGAGGCGTTGTGCGCTTGTAGATCGGCTATTTTTGGCAAAGAGGTTTGGTGTAGAGGGGAAAAAGAACAGAGTGAAAGGTCAGGTTTATTAATTATTGACGGTTCAAGTGGTTAAATATCTGAAAACACAAATTGACATGAATCCAAAATACACTGGTGATCGTGCTGTCAAACAATGAAACTATATGGAATCTATGGAAACGTTGTGGTCCCTGCTTCATCTCTCTCATCTAAGGGGCCTGAAAACGTTGAAGACCCCTGCTGTACAGTATATATTATCAGTACTTTATGTGCACTCATTTCCATATACATAGGCAAATTCTAAACCACTTTCAAACTATCGTCCCTATAGTTCATAGCAGTGGGCGTGGTTTACTGGTGCCACTAAAATATCAGCCATTCATTTTCCCCCATAGAGATTTACAAAGATATTTATAATTATTTTAAGCCAAAGAATCAGAAAACCGCTAAACAAAGGGTATTTATTAATGTATCATATCATTAAATGTTCAAATACTAAATTCTAGGCTTAAAATAATTGATATATTTTTCTAAATCTCTATGGGGAAAAAAACAAATGCCACGCTATGCCCTATTTTGGGCATGCCAGAGGCATGTATATTTATTCCCCCCACAAATGTTGGTTGTAGCTTGTTGATCAACTATTTTTACAGGGTGTGCCTTGAGATGTTGACTTGCCCATTGGCGTGCCTAGGGCACAATACATTTGAAGATCACTCATCGAGACATCAAACTAGAGCGGTGCATGCATCACATTAGGTCTGAAACCGACATTACACTCAATAAGAGGGCAGCAGTGATACAGCAGCTTTAAAATAGAAGGGGAATAAAAACTAGTGACGGCCAAAGCAAGACAAGAAAAACTAAAATAGACAAACTCATGTCCAACTCATGATGATGCTCCCAATCATTCTGTACATTCTTTGTGGATTCTGTTCATTAGAGTGCAAACAATCTGAGTCTGACAATATTCTATCCCCTCCAATAATCATATAGGCTGGGATAGCAAAGGGAGACATCAAACATGGTTGAAATGATTCCAGTCGATGCCAATTTACCGCTCTGCCCTATGGATGTTACTGTTGCACTTCAGGAGGACAGCACAAGTGTACCCTTATCCTCGTTGGAGGGTGACAACTTTGGTGTTTTTGGAGAACAGGACAAGATCTGAAGGCTTTATCAGCGTCAGAGGTGAAGAGCTATCACCTCAACTTTTAGGTTGGAGAGAGGAGAGATGTCTAGGTCCGTGGTGATGGCTCTTCACCACGGCTAATGACATAATGTTGTAGTTTTCTGACTTTAAAAAGACTACACCACGGTGATATCACCGCAGACTGTACTATGATACCCCCTTTAGAGGGCCTAACCCATAGATATATAAACACCTTTCCAGGTTAACATTTGGCCTGGTGAATGGCATTAAATTCTGCCTTGCCTTTACCTTTGACAGAATATCACAATACTGTGTATCAGTGAATGAACTGTTGACACTGTAAATAAAGGCATGTCAAAGCTAACCTCAACCTGCACAGGCAATGTTTACAACTGAATTGATGGAGTCCAGAGTCTCCAGACAGCATAGGAATAGAGTGGAACCTCAGACGACACACACTGCAAAAGTGGTCACTTCCACCACAAACGTTCAGGTGGTATATTACTATCATAAAGCATCTGGGCATGATAACTATCTTTCAAGATTGTATTTTTTTAATAGTTGGTGTGAACACTGCCATCCAATTTCGAACAATTTTAAAACTATATTTTTGATAGTGCTCAGTGTGAATGGCCCTTAAACCGTATTGTCTAAACGTGTTGTGTTTAGAGCTTGCAGATGGGCTATTTTTGTTAAGAGATTTGGTAGAAAAAAGGACTGTATCAAGTACGTCCTTTTACAGGTCCGTTTGACCAATTATAGAGGGTTTAAATTGTACCGGATGAGGACAATTTCACAATAAATTAAAATAAAATCTCTGTGATACGATTATCGTGAGTAATTTTTATCATGATAAACGATAATGACGATTATCGTCCCATCCCTAAACTACAGTACACAGGCTCCTTTGTCCATTTCCTGAAAAGTAACGGTTTTGGATATACAAGGTTTTAGCCGACAAAATGTTTATGTAGCCTATACACACAGTAGTCCCCTCCCTCCACCAGGGCCTTGTGATGTTCTTGTACAACTTGCCCGGACGAGAAAATTAAATACTTAAAAAAAGATAACTACGCCACACTGTGGACAGTCTGATTCAACCCCTCAAGAGGACAGGAGTTGGGAGGGATAGTTGACGAAACATCTGAACTCGTTGGCCAGGCACTTGTTGTGTTTGGGCAGGAAGCTGCAGAGATTCAGATCCAGGAGCCGCTTGGCACATTCCTCCATGATGGCTCCTGCAAAAAAAAGAAGGAAAAGGTTTAAAAGAAGGCGTTGTGAGCTTCTAGATCTGCCATTCTTGGTGTACGACACCCACACGTCATTAAGGTTAACTCGGGCTTCATTGGTCTCAAAGGATAAAGTGATAATTCAGCGGCTTTGAAGAGAGGGGTCTGAATGCACCACAGATTCCTATAGGGCGGATTTTGAAGGCTCATAGGGGCGGATTTTGAAGCGGAGGTGGATTCTGAAGGTTCATACCACCCAACAGAATCATGGCACTAATGTCACGTGCGCGCTCCAGGTAGGGAGCGCTCCGCTGTGTCACTTGCACCGCACGGAGGTGCCAAGTCAGGGGGACGAAGATTTACTATTCTGTCCCCCTGGTTTACACAGGGCTCCACCAAAAAGACGCCGTCGTGCCAGTGTCAAAAAATGAACCGGGGCGAATTTGAGCATCCAACGTTGACGTCGCTAGTGGAGCACTTTTCATTAATTAAAACGGGAGCATTCCCAGCGTTGACGTGACACTCAACGCACCCAGTGGAGCCGGGGGGTAATGGCGCTGAGTCGGCTCATGCGACCTTCGCACCGCTCGACGCGGAGAGTCGCTCGCTACGCTCGCTCGGCGGGGCTCAAGGTCGCCTGAAACGGCGTGCCTCCGTCATGGTCAATAGAAAACGAGCACTCCTTTACAAGAACCTAACCGCACCGGGGTGGTTTTAGGATTCTTTAGAATCAGCTTCCCCCTGTACAGTACAGGGGGAGGCGGATTCTAAAGAATCTACAGTCCGCCTCCAAGAATCCGCTTCCAGGGTTTCTGTGGTCTGCATTCAGACCCTATTTTCTTTGAATGCTATCAACGCACTGAATGGGAATTTGTCACATCTTTTCAGGCCTTTGAATGGTGCAGTAGGCGAGATACTGAGCTACCGGTAGCTTGTGTGATTAACCTACCCGGTAGCTCAGTATCTCAGCTACTGCACCATTCAATTGTCTGAAAAGATGTGACAAATTCCCATTCAGTGCATCGATATCATCGAATGGGGTGGATAATTACATAACAGTCCAACAGAAGAGATCTTTATATCTTAATCATTTACACTACACTACTTTAATTTTCATATTATATCCTCATCATACAGACTACTGTATTCTTATACGTAGCATGTGAGCACAGAGGTCCATGACAAAGCATTGTTTTTGAGTTGGAGCTACTCTCAGCGCTGCCACCGTCCGAGCCTCTCACCTGTGCAGAGCAGCACCTTGCCCTTGGCCAGGTACTTGACGGTTTGGGCCACCTTGCTCAGACACTCTTCAGACAGGTACGGTGGGTCGGCCAGGACAATGTCAAAGCTCTGAGGCGGCAGCTCCTCCGGCAGGGCCAGAGGCTCCTTGTAGTCGTAGAAGATGAACTCCTGCTCGTAGACGGCGAAGCGCCGGTCGTACTCCAGCACCACGGCAGAGACCCTATCGGAGCCTTCCACCACCCCCTGCTTCAGCTTCTGGTAAACGCTGGGCGCGCTCACACAAGCTATCCTGGGAGAGAGCACAAAACCTCATTGGCTGCTTTCACACGAACCGTTATCAGGGACATTATTTGACTCAGTAGGACCTCATTACTTGTTCCAGCAGAGCATGCAAGTACTGCGTTCGGCTGCATATGTAGGTATGTAGGTAGGTAAGCGTATGTGTTTAAGCCCATAGCCCAATCAGGGACCAGCATTTCTGGCAACGTCATCATTAACAGCCAATGCAGGCCCAGCATTGGTGATGCCATCGCCAGTGGTGAGTGGACCTCATGGCACGCTCTGCTGGCGCACAAGTAGGCCATGTATGGCCTTCTTGTGCACAAGGTGCAAGTTGGCACCTCAACAGAGTGCAGTTCTAGTTGGCATCTTCAATTGTGCAGCCGATGTGTTCCGATGTTTTAAGGTTACCACTTTCACAAGTTACGCACGTACAAATGGCTTGGTTACATGTGTAGTGAACACTCTCTCAGGAGTTAACCCGGCTGCGTGCTTACCTGCCGCCCTCGCCTGCTTCACGTATGAGCTCCTCTGCTAACCTTGTGGCCGTGTCGTCACTGTACCAGAACTGGCTCATCCCCTGGTGGACAGACAGACACACCAATGGTAGCAGGGATTAGTATTACACCATGTTATTGGTATTTACTTGCATCAGCAGAGCGTGCAAGTACTGCATTCAGCTGCATATGTACTGTAGGTAGGTAAGTAGCTCTGTGTGTTTAAGTCCTAGCCCAATCAGTGGTGATGCCAGTGGTGAGCGCACCTCATGGCACGCTCTGCTGGCACACAAGTAGGCCATACATGGTAGCCCATACATGGCCTACTTGTGCATGAGGCGCAAGTTGGCACCTCGACAGAGTGCAGTTCTAGTTAAAACATGGAATTGATGATAGAACATACTGTATTGATAATATACAATATATTATCATTATATATTGATCTACCTCTTTTTAATGATATTCTGATGATCTAAAACATGTATATGACTTATGTTATGATATGATATAGTACATACTATAATAGATATAATATGCAATATATTGATATATGATATTGATACTGTATATTATTGATATGATATACATTAATCTATCTAGAGATATGATTGATATGATGTATCTTTACAATACTTTTTGTTTTCACTCGTCTCACAACTCTCACCCAGTCCTCTTCCACGGCTCCCACAGCGAACATGGCAGAGGACGATGATGATGGAGCGTTTTTACTGATGTTGTCGTTGTAAAACTCCTGCAGGGCAGCCATGGTGGCGGCAGACAGCGTAGGGACGTCATCATCACTGTCACTCATAACTGCCACGCCGTCCTACCACAGGGAGAGTAGGGCTGTCACGATTATGACATTTTACATGATGGCGATTAATGGTCATTCAAATAATTGCAATTAACGATTTAATTGTGTTTTTTGTCGTTGAAAGTTACATTTCTGTTTGGCTTGAAGGCTTTGAAGTTGCACATGGCAGATATGACACATAACCAAAATATGCAAAGAAATTACTGACATATTTGACAGCTTTATACTTAAAAAAGAACATTGATTGTGGAAATAACCGATCTACAAGCTCACAACGCATCGCAACGTGTTACAGCGGTGGTTGTTTTGTTTTTTCAAAGGATACAAGAAGAGTGGCCACTAAGGAAGAGTGGGCAACTCAATCTAAAATGTTGTGAAAAATGTAAAAAAAAAAGAACTGAGATGAAAGAAAAGGGGACATCTCGCTCTTTCGAACGACCATCATTTCGACCGGAGGGTTAGCGACTCACCCCACGGAGGTTACGGTGGGTAAGGGTTAGAGTTGGGTGTCGAAAAGATGACATGTAGAAACAGCTAAACGCTCCCGAAAGAAATTTGTATTTAGTAATGTAAAGTATTCATGATTTGAACATGCACAGTACATTATTTTATCAGACTTAAACTAGTCGGGGGCCTAATGGTAATTTCGCGCTAATCAGTCTATAAGTGCCAGATTTTGCACAGATGTAGCCCAGGGCATGCTCTAATGATTTAGCTAGGGCGCCCGAGTCGACAACCTTCGGGGTCATCACAGTGGCCAAATCAAGTTGGGCTCCCATTGACTTTCTATACACTGTACTAAAGGAGGAAAAAAACTCTGCTTTAAGTAGCATGTGAGGGGTCTAGGGGTTTGTCATGATTCTTAAAGCAGATTTTTTTGGGGGTATTTTCCTCCTGTATAGAAAGTCCATGGGAGCCCAACTTGATTTGATCCCGAAGGTCGCCGACTCAGGCGCCCTTGCTAAATCATTAGAGCATGCCCTGGGCTACATCTGTGCAAAATGTTACGCTTTTAGACTGATTAGCATGAACAAACCCTAAGGCCCCCGACTAAACGTACCCTTCAATGTCTTGTTCCAAATCCAATAATGTCCAAAATTATTGGATTTATTTGTAGCAATTATAGAAATATTAATTCTTAAATGTAAAATATTCAATCATGTTTGTGTACTTTACATTACCTATGACCTTAAAAAAAAGTAAGAAAGAAAACGATGTCAAACATCAATTTTACAGGATCGGACATGAATAGGTCCTACCGTCCTAGCCGCAAATTGCAACACTAGATTTTTTTATAATCGGATGAATTTTATAATCGGATGAATCTAGGGTTGCAATACCTCCCATAGGCAGCCAATGCATCAAAACGTTATTTTGCTATCTGATTGTATTAAACGACGTCAAAATCACCAATATTGTGGCTCTATGGAAAGCTTGGAATTTACTCTTGCTATCTGCAAAGTGTTTGTTTCTGAAAAATCCACCGTATAATTGTTATGATTTATTTTCTGTCAAGAAATCCGAGCAGAGTCAGACATGGTTTATTTTCTAAGTGATGAACTTCGGAAGCGCTTGTCTTCTATAACGCCATGTCCCGCTGCCTCCTGCATAATGTGACATTTAGAATCATACAATCAGATAGCAAAAAACTGTTTTGATGCATTGGCTGCCTATGGGAGGTATTGCAACCCTAGATTCATCCGATTATAAAAATATCTAGTGTTGCAATTTGCGGCTACTACCGTCCTACATATTATTAGCAAAGATAATTTGTAAACAAACAAACATTTAAATACACAACACTGATATTACCACTTGTAACTCACCCTACCCTAACCAACCCCGTTTTGAGTGTTGTTTCAACACAACACTCTCCTTGAGCCTTGAGGGTACCTGGGGGTTCCATGGTGTCCTGACTCTGAGTCTCCTCAGCTAAATGATTGATAGTTGGGAACCAAATAGATCGGTGATGTAAGTAAGAAGTAACTAGCGTACATTTATATTACTTAGTTAACAATGTTTAGTTTGCTTGAGTATTTCCAATTTCCAATACTTTTACTTCTACTCCAATACATCTCGGATCCAAAGATTGTACTTTTACTCCACTATATTTATTTGAAAACTTTAGTTACTAGTTACTTTGTAGATTTTGATTATCATTACAAAACATACATTATCCACTTCAGCCCTATCTGCCATTAGAAAATAGCAGATCCACAAGCTCACAATGTGTATGTGGAGCTAGTAGATCTGCTATTTTCAAAGGATTTTTTTTATACATTTGAAAACTTGAAATGGAGGCTTGAAAGTCCAACATCTTAAGCACCAGACCAAAGGGACATCCCTAATAGACCAGGGGAGATATTAAGACTTTTGATGCCATCAGGCTGGCTGAGGCAGTGAGTCCCTCTGCTGCAAGTACATTTTGACACAAATACTTTTGTACTTTTACTGAAGTACATTTTGAATTCCAGACCTTTTACTTGTAATAGAGTATTGCTGCATTGCACTGCAGTATTGATAATAGTTTTACTTGAGTAAAAAAACGTGAGTAGTAACCTAGAGTAGGCTACTTTTTCCACTACTGAGAAATCAAATAGGTGCAAGTTTGCAACACTGTCGGGTTTCACACTGTAGACTGGGCTCCCAGTCGACAAAGGTAATTATCAAACTGTGGGTCCTAAAACTCCTTTGTGAATTGAACATTGGTTCCTTGAAAGAAACATCTGGTTTGAGAGTCACTTAAACGAACCTACCTGTTATAAACAGACAGATATGTACTCGACTGATCCACGTGTGTGTGTATGTTTGTGTTGTGTTTGCACCACTTCCGCTACCGACGTGATCGCGCGCTTGCGCGCCTACGGAAAGCCAAATAGTCCAATCCTCTCTAGTGCACTAGTCTGGGATCACTTCACTTTACGGGGTTTGATCCGGTTGGGAGCGGAAACCACTTTACGTCATGTTGTAGTCCTAGACGGACTACACTTTGGCCGGAACTATCAACCGGATTCAGTTTTAACCCAAAATATTCCCCTGCACCCAAGGACATACTTTTAGGGCCGACCTAATAAACACCTTGATGAGGCGTAGTTTTGCTTTAGAAAAATTCGTTTGGTATGTGCATATTTTAATCCAACTCGTAGCGACTGGCAAGACTACGCAGGCTACTCCAGCATTTTAAAAGGGATTGGGGAAACAAACGGGGGGAACCAAATCAAAGCGACGCCGCTTCTTCTAGTGGTTTCCGCGCTTTAGGCGGAAACCAAACGGTCTGTTGTGAACGAACACCAGGCTCTCTCCCGGGAGAAAGCCTGGTAGGCGAGGTTAGTGCACTAGCCATAAATCATAACACCTGTAGAGGTCGCTAATATTCGGACGTTACAAGACGTAACGACTAGTTTCCCAAACACTGGGTCGGTACCCCTTTGTGGGTCGTGGGGCCATTTTTATGGGTCCCTTAATTTTTTTGTTTCCTACATTTTCTTATAATAAAAAAAAAAACATTCCTAAAAAAGCAACATTTGAATTCTGAAAACTTGATTCTGAAAAATAATATTCAATATATATAGACCTATATGTCACGGTTTGATAGAGAAATAGTACGGTCGAGAAACGGAGCACTCGTCGTGCGGTACGGGGCGGAACAAGCGGTCGCTTTGAGCCAAAACAACGTCCTCCAGGCGGAGCCGCTCGATTGTCCACGACATTGCAAGCGGCGCGAAGGCCAGCGGACCTTGGTCCTGCTCTTCGCCCCCGAGCGCCGCGAGTTACGAAGCCGTGGTGAATGCAATCGTTATATTTATGCCCAGGCCGTAAGGCCTGGGCAAGCCCACGATAAACGCCCTGTCCAAGTGACTACAATGGAGCGCTCCCTAGCTCATAGTAAGCGAATGGCTAAACACTGCCGAGCTAGGCTAGTAAATAAAGAAAGAGAGTCGCAAACGAGTGACGTCAGCGCCTTCACTAGTGAATGGCTGTCGTCGCCATCTGGTGGTGATTGGTGTGTGGTGAACGACAAAACAAGCGCTCTTACAATGAACGTACTGAGTTACCCAAACATACTGTAACATATATATATATAATATATATATATATATATATATATATATATATATATATATATATATATATATGTGTGTGTGTGTGTGTGTGTGTGTGTGTTTTCCCCAGTCATGTTATGAATAAATATATATATATATGTTTTCCCCAGTCATGTTATGAAGAAATATAAAAATAAAATAAAATACATAAATTAGAAAACAAATGTTTAAGAAGTAGTGAAAGTAGCCGATCTACAAGCTCACAACGTAGCGCAAAGCGACACATTGTGAGCTTGTAGATCTGCTATTCTCACTTGTTTGGGTCCTGTGTAAACGTCTAATTTCTCCTTTGTGTCTTGAGCTAAAATGTTTGGGAACCACACTGCTCTAGGCATTGTGCGAGAACGCCAGTGAACAATGGCCAATATTGTTGATTCTTGCATTTTTCCACACATCATATCCAAAAAGTTTAAGGTAGCCCCCCCTGCTCGTAGATGTTTTACATTCAACGGTAAAGAAAGTTTAAGTGACAGGTTGAGACAAGCATTTAAATCGCTTTTTATTCAGCCAGAGTAGACCCGGTTGGCACCAAAACCAACTGTGCACTAAGGATATCTGGGCACCAAAACCATCTGGGCACCACTAGGGACATGTGGACACCTGGACAACTGGACCCTAGGGACATGTGGGCACCTGGAGAGGTGGGCAACTGTGCACCAAAACCTGGTGGTGACCACACGACACGTCCAAGTGCCCACATGTCTCTGGTGCCCACATGCCCACACGTCCAGCAGGGGTAGAGACAGTTTCTCTATCCCTGAGCTAGGGAGGCATATAGCTCAGGGGTAGAGAAACCATCATTAGAGCATGAAGGGTTCCCAGTTCGAATCCGGGCTCCCCCTGAGTTAATGTCGAAGAGTCCTTGAGCAAGACTCTGAACCCCTCCGGTGAGCAGGTTGGTGGTGCCTTACATGGTTTCCTCCGCCATTGGTGTATGAATGTGTGTGTGAATGGGTGAATGTAATGCACAATCTATGCAAAGCACCTTGGATAAAAGCGCTATATAAATGCACCATTTACCCAGATGTCTAGGTGCCCACTCGTCCAGGTGCCCAGTGTTCCAAAGAATATGGTGCCCAGATGTCCCTAGTGTCCACCTGACTTGGACCATAGGCTATAGGAGGGATGTGCATGACATGGCTACATAGTAATTATAATATTTCATGAGTATTACGGTAGGCTATAATTGAAACTGATATTTAACACTGAACTTTACAGATTCACTGTATTTCCCAGGGTCCCTATTGTGCCCTGCTATATTTTATTATTAATCCATTCTATTATGATCTCCTATTTTTGTAATAAAGAGCAGAATAATTGTACTATGATTTGTGTGTGGGTCTGCTGGGTCATGTGTGTGTGTGTGTGTGTGTGTGTGTGTGTGTGTGTGTGTGTGTGTGTGTGTGTGTGTGTGTGTGTTCCTGTTTTACCCACCATCTGGGGACTAAAAACTGTTAACACAGTCACATTCTGGGGACCTCCCTACTTTGTGGGGACAAAAAGTTGGTCCCCACAAGGAAAAGGGTTAAGTTTAGGGTTAGGGTTAGGGGTTAGGTTTAGGGATAGAGGTTAGTGTAAGGCCACAGAAAATGAATGGAAGTCTATGTAATGTCCCCTGTGTGTGGCGCGTGTGTGTGCAGGCCTACCACTGGTCACCAGCGGTATTGCAGCTCATGCTGCAGACAGAGTCTGGAACGTAGTCGGGAACATTACACTCACTTATAGGAGACAGTGTGACCACCGCTCCAAAAGGGGTTTCATGAGTTACTTTCATTAATCATCCTGCAAAGCTTGGCCAATGAGTCAAGTAGGACATATAGTACATATATACACCAGTAAGACTCCCTAATCGGGAGATAAGCGACCGTCAGGTCGCAGCGTGATTTTAGCGCAAAATGTGTAGGAGCAGTGTCCAAAAATGTGTTTGAAAAAATCGGCCAGATGGTGGCGCTATATGGGACAGATCCATGTTGATGACATGAGTGTAGACATACTGTGTACCGATTTGCGTGATTTTAGGGCAAAATCTGTAGGAGCAGTGTCCAAAAATGTGTTTGAAAAAATGGGTCTGATGGTGGCGCTATATGGGACAGATTCATGTTGACAGCTCTCTTGGCGCCGCCGAGGCGGACGCGTGGGTACCGGCCCCGGCTCTCCCGGTCGCTCCTAGCCCGAGTTACTGCATTTTATGTGCGCTGCAGTGGCGGGGTTCCTCCACTAGGGGCATCCATGCTGGAGCACCAGGAGTCGGTGGTCCCCGGGAATTCCCCGTGAACAGTCCCGTTTGGGTGGTCATTTGGTCATTTTCGCACTTTTTGGCGGCGGCGGAAGGGGGTCCCTGGAGCTCCGAGGGTCCCTGGTGGGGTGGAGGTTGTGAATTGGCAGGCAAGGAGTGTGTGTGCAACGTTTGGCATGGATTGGGGCAACGGTGGCGGAGATATGAGTTGGGGAAAAGTGTGACGTGACGGACAGACTGACAGACAGCCGGTGGAGGTTTTGGTAGTAACTGCGACCTGACGGTTGCAATAATGCAAGTGAATCGGACCTCCCCTCCCGGCTTTGAACCGCAGGCCTCCCGCGTGAAAGTACAATATCTTAACCATTACTCCAAAGGGAGATACTGGAGTTTTTGAGGCTTCAAGGCTGGGGCTGGGACTCTCTCTGCCACACTTACATACATACACAGCCTACATCCATATGCTGTATACTTCACCTAGAAAGATGCAATTGGAATTGCAAGTGTAGTTGCCGTGACGTGTGTCACACTTGCAAATTAATTTTGTCTTACCATTAGAATTTTCCCCATTCAAGTCAAAGGGTGTGAGAATTAGAATACACATGAGACCATTTGTCACCGCTTGATGTTGATGAAATAGATATTTTATTTAAAAAGAGAACATGCCAAACTAAAACACTGCATTCAGCTGACAATTATGTATCATTGCTGTCGGACAGAAACCTTGCATTTAAACTTTTTCAAGTTTTTTTTGTCAATTAATGCCCTATTTTTTAAGTGTCACACAAAAATAGCACAACTGCAGATGTACAAACTCACAGCGTGTTACGTTGTGAGCTTGTACATCTGAAAATGTTGATACGTTTTGAAAGCGGATAAGAGTGTCTGTGGGTTAAATTCTAAGTCACTGTTCAAGATTTCACAATTAACGATTATGAAAGTATTAACCAGAGCTTGGATCCATTTCTTGAAAAGTAACGTTTTTGGACTTGGCCTACAAGGTTTCCGTCCAACATTGATGATATGACAGTGTTTCTCCATGCACCCCTAGGCTACACAAAGAAATTGAATCATTTGTTTTTGCTGTTATGATTACTGATAAAACATTGACAAAATGTGCGTGAACCTGCTCATCTGTGATGTGGAAAACTAAATTAAATCAAAAACTAACTAAAAAAGCCTACGCGGTCACATTTACTAAGTACTGAGAGTTTTAAATGTCTGAAAATAAACCGATGATAGTTGCTGTCAAACAAGAAGCTATCTATGAAATCTATGAAAATGTTTAACCTGTAACACAATGTTATACAATATGTAGGGGGCTTCATGGCTCTCTCTCAGCCAAGGGGTCCTTGGCCCGAAAATCTTCGAAGACCCCTGCTTTATTGTATTGGCCATTGTATAGACTTCATCGGGGTCTCTGTGGTGGAAAAAGTACTCAAATTAAAAGTATCAATGCTGCCATGTAGAAATACTCTGTTAGGGCACACCACACTTTAATTCTACCTATGAGGGTGGATTCTGTCAATGCTTTACAAATTTTCTTTTTTTTTTTGCCATTCACAGTTTTCTTATGAAGAAAAAAGAAGACAGCGTGACCGTGTCCAAGTAAAAGTCTGGAATTCAAAATGTTATTTGTGAAAGTAAAAAACTATTTTATCAAAAGCAGAAATTACTCATTAAGCGGGGGAAATTAATCCTCTGAAGCAAATGGAGAGAATAGCAACTGTCTGCATTTAATCCTTATTGGATTACAGTAATAGATTTACATACAGTACATTCATACATTTTAACTGCCATCTTCCCCACAATTTAGTCCATAAAGGCCAGTCAGTGTCTCTCCAAAACCAAACTTCCGAGAGTTCCTACTTTCCCTGTGTAATGCTTTTCAAAAGTCGCGATTGACGTCATTTTGTAGTCGAACCGGACCTCTCTGACAAAAAGTTTGGTTTCTGAGAGACTATGGACAGGACTTAATTATGTCCCTGTTGTACCCAACTCCTACTCTACTGCGATTCATACTCTGCTTTTAGAGCCAAATGTATTTCTATTTATGACGTCATTCAGAGGTTCGGGGAACAGCCGTCATTAATTCGGCTGTTCGGTGCCACAGAGATTTGTGACTCCCCAAAGTATGAATTGGACAGAGAGTTCAGACTTTCTGACGTGCAGATTTACGAACTTTTTGTGTAATGCTTTTCAGTCGCAAGTGACATAATTTTGTAGTTGAACTGAACCTTTATGACGAAAAGTTTGGTTTCGGAGAGAGTATGGACAGTCCTGTGGAGGGGTAGAACAGGGTTCCCAAACTTTTTTTTTTTTTTTTAAGCTCGAGACCCAAAAGAGACATTTTACAAGATGTAAAAAAGAGCCAAACATACAAAAATAGGCCTATATTTGAATTATTGACTTAGGGCACAGCAGGGCCGGATCTAGGCATAATGCCCCCCTAAATGCCCTGTCTGCCCCACCAAACAAGCATGTAAAAATAAAAAAATTCAAAAAAGATTAAATTATTTGAAATGTTATGCTACGACTAGGTAGATGGATAAACTACTGCGATATTATATAGATAGACAGACAGACAGACAGACAGACAGACAGACAGACAGACAGACAGACAGACATGGCTAGATCCAGCCCTGGGGCACAGTCACACCGCACTTTTATTTTACCTATGAGGGCGGATTCTGCCATTGAATTACAATGAGAATGGAGTGGTTTGCTGCCATTTGCAGATTTGAGGCTGCGAGACGTAGTGAAAAGAAAAATGTTTTTCATAGGCCTAGGCCTTCTTTTAGAGCATACCCGTGGTTATAACGAGGGCATAGATGCCAAAACAAAGGAGAATTTCTCATTTTAGTGTAGCTCTCCATTCCGACATGTCGCCACTCCAACATTGACTTCTTATTGTCGGAGTGGCAACACTTCCATAGAGGTTAAGTTTAGGGTTAGGGTTAGGGATAGGGTTAGTGTCGGAAAGGAGACATGTCGGAAAAGAGACATGCCGGAATGGAGACATGTAGTGACATGTCGGAATGGAGACATGTAGTCCCTCCTCCTGATGAGAAATGGAATGTAGCTTTCCGGAGGCTTTTTTACGAGGCTACACAAACAGCATTCTCTGGCTAATGTATTCCCATGGCTTCAAGGGGATGGGACCTTCTGATTGGTACAGAAACATCCTGGCTTCCATTTTATACTGAAACCTCAAAATAAAATGGCTGAAAATGCCAATTCCCTTTAAATGATTTATTTCAGAAAGTGTTAAGTAGTATAAATTACTCTTTCTTTTATATTATATAAACGATTTTAGAGATGCTATTTCACCTGCCTATAAGCAGTGATGAATTGGTCTTGGGTCGCGCGGCCCCGCCACCCCATATCTTTTCTGAGCAGGGGTCTCGCCTCTCACGTAAACGGACATGCATTGATCCCAAAACCCCCAAGTTCACACCTCAACGACGCTTTAGTGTCACAACAGGGTGTTTTAACAAAGAAACAAGCCTATATGCATATCAATAGACCTGTATTGTAGGCGTTAAGCGGCGTGCAACCCCCCAATCATTGAATCACCAATGCACCACAGCCCTAAGTAACTTGTTGTTTTTATACACGGATGGTATCACATCAAGATAAATCAGTGCAGAGAAGACGTTAGTGATGAGCTTAAACACGTATGTAACTGGCTGTCAGATAACAGATTATCTCTGCATGCTGGCCAGACAGAAGCAATACTTTTTGGCTCAAAGATTAGATTAGCTAGATCCACTGTTTTGGTCATCGAAATTGGTAAATCACCTGGGCCTGAAAAGCTGCTTTTCTTGACAGTCCAGTCCTATGCATGTTGGCTGGTGCATTGGTCCTCCAGAGTCATTTTGATTATGCATGCCATATCTGCCGGTATATTTGTCTTAAAAAAAAAAAAAAAAAAAAGCTTTAACGGCATGAAACAATTTGTAAGGTCCACCCACAAACTCATTTGGACCAAACATTTTTCAACAGACTTAATTGACTGTCAGTTGATAAGTACACTTTATCAAGCTGCTTCTCACTTTAACATTTCTAAAATATTTGTTTTGTTTTAACCCATTAAGTGGGCCAGTCTTTATGTAGAGATGTGTGTCATCAGCAGTGTTGGGCAAGTTACTTTTAAAACGTAACTTGTTTTTAGTTACTCTCTGAAAAAGTAACTAGTTACTTTACTAGTTACTACATTATAAAAGTAACTAGTTACTAATTACTTTACTTTACTGTAAAAAAAATAACAAAGTACTCTTATTTTGAATTGCTCTAACTGAAAGTAAAACGCTTACTTTCCTAGGACACAAGCTCTTATTTCGAAGGACAACCGTCCGGAAGTTAAGTGTTTACACTCTTTTGACACCATAGCTTGACACAACACTACTGGCTTTAGCTTGACGAATATTCTATCAGTCACAGCAAATCACGGAGTCACACTATAAGGAGACGGCTAGTATATTCATTTTCAATGAAAGGCAAGTGCAGAAGCAGGTAACAACAGAGCTCTCTCCAGAGGAAAAGGACTGTGTTACATTATTATTAGTTGCGTACATAACGCTGTTACATTGTAACACGTTATTCCCAACACTGGTCATCAGTATAGCAGTGGAAAGATATCCCATGCTTGCTGATGATGACCGATGTATGTATAGTGTGAACAGGATGGGGCCAAGTACAGATCCTTGGGGGACACCACAGGTGACAGGTTGGGTCTCGGATTCAGCACCACCCAAGGAGATGCACTGGGTTCTACCAGAGAGGTGGAAACGAAACCAGTCCAGAGCAGAGTCACAGTGGAGTGGAGGCGGTCAAAGAGGATGATGTGGTCGACCGTGTCGAACGCTGCACTGTGGTCTAGGAGGATGAGAAAGGAAGGGGAGCCGGCGTCAGCTGCCATCTGAAGGTTGTTTGTGCTCCTGACCTCAGTGTTGTGGGCTGATTTTCTTATCAGAGCATAAGTAACTGGGCAGCAACTAATTTTTCCAACACTTTGGAGAGGAACGGGAGGTTGGAGATATGTAGTTTGGGTCAAGGGTCTTTTTCTTTGAGAGGGAAGAAAGGATGGTTTCAACCTTTCTTTAAAAAAAGTTGTTGCATTTCTCATCTGTAGTTTCTCTGTGTGTTGGAGTTTGTGGTTTGAGGAAGCGATTTATGGTATTTATATGAAGTTGGAGTAGAATCTGGACTGTGCGTCTCTGAGGAGGAACATTGAGGAGGCTCACGCCGTATACAGTGGAGATGATTTCCCCTTGGTGTGTGTACGCTGGTGTCTCTTTAGGTTACTTGACTGACTGAAACTCTTGTCACATTGGTTGCATTGGAAAGGTTTTTCTCCAGTGTGTTTACGCTGGTGAGTCTTCAGGTAACCTGACTGACTGAAAGTCTTGTCACATCGGTTGCATTGGAAAGGTTTTTCTCCAGTGTGTGTACGCTGGTGTATCTTTAGGTTACTTGAATGACTGAAACTCTTGTCACATCGGGTACAGTGGAAAGGTTTTCCTCCTGCGTGTGTATGTTGGTGTATCTTGAGGTTTCTTGACTGACTGAAGCTCTTGTCACATCGGTTGCAGTGGAAAGGTTTTTCTCCAGTGTGTGTACGCTGGTGTATCTTTAGGTTACTTGAATGACTGAAACTCTTGTCACATCGGGTACAGTGGAAAGGTTTTTCTCCAGTGTGTGTATGCTGGTGTCTCTTTAGGTATCTTGACTGACTGAAACTCTTGTCACATCGGTTGCATTGGAAAGGTTTTCCTCCAGTGTGTGTACGCTGGTGTATCTTGAGGTATCTTGACTGACTGAAGCTCTTGTCACATCGGTTGCATTGGAAAGGTTTTCCTCCAGTGTGTGTATGCTGGTGTTTCTTTGGGCAGATTGACGACTGACTGAAACTCTTGTCACAGTGTTTACGTTTGTGAGTTTTCTTTCTTGTGCAAGTTGGCTGATGTGTTTTAACTTGTCTTGGTTGTGTTAAAGTTTCTGTAAACTGATGACTGTAAGATGCCGGTTTGTCTGTGTGAGACCCGAAGGCATCTGGACATTCTGAACAGGAGAACACCTGAATCTTGGACCTCACTCCTGAGAGAGAGAGAGAGAGAGAGAGAGAGAGAGAGAGAGAGAGAGAGAGAGAGAGAGAGAGAGAAAGAGAGAGAGAGAGAGAGAGAGAGTTAAGTGATGAATGAATTAAGTGCATTTTGACCAGAGCATTTGTCACAAACTACAAAGTTTGTGTTTAATTCCAGTGTATTGTGGTGGCAGAAATGTATAGTAACAAATATGTGTATTATGTACTTGTTTTCCTTCCATTCAATCTCATTGAATGGATGGTCAACCAGCCAGCGCACATGCTAATTCAACTCAACTACAGCTGTCAATCTTAACAGCTGAGTTGTTTCCCCCACGCTTACTCTCTCACTCTGTCAGCGAATGTGTACTTCTATCTATGTGTATGGTACCTTTATCATTAGGACATGTCCTTATAAGACCATGTTAGCATGCATCTCTGTCAGAATGGAATATAAGAGCTGTATGAGAATGGGGCAGGGGAGGCTTGTGCCCCGAGCGGGCTGACAGGAGAGGCCAGGGGACCTGCTCTTTCATGATCTGTAATGATGAGACTATGCTTAACGTTTTGCCTTTTTAAATAAAACTTTGTCAATCCTTCATCCTTGTGGAACATTAATGTTTCCATCATAGTATTCATGTGTTCATGTGCATCTTCAGATGAGCCTTTTGAGTGGATATTCTTTTACAAATTGAAGGATAGATGTAAACATATTTATTTATTTACCTGCATCAGTCTTCATGGGTCGTTTCAGATAACTGCCCGTGTGACTTCTCATGGATGGAGTTTGTTTTGATGATTTGGGGTTCTGGGATAGCTTGTTGCTCAAAGACAATCGTCGCACTTCCACATTTTGTGTCTTGTGTGACTTCAGTTTGTTTAAAGCTGACTGACCTTCCCTGGTCTCCTCCCAGTCACTGTCTTCTATGTCAGATTCAGAAAAGGGTGAAATCCACTCATCATTGTCTTCAGAGTCAGATTTAGAGCAGTGTGAAGAGAGGAGCCGGTCATCTCTAGTTCGCTGTGATGTTCCACAGTCCTCTACATCAGCTTGTGATTTGCTGTGTTCAGTTGAGGTGCTGGCTACAGGCTCTGTCTCTTTGTTTTCATCATCATCATCATCATCATCATCATCATCATCATCATCATCCTCATCATCATCATCATCATCATCATCATCATCTTCACTTTGCGCTGTCAACGTTGACCCACCAGCCCCCTCTGGTCTTTGCAGTAGCTCCTCCTGTTCCTCTTTAATCTCCAGAGGTTGCAGCTTCACCTGGACCCGAATGGGACTAGTCTCCTGTTGTTCTTCTTTAATCTCCAGCGGTTCTAGCTTCACCTGTACCAGACTGGGACTAGTCTCCCGCTGTTCCTCTTCAGTTGAGGTGCTGGCTACAGGCTCTGTCCCTTCATCATCTTCACTTTGCACTGTCAATGTTGACCCACCAGCCCCCTCTGGTATTTGCAGTAGCTCCTCCTGTTCCTCTTTAATCTGTGGAGGTTCTAGTTTCACCCAGACCAGAGTGAGGCTCTTCTCCTGCTGTTCCTCTTTAATCTGTATCTCCAGAGGTTGCAGCTCCACCTGGACCAGACTGGGACTAGTCTCCTGTTGTTCTCCTTTAATCTCCAGAGGTTCTAGCTTCACCTGGACCAGACTGGGACTAGTCTCCTGCTGCTCCTCTTCATTTGAGGTGCTGGATACAGTCTCTGTCTCTTTGTTTTCATCATCATCATCTTCACTTTGCACTGTCAACGTTGACCCACCAGCCCCCTCTGGTCTTTGCAGTAGCTCCTCTTGTTCCTCTTTAATCTGCAGAGGTTGTTGTTTCACCTGGACCAGACTGGGACTAGTCTCCTGTTGTTCTTCTTTAATCTCCAGAGGTTCTAGCTTCACCTGGACCAGACTGGGACTAGTCTCCTGCTGTTCCTCTTCAGTTGAGGTGCTGGCTACAGGCTCTGTCCCTTTGTTTTCATCATCATCATCATCATCATCATCATCATCATCATCATCATCATCATCTTCACTTTGCGCTGTCAACGTTGACCCACCAGCCCCCTCTGGTCTTTGCAGTAGCTCCTCCTGTTCCTCTTTAATCTCCAGAGGTTGCAGCTTCACCTGGACCCGAATGGGACTAGTCTCCTGTTGTTCTTCTTTAATCTCCAGCGGTTCTAGCTTCACCTGTACCAGACTGGGACTAGTCTCCCGCTGTTCCTCTTCAGTTGAGGTGCTGGCTACAGGCTCTGTCCCTTCATCATCTTCACTTTGCACTGTCAATGTTGACCCACCAGCCCCCTCTGGTATTTGCAGTAGCTCCTCCTGTTCCTCTTTAATCTGTGGAGGTTCTAGTTTCACCCAGACCAGAGTGAGGCTCTTCTCCTGCTGTTCCTCTTTAATCTGTATCTTCAGAGGTTGCAGCTTCACCTGGACCAGACTGGGACTAGTCTCCTGTTGTTCTCCTTTAATCTCCAGAGGTTCTAGCTTCACCTGGACCAGACTGGGACTAGTCTCCTGCTGCTCCTCTTCATTTGAGGTGCTGGATACAGTCTCTGTCTCTTTGTTTTCATCATCATCATCTTCACTTTGCACTGTCAACGTTGACCCACCAGCCCCCTCTGGTCTTTGCAGTAGCTCCTCTTGTTCCTCTTTAATCTGCAGAGGTTGTTGTTTCACCTGGACCAGACTGGGACTAGTCTCCTGTTGTTCTTCTTTAATCTCCAGAGGTTCTAGCTTCACCTGGACCAGACTGGGACTAGTCTCCTGCTGTTCCTCTTCAGTTGAGGTGCTGGCTACAGGCTCTGTCCCTTTGTTTTCATCATCATCATCATCATCATCTTCATCATCATCTTCACTTTGCACTGTCAACGTTGACCCACCAGCCCCCTCTGGTATTTGCAGTAGCTCCTCCTGTTCCTCTTTAATCTGTGGAGGTTCTAGTTTCACCCAGACCAGAGTGAGGCTCTTCTCCTGCTGTTCCTCTTTAATCTGTATCTCCAGAGGTTGCAGCTTCACCTGGACCAGACTGGGACTAGTCTCCTGTTGTTCTCCTTTAATCTCCAGAGGTTCTAGCTTCACCTGGACCAGACTGGGACTAGTCTCCTGCTGCTCCTCTTCATTTGAGGTGCTGGATACAGTCTCTGTCTCTTTGTTTTCATCATCATCATCTTCACTTTGCACTGTCAACGTTGACCCACCAGCCCCCTCTGGTCTTTGCAGTAGCTCCTCTTGTTCCTCTTTAATCTGCAGAGGTTGTTGTTTCACCTGGACCAGACTGGGACTAGTCTCCTGTTGTTCTTCTTTAATCTCCAGAGGTTCTAGCTTCACCTGGACCAGACTGGGACTAGTCTCCTGCTGTTCCTCTTCAGTTGAGGTGCTGGCTACTACAGGCTCTGTCCCTTTGTTTTCATCATCATCATCATCATCTTCACTTTGCACTGTCAACGTTGACCCACCAGCCCCCTCTGGTATTTGCAGTAGCTCCTCCTGTTCCTCTTTAATCTGTGGAGGTTCTAGTTTCACCCAGACCAGAGTGAGGCTCTTCTCCTGCTGTTCCTCTTTAACCTGTATCTGCAGAGGTTGTTGTTTCACCTGGACCAGACTGGGACTAGTCTCCTGTTGTTCTTCTTTAATCTCCAGAGGTTCTAGTTTCACCAGGACCAGACTGGGACTAGTCTCCAGCTGTTCCTCTTCAGTTGAGGTGCTGGCTACAGGCTCTGTCTCTTTGTTTTCATCATCATCATCATCATCATCATGATCTTCACTTTGCACTGTCAACGTTGACCCACCAGCCCCCTCTGGTATTTGCAGTAGCTCCTCCTGTTCCTCTTTAATCTGTGGAGGTTCTAGTTTCACCCAGACCAGAGTGAGGCTCTTCTCCTGCTGTTCCTCTTTAACCTGTATCTGCAGAGGTTGTTGTTTCACCTGGACCAGACTGGGACTAGTCTCCTGTTGTTCTCCTTTAATCTCCAGAGGTTCTAGCTTCACCAGGACCAGACTGGGACTACTCTCCAGCTGTTCCTCTTCAGTTGAGGTGCTGGCTACAGGCTCTGTCTCTTTGTTTTCATGATCATCTTCACTTTGCACTGTCAACGTTGACCCACCAGCCCCCTCTGGTATTTGCAGTAGCTCCTCCTGTTCTTCTTTAATCTCCAGAGGTTCTAGCTTCACCTGGACCAGAATGGGACTAGTCTCCTGCTGTTCCTCTTTAATCTGCAGAGGTTCTTGTTTGACCTGGACCTGACTTGGACTAGTCTCCTGCTGCTCACGGGAAACCTCGTCGTCAAACACAGGGACATCTAGAAGGAGAAGAGACAATCATAGATTGATAAAACTCATTGATAAACACTGATTGTCACTGAAAGATTGAGAGCAGATCGTTCACGACTGGACATGATCGGCAGAGGTCAGGGTCACTACTACAGATGGTGCTCGGTAAGTGACATGGGTGTCTCGAGAGCGGAGCTCAGTCCACTTTACAGGGCGCTAGCCCAGCTGAGCCATATGTCTTTTTGCAATGCACTCATCGCTGGGGTGTTCACATGCCGGGGCTGCCGGTGATGAAGATGGATAGTGGGGATTAGGGCTATAGGCAGGGAGCGCATTTAGTATAGCGGGGTCTATCAGGAGTGCCTTCAGTGGGCAGTGGTGGAAAGTAGCTATACGTACATTTTCTCAAGCACTGTACTTACGGTAAGTACAATTTTGAGGTACTTTTACTTTACTGGTGTATTTCCAACTACTCCACTACATCTCAGAGTCAACTCTTTATTCCACTACAATTTAAACCTTTAGTTTGTAGATTTTGATTATTACAAAACATGCATCAACCACTTCAGCTTTATATACAATTTCAGCCATTTGGAAATAGCCGATCTACAAGCTAACAATGAGTTGCGTGCGACTCGCAATGCGACACATTGTGAGCTTGTAGATCGGCTATTTTCAAAATATTTTTATATATTTGAAAACTTGTGAAATGGGTGGTCTCCTACCTACTGTTAATGGCGGTTATTCATCGCACTGGACAGGCATGCAATGACATACACCGACTCTAGAAGCTGAAGCTGCCACCAAGGTGCCCATGCAGTGCCAAAGGCTCAGACCCTGGGCAGTTAGCACTTATTTACAGTTAGCTGTAGCTCTGGGGTGGGAAAACCTCTTGGGATAACCTCTCTCTGCATGCTCCATGGTGCATGTGCCCTTGTGTGTCAGGGGTTGACATTAAGTTCTCAAAGGAACTTGTCCGTCGGCCAAGTACAGGTCAAGTACAGGCCAAGTACAGGTAATTTTCTACTTCTACTGGCCCGAAAAGTAAATTGCCCATTAGAAAGTAAAATGTAACACTTAAAACAATTTCATGCCTACATTTTTATCCAAATACCTACATAGTTATGATTGATTATGACAATGGGATCATAATATTTAATATTTTTAAGTTTAGCAACAGTGAAAACAGCACATTATAGGTAAAGAGTTCTCTTATTTTACATTCCACAGACCAGACAGACAGAGCGCTTTGCCCATGTTCAGGTGTTTAGACAGATATTTCGTACTGTGTCTATAGACGGTTGTGTCCCCTTTCAAACTGACACTTGCCTGGTCGGGCAACCTGAAAGCAACCCTTAGCCTGCCTTGCTGTGTGTGTAACGTGTGCTGTGTAGTACTCTTGCAGAGCCCTATACTACAGGGGCGTTATGTTATGGAATCAAGTCTAGAAGTGCCCTAAGCCTAGGCCCTAGGGCAACAGCGTTTATTGTTTATTTGGATCCCCATTAGTTACTGCCTTTAGCAGCAGCTACTCTTCCTGGGGTCCACAGAAAAAAATATATTACAAAACATTTATACTTATTACAGTACAAAATAAGAAACAGTTAAATATGTTAAAATACAACCAAAATATAAAACTAATAAATAATAATTATGGTAAATCATTGCAGAAGTACATATTAATATCGCATCAACCCAAAGAAATACAAAAAAAGACAAATTCAAATACGTGTTAACCGCAAATTCCATTTGATATTTCTTTCATTTCTATTTAAAATCAGATTTACTTTTTGCCTGTATGATTTGTGATGGAAGCCTATGCAGCTCGTGTAACATTGTGTGGAGTGGTTCCTGGCCCATGTGGGTGGCATTAAAAGGGGGTTAAGTTACCCATCAACCTGGTTGAATAGGGTCTGGAATATTGCTGTCTGCCATATTAATTATATGATCTAAATAATGAATACAAATGTATTATTAGATTATTAGATTTACATTACTCTTATTGTATTTAATTTGATTTCAATGTGGTCGTTGGTTTTGGACAAATAAAACATTACAATGGAGCAGAGAAATAGGCCACACGTCACATTGGTGCAACCTTGTTTCCAGTGACGTTCCGTGAGATAGATAAAAAGAGAGAGGGTGGGGAGCAAGCTGTGTGGCATGAGAAGAAAGATAAAACAGACGTGCTAAAATGCACGCTCATGCCATAGCCACACCCACATTGCTCGTCATCAAACTCACACTGTTTCCACAAAAAGTAAGGAAACGTTCCTTCGGTCCATTATAGCCAGGGACGGATTAACCCCTGCGAGGGCCCCTGGCCGATAATGTTTTAGGGGCCCCCACCATAACCCCCCCCCCCCCACCATAACCATAACCTAAAATTTCATTTTAGTAAATTGTCGATGACCACGTGGCCCAGTTCCCCCAAGGGCCCCTGAGAGCCAAGGGCCCCTGGCATTGGCCCCACCGGCCCAATGATAATCCAGCCCTCATTATAGCTCCCCTTTGATAATACCAATCGGTATTGTATATTATAAAAATGTTATCGTTGATTAGGCACCTTTACAATGATGTACAGCTTGTAAACATTTAGCATTCATGGAAATGAGCAGCACAGCCAAACGTCTGGGTATAGTGACCCTGACACGTCCAGTGGATTTACTTGAGGTCCCAGCCCCGCCCCTTCATATTTCTTCCATCTACATCAGTTGCTGGTGGACTATGGTTGGTCTGTGACAACTGTCATGGCGGACACCCACTCGACTCTAATTATTTTATAAACTATCCACCTGTTTCCGCCGGAGTTTACTGGAGATTATTTGGACCTGTTTGGACCACACTTCCGGTTTAACAGCAGACATACAAGCTCACGTCGCGTCGCAGATGCAGCCTGTTGTGAGCTTGTAAATCACACTCGGCTGCGGCGCCGGAAGCTCGGTACAGCGTCTGCGCAATGCACTATGGGGCGTTGGAAACTCGTGGATACATTATGTGCCGTTTCATTACGTTTTAACGTGTAATCAAAAAGAAAGTATTTAGCAATCTCACGCCATGTCGGGGGATCGAAGCGCGCGCGTGTGTGCACGTTATTTATTTTATGAATTGAGTACAAAAGGGTTCCATTGAGCTTATCTGAACATTATGCAAACTTCCAACAAATCAACACACCAGATTTGTATATTTTGACCTATTTAGTAGCCTGATATAACTAACGGCACATTAGCTTAAGTGAGTTGGCTGGCTATGGCCACTGGCCAGTGTATAGCCTACACCCTCATTAACCATGATATTAGTCTACATTGCAATTATTATATAACTTGGAAAATCGATGTATCTATAAAGGTATCTCTACATCGGACTACAGCTAACGTCTACATCTGAAGATGATGCCCTGTTAGGGCAACCACACTAATAGAATCCCTTTTATGCCCATCAATATTAAGCCCATAACTGGGAATGCCCATACAATAGAATCCCTTTTATGCTATCAATATTAAACCTATATCTTGTGTCAGTTTAACCAGTGTGGTTGCCGCGACACAAGTCACACTTGCAAATTACGTCTTTGTCCCTTTTAAGCCCATATATGGAGATCCCTGCCCTCTACATCTGATTCCCAGATGATGCCCTGTTAGGGTACCACACTAATAGAATTACTTTTATGCCCATCAATATTAAGCCTATATCTGGGAATACCCATACAATATAGAATCCCTTTTATGTCATAAATATTAAGCCCATACCTGAGAATGCCCATATATGGACATAGTGTGTCAGTTTAACCAGTGCAACTTAAACAACCAACCGCAACTCGAATCACACTCGAATCACACTCGCAATTGAATTCCGTCCTGTGTGAATTCTGTCCTGCGCGACCTCGCTGTTCGCCCTTAGGCGTCTTACTGGTAGGTTTTACTTTGTAAATGAATGCCCTACTACTGTGTCACACAAAAAGATAAAAGATAGCAGATCTGCAAGCTCAAAACATGGCACAAAGTGATGCATTTTGAGCTTGCAGATCTGCTATTTTTGATGCTTTTTAATTTGAATCCTGAAAAGTAACCGTTTTGGACACGATATACACCAGTAACCCTAATCGGGAGATAAGCGACCGTCAGGTCGCATGTAAAAATCGGCCTGATGGTGGCGCTAAATGGGACAGATCCATGTTGATGACATGACTGTAGACATACTGTGTACCGTGGTTTTAGGGCAAAATCTGTAGGAGCAGTGTCCTAAAATGTGTTTGAAAAAATCGGCCTGAAGGTGGCGCTACTGTGTGTGTGTGTGTGTGTGTGTGTGTGTGTGTGTGTGTGTGTGTGTGTGTGTGTGTGTGTGTGTGTGTGTGTGTGTGTGTGTGTGTGTGTGTGTGTGTGTGTGTGTGTGCGTGCGTGCGTGCGTGCGTGCGTGCGTGCGTGCGTGCGTGCGTGCGTGCGTGCGTGCGCGCGCGTGTGCGTGCATGCATGCGTGTTACTCACAGCCTCTCTCAGTGATGTTGAAGTTGTTCTTGTCTGGGGTGAAGATGGGGAGCATGTAGCCAAAAGTCCTGCAGGTGGCAGCAGAGCTCAGGTTTTGACTCAGGGACACTGAGTCATAGGAATGCATGTGGCGCTGTGCCAAGCTGTGACTGGACAGATGGCCTTCACTGTGGGGCATCTGCACACACACACACACACACACACACACACACACACACACACACACACACACACACACACACACACACACACACACACACACACACACACACACACACACACACACACACACACACACACACACACTCACCATATTGTCTAATTGAGGGTACAACTGTCCGTCTTACATTGGACGAATGCAAAGTAAACTAGAAAAACAAACCAAGTTTGAAGTGAGCAGTGGTGCGTGTGTGTGTGTGTGTGTGTGTTTGTGTGTGTGTGTGTGTGTGTGTGTGTGTGTGTGTGTGTGTGTGTGCATGGCCGTGTGTGACATGTGTGTAGCAGTTAATTTCATTGTCGCACGTGCATGCGTGCGTGCGTGTGCATGCGTGTGCGCTGTGCGTGTGTTACTGTGTGTGCCTGTGTGTGTGACGCAAGAGCGCCACTTGGTCACCAGCAGTATTGCAGCTCATGCTATTGTAATGCAAGACCAGCTGATCAATGAACTGTGGAATATACATATATTTACGTTGGGATTATTCGTCAGACTCTATGAACTATGGATTACAATTTTTCATATCAATATGGAAATATAGACACTGGGATTAATCGCCACAAACTCTATTACTGCACAAGATGGAATAATACTGTTTTGCAACATTCTCTCCTGCTGACATGAACACAATGTGAGCTTGAAAACAGTCTACAGTGCGGCCTGTGAAAAGAAATGAGAGAACCTTGGCCGCTCACTTCAAACACACACACACACACACACACACACACACACACACACACACACACACACACACACACACACACACACACACACACACACACACACACACACACACACACACACACACACACACACACACACACACACACAAATGTGCGCGCACTTACGTGCATCTCCCCAACACACCAACGGGTGCTGGGAAGCACCTGTCAGAATGGGAGACAAATGGGAATTTTGTGTCTGCATTCAGATGCCCCTATCACTACGTGGGCATCTGTGACCTTCAACATTGTGCCTTGCTAGTGAAATACTGCAGGAGGCCCGTGCTTTCACGCCCACAGAAAGCACCGGAACCTCCCTACACCTGCTTCTTATCATAACTGTCTTAATATTTCATCATAATGAACTTGTACTTAAATTGTGTTATGAAATGTGTTTATAAAGTTTGATCCAAAAGCTATTTACTAAATAATTGTTTAAGTAACATTACGAGGGAATCAACACAGGTTATAATTATCATGTAATCCACACTGGGCACGCTTCCCTCGTACCTCTCTCTCCCCCTCTCTCTCTCTCTCTCTCTCTCTCACTCCCGTCTGTCCCCCCAGTCTGCCTTGTCCCTTCTCCTTCCTGTGTTATCTACAGTGTTGGGTAGCGTTACTTTATTTGGTAATATATGACTGATTACTTATTACCTTCATTTTAGTAATATTTTTCGTTACATATTACTGTCCACACTAGAGTAATATGTAATACATTACTTATTACTTTAACGCTACTTTTACCAAAATGTTTAAATTGAACAATTACACAATATATATATATGTATATATTTTAACAAATTGGCCTATCAATAAATAATTTCACTAGATTAGATTAGAACAATATGTTCTGTGTTTCTGACGTTATGTTATGGGAGTGATAGCTCTTGTTTTGGGCATGTTATATCTGACAGCCCGTGCGTCGGAGAAAACATCCACCAACGCAGTGCTACAGTTCATGTCATGTGTGGGCTATATGATGCTGTCAAACCAGGCATTTGATAGTTCTCAGTAATTCATAGCGTGTGTTTTCTCTTCAGTTGTTGAAATGTTGTGGAATTTAGTAGCTTACTAGGCTAATAATCATTCTAAACACATGGGCGCGCTGACTCGCTGTGCGCAATGGTTTCCAGCCACTCCACTCCACCCAACAGTGCGTAGACTGTCGACATCAAAGGGGGCTTGAGCCCCTGTCCTTTTATCCGTCTGTAAAAAGTGGCCTCTTCAGACCATGAATGCATTTTTTTTTTTTACTATGGTAAAAGAAACGCAAATGTCCCCTTTCCATACCATAACTGAAGGCTGCATTCAAGAGAATTGTCCACCAAAAGGCCCATTTAGAAATGTCAGCCCCTGCCTCTCTAACATTCTCTGCACGTCCCTGCGTGTCTGTGCCGGTCTGTGCGGGGCAGCACGCAGCAGCAGCACGCAGCAGACACAGAACTTCAAACTGCAAAATATAGCAGAGAGAGGAAGGCTGGGTCCCACGACAAAAATCTGTACCATATTGGCTCAAAACGGGATGACAGGACCCTGGTTGGTAACGCATAAAGTAATGCAGTAACATTAGTATCATTATAATAATATATTACCGTGTTTTTTTTGTAGTAATGCATTATATTAGTCTTTACCGCATTTCGGTAATATATTACAGTAACGCGTTACATTACTAAAGCGCGTTACCCAACACTGGTTAGTAATAACTCCTCAAAAGGAGTCGTAAAGTTTGACACAGACACTAAGCAGTGACCAACCAATCGCTGCTTAGTTATGCAGATTGAGATGAGGAAAAAGTGAAACCCTCACTTTTAATATCTCAGTCTGTCATGTCGTCCCTTCCCAACTCCTCGTCTAAGTGTGTGTTTATTTGTTTTCATTTTGTTTTTGTTTGAAAAGCTGTCTGAACTGAACTCTGAACTTTGCTTAATTAAATTCTGAGCTAAATAATTGAGAACAACTGAATCATTTTTGCCACAATCACCACAATATACCGGTATACATTGACACGACACGAAGAAAGAACAATACCGTACCATCCAGTCTCTACCTGCCAGTGCCAAGGGAGATTCTCACCGCCGTGAGAAAACCTGGGGTCACAGCCCTAAGCCACGGACAACGTTCGTCAACTTCAACATCCGAGCGCAGCCTCGGACACACCGCTGTGGCCTGCGAGTCTTTGCAGCATTGGAACAGCTTGATCGCCATGGATCATCATCAGCTATCGCCCGACATAACTCTCCGTATCAGAAGGTGTGTCGTGCATGGCCCCCATTTCTGTCGTTCAGAGCATGGAAATGCATAATCTAGATCAGGTCCACAGAACAGCCAGGAAGTGAATTGGATATCATTGATGTTTATGTGTGGTGGAGGTTTGAGAGCAGCATTACGGGAGATGTTTCTTTACTGTACACACCCGCGCGACCCCTCATCAGCTTACAGTCATCAGACAAGGTAAAAGAACAGCCGTTCGTATTGGCAACGCGCCGCTGTCAAAATTGCAGCGGAGAACAGTCTGCTAACCGTGTGCGGATAGGACCGACCAATGGCTGTGTATTTGGAAAACATTCATGTGTGTAAGATCACAGACCTTCTAGGGCTAACATTTAGACTTCTGATTCCTGCATCCAGAATGAATTCTTCAAAATATCCAATATTAACTCATTAGTACAGTAATTGAAACAGTGCCACATTCATTGGGCATGTACTAAAACCCAGCGAAATTACATTAAATCATAATATAAAAAAACAACATTCTCGGAAAAACACATGTTCTACCTTTTACCATTGATATGGTTAAAACTTTAAAAGGTAATTTATAGCTTGAGGAACCTTTCAATGGAGTTAAATGGACAAGTGGAGCCATCCTGGGAGGTTTTCAGCTTTTATTGTCAATGATGTGATGCCACATTGCCTTTGCATTACAAAATAGATTAATAACACCACAATAATGCTAAATACAGAATGAAATAACAACCATTTACCATTAATACCTAAAACTATTTTTGTAAGGTTGCATAGGAAGAAAACAAAGGATCAGGTGAATGAGTCCACAAGACGAGTCCTAAAGCAAGGCCTCTGTTCACAGGATCAGTATCAATCTCTGTCTATCCAACTCCCTGCCAACATACAGATGTTACATTATTTCTCCCTCGGTGTGAATGCACTCTTTACAGAGCGATTAAATGACTGAAACTCTTGTCATACTGTTAACATTGTGAAGAGCTTTCCCTTGTGTGGACAAGCTGGTGTTTATTCAGGCTACCTGACCGACTGAAACTCTTGTCACAATGTTTACAGTTGAACGGTTTCTCTTTAGTGTGGATACGCTGGTGTGTCTTCAGGTCATTTGACTGACTGAAACTCTTGTCACAATGTTTACAATGGAAAGGTTTTTCTCCAGTGTGGATACGCTGGTGTGTCTTGAGGGCACCTGACCAACTGAAACTCTTGTCACAATGTTTACAGTTGAAAGGTTTCTCTTTAGTGTGGACACGCTGGTGTGTCTTCAGGTTAGATGACCGACTGAAACTCTTGTCACAATGTTTACAATGGAAAGGTTTTTCTCCAGTGTGGATACGCTGGTGTGTCTTGAGGGCACCTGACCAACTGAAACTCTTGTCACAATGTTTACAGTTGAAAGGTTTCTCTTTAGTGTGGATACGCTGGTGTATCTTCAGGTTAGACGACTGACTGAAACTCTTGTCACAATGTTTACAGTTGAAAGGTTTCTCTTTAGTGTGGATACGCTGGTGTCTCTTCAGGTGAGATGAACAGCTGAAACTCTTGTCACAATGTTTACACTGTAAAGGTTTGTCTCCAGTGTGGACACCTCCACTTGTCTTCTCCCAATCATCACTGTCATCAGTCACTTCAGAGTCAGATTCTAGTTCAACTTCAGCTTCAGAGCAGTGAGAAGAGATGTCTTCATCATCAGCTTCACTTTTCACTGCTGGTAATGTCAACACTGATCCACCAGGCTCCTCTGGTCTTTGAAGTCGCTCCTCGTCTTCCTCCTTAATGTGTGGAGGCTCTGGTTCCTCCTGTTCCTCTTTAATGTGTGGAGGCTCTGGTTCCTCCTGTTCCTCTTTAATGTGTGGAGGCTCTGGTTCCTCCTGTTCCTCTTTAATGTGTGGAGGCTCTGGTTCCTCCTGTTCCTCTTTAATGTGTGAAGGCTCTGGTTCCTCCTGTTCCTCTTTAATGTGTGGAGGCTCTGGTTCCTCCTGTTCCTCCTTAATGTGTGGAGGCTCTGGTTCCTCCTGTTCCTCTTTAATGTGTGGAGGCTCTGGTTCCTCCTGGAGCAGACTGGAGCTCCTCTCCTGTTCAGGAGGATCCTCCTCTTTACACACAACCATGTGCAGGATGTCTGGGAGCAGAACAATAACAATAGTGAACACTGGGTTCCTAAAAGTCTATTTTTCCATATTCCGTGTTCATAGCTATGACCAAACACTTACTAAATAAGTACAAGTGGTTCTTGAAACCGGAATTTATGTATTTAGTTATATTACCCGAAAAATAAATGATGGTGATAGAACTATTTAATTTGAATATGTTCTTTTTTTTCTTGCCTTGCAATGTTACTGCATTGTCTACTTCTCACCTCAAATGTTTTAGAAACATTAAACGTTGTGTTTATAACATAACTAATGTTTTAGAAACATTAAATGTAGTGTTTATAACATAAATAATGAGGTATCACTCTCCTCCTCCATCCTCTCCTTGAGCTGTGGGACTCCAACCCTGGGATTGTGGTGCAGAAGAAGCCATCTTAAAACCATGAATAAAGGATGGGAAAGTGACATCGCTCCATTGACTCACAATGGGAGCTCCGCGGCCCGCTATCTGTGCTCAATCCTGTTCAATTCGTGCTTGATCGTCTAAAACCACCATCGGTATGGGCAGCGGAACGTATACAGACGCCACACAGAAAGTTTCCGAATCAAAATCCGACCTAATGAAGCTGCGTAAGGGTCGGATGGTTTGCATTGAGCCTAACGGCTAGCAGAAGCTAATGTAAAGAAAAGGCCTGGTTTAGCGGTGATGTCACAGTCTCGTGTTGTTACCAGCTGAAGGTAAACTAACCGTTTCGCTCCGTCTATTAACCCAAATAAAAGCTTAAACAATGCTTTTATATTAAAGTCGATCGGCAGGGACGTCCATAATGAGCTAGTCGATCAAAAAAGTTGACCGGCGCTAAGTGAGTTTATAAAGGGATATTTCACTTTAAAAAAAACCTTTAGTCATGTTATCGTCTAATCAGGCTTTTAGGAACACGCAGGACAGTTTTTGAATTTCTTCATTCAGTATTTAGATATTTGATATTCATTTCTCCCATTTACCCCCTTCCAGGACCTTCCCATACAAACCCATTATAACTTCAAACTCCATTTTAACCATGATAGATTCAATGAAAACAACTGTCCATTTTTTGGTGACTCCTGACACCCTCTGAATAGTGAGCAGGCCGTGTTTTTTCAATACATTTTTTCATTCATTTTTTTTATAATCTTTGATTGTATTTTATAATTTTCATTTCCCCAAAAGATTAATAGAAATCATTGAATTGTTTTTAATCGAAAAAGCATGGCCTGCTCACGTATTTGGAGGGTGTTGGGAGTCACCAGAAAAAAGGACAGTTGTTTTCATTAAATAGGATTTAGGATTTTGCGTTAACTCGTTCATAACGCGTTAACTTGGACAGCTATAGTTTTGACAAGATCATCATATATTCTAGTGAAAATACGTACTGAGGTGTGGGTGGTGTTTAATAGAGATGTCCCTGGCTGAGTCTGGAGAGTTCATCTTCACCTGCAGTCAGGACTCCACACACTGCTCTGAAATGAAGTGAAGCAGACTTTAATAAGATGATACACACAGTCTGGACTCCACACACTGCTCTGAAATGAAGTGAAGCAGACTTTAATAAGATGATACACAGTCTGGACTCCACACACTGCTCTGAAATGAAGTGAAGCAGACTTTAATAAGATGATACACACACCTGCTGACATGATACTGATAATAAGATGATACACACGCATGCTGACATGATACTGGTACTAAACAGTGCCCACATTTGGAGATGATACATCTGGGTCCTCAAACATTACTTCTGAGACTCCTGCATTCAGTCCTTCATACAGTGTGCACACCCCATAATAACCCAAACTGCACATCGTTCGGAGCACATATCTTTGAACAGGTAAGGACTAGTTTAAGATTACACAAGGAAAAAATCTATCTGACATTGACAATCTATCTGACATCTCCTAGTACTTATTATAGGATGTGTACAGTGGTGGAAAAAGTACACTGAGTTTGTACTTAAAGGGGAAGACCACCCATTTTCAATATTGAACTATGTCATTAATATACCTTAGCTTAGAGGATTTGTGTGGAAATAGAAAAAAGTTCCCCCCCTTCTGTGTTGCCTAGAACTGGAGGATTGATTTTGGGGTTTGTATTGTAAGGTACAACTTGATGACATCACACCGTTGTACTTTACAATACAAACCCCAAAATCAATCTTCCAGTTCTAGGCAACACAGAAGGGGGGGATCTTTTTTTTCTATTTCCACACAACTCCTCTAAGTTATATTAAAGTGATCCCTGGCTAATATGACAAATATGCCTTAATACATTATAATTGTCCTCTATAACTGCAAAGTAAAATTAAAAACACCTTAAATAAAAGGTCCCTAGAAACACCTCCCTTAGGGTTCGCACTGTACTCGATGGAGAAAGTGGTTTTCTGGGCCACGCCCACCTGGAGCGTGGGAAAATTCGTAACTTTGCCCAGGAAGGGAGTAGAAAGGCAAATGAGGGCACCAAAATGTGTGCAATCGTCGCATTAGTGGGGGTAGAGCACATAATTGAGTCGATATCTCGAAAGATAATTAAATTAATTGGGCCACGCCCATCTGGAGCGTGGGAAAATTGTGAAATATCAGTAAGATGTTACAAAAGTGCAATTTTTGTTTCGTAGTGATCGTTGAACATTCTTGTAACTTTCTTTTTAGCTTCTAGTCATGATGGACAATCGCTGTTGTATCTGTCACGGGGAGAAACCTGAGGCGTTGAAAATCCTCTCGGCCAATGGTTTCCAAACCATGGTAAATGCTGCCGTGGAAGGGTCCAACACCTTGCCGCCAGAGATACATGCTGGAGTGGGTTACCACAACAGCTGTCGGAGCAAGAAAATACGAGAGTTGAAGAAGAAATCTGAGGAGGTGAAACCACGGACTAGCCATAGACACGAGTTTCACATACGACTGGACTGTCTATACTGTGAGAGGACCTTGAAAATGTTTAACGAAGCCGATCAAGGTCTATCTGATCGAGAGAAGGTGGGTTGCTCATGACTGTGGGTTGCTCGTGACTGTGGGATTTGGGTTACTCATGCAATGGAACAACATTTTAATTCCTCTCTTTCTTTCAGCGTGTTGATTGGGTTCATCCGAGGTATAAAGATCTTGCCAGCAAAGTTGAAACTGACGGCCCCAATTCCTTTGAGGAGACACTACATTGGAAAATTACAGGTGAGAAATAATCAATTTTATTTTTCTCTGCCCAGTGCTTTGGTTAACAGTTACCATTTTTTACTTTGGGTAACACTATTTTGTCCTTTCAGAAAGACTCGAGAAGAATCCAGACGACACTTGGGCTCTAGAAGTGCTTGGAAGGATCTCTAGTGTGTCACTGAGAGCTGCTGATGGAATATACGACAAAGGATGTGCCGCCAGATTCAGCACTGGAAGGAAAAAGTAAGTACTGCAAAAATCATGCTGTTCAAATCTAAGAAACTAAGTAGATTACCCATACAAACGGCGTCTAATGATTTGATCCTGGAATATATTTTTCAGGCCAGGAGAGTCTACCCACAATGTGGGAGCGCCAAAAGACATTGTGCGGCGACTGATCTTTGATGAGACTTTTGCGGACATGCAAGAGGAGAACAAAGATGATGGTGGCATGCGGATTTCTGAGATCTACGAAAGGATGGAGCAGAGAGTCCATGGGACTGAACATGACCCCTTCAGTATCCGGAGCATCTGCAGAATCCTTGAGGAGGATGACTACAAATAAATCGTTACTGTTGTCCGGCGCTTCGCTCTGTTTCAGGAGTCAACTCAAGAGATCTTGAGGAAGCATGTCGAGGAGTTGAAGGGTGCCAACGTAGAAAACCAGGAGTTCCCCAAAGTGATCAACATTGGCTCGGGGTACGTGGCTCCTGAGTCTGTGAACGTTCACAAAGCTGTGGAAGTCGGCACTAAGATCCTGGAACGCATGAACGGCATCGCTGTTGATGGGCAGTTTAAATGGAAGAAGAAGGAGTGTGCCATACAGATGCCGTCAAAACCTCGCATCAGAGCCACGGCTGATGGAAAGAAGGAGACTCGATTCGACACAGAGCTGGCTCTTCAGAGACTCATGATCAACAAAGAGTCTGCTCTGGAAGCCTTCAACTATGAAATGGCCGACTATCCGCCTGCTCTTTTCAACGCCGATGGCCTGATGAGACCGAGTGGGAAGAACAAGTTCTCGAACTACCTCTGTGACACCTGGGGCAAGGGTTCAATTGTCGAAGAAGCCACCCTCACTAACCCCAACCCCGTGATCGTCTACGACGGAGGGATGTTAATCCAGAACCTCACCAGCCTTTGGACACGGGGAAAGACGCTGGGTGGCATTGCAAATGAGTACGTCTCTCACCTCACCCGACAAACTAGAGACTCTCTGGAAATCATCGTCGTGTTCGACGGGTACGAAGAGGAGACACCGAAAGGATACATTCAGCGTCAGAGGAACCCCACTAAGACCCTTGATTTCGTAGTCCAAGACGGGACTGTACTTGATCTTGAAGCAACAGTGTTTCTGACAAACCCGAGCAACAAGCAGGGGTTCATCAACCTCCTGAGTGATAAGATCAATGCAAAGCCCAGGCTAACTGCTAAGAAGTGCACTGGTGACGCAGACAGGCCTATCGTAGAGACCGCGTTGGAGACACTCAAACTCCACAAACCCGTACTCCTCAAAGCTGATGACACTGATGTGTTGGTGATGTGCCTGGCCGAGTCTCAAACCACGGGCCTGTACCTGAAAAGGGGAGGAAAACTGTACAATGTCGAGTCATTCCAATTCAAGATCGAGCCTTCGGTGGTCAGGCAGAACTTACTCGTACTCCATGGGTTCTTTGGGTGCGACTGCACCTCAGCATTCTTCTATCACCCATCCTACACCGCTCTGACGAAGAATTGGGACCATTTTTCCAGGGATCTGGCAGTCTTCAGGGATAAAAAAGCCACCATCCCCGATATACACGCGGCTGGTATAAGGCTGGTGGCCGCGATGTATGGCTGTGATACCGACCTGAACGGGGAAAGAGCGCAGATATTCATGGATCTCTGCAATGACAAGAAGAGGAAGAGAAAGGTAACCCTGGATCGTCTCCCTCCAACTGCTGATGCAGTGGGGCTGCACGCTCAAAGGTCCTACCTCCAAATCCAAGAGTGGAGTGGAAACTCCCTGAGGCCTGAGTCGTACGGGTGGAAAAAGGTTGACGGTATTCTGGAGCCCATACCGATGGGTCAGGAGCCTGCACCACCCTTCTTAATGGAGGTGAAGAAGTGTGGATGCACGTCAGGCTGCAGAAACCGGATCTGTAGATGTGTTGCTGATGGACTAGCCTGTACTGACAAGTGTAGCTGTGGGGAGACCTGTGAGAACCCCAAGAACTCTGAGAACAATGATGATGCAGATGATGAGGTGTTTGATGATGCACATAGTGAGAGCTCGGATGAAGAGCGTGACTGATGTGCGGACTGATACAATGATAGAGTGTAACTTACCTATTATATACTAATAAAACTCAATCTGTACTACAGGCTGTAAACTTGAATTTATTTAATTTATGAATGCAGCGAGTTTATTGCTCCAATACCCCCTACCCGTTTTCCTAATCTGGCCCTGTGAACATTCCCCGATTCTGAAACGAAAATTGCAAGATTTATGTTGCGCAACGTAAAAATCGGCCTAATTAGCCAATTAATTAATTAAATGGGCCAACTATCGATCACTAGAGGGTTCATGTATCCCATAAATAATCGACCAGCGACTGCTAGGGGTTTTTAAACCATTTGCTGCACTCATTTGTACTCGTAGGAAACATCTTACAGATATTTCACAATTTTCCCACGCTCCAGATGGGCATGGCCGAATTAATTCAATTAGCTTTCGTGATATCGACTCAATTATGTGCTCTACCCCCACTAATGTGACGATTGCACACATTTTGGTGCCCTCATTTGCCTTTCTACTCCATTCCTGTGGAAAGTTACGAATTTTCCCACGCTCCAGGTGGGCGTGGCCCAGAAAACCACTTTCTCCATCGAGTACAGTGCGAACCCTAAGGGAGGTGTTTCTAGGGACCTTTTAGAGTGCCTTGGAAGTGGAATTAGATTTATAACAATTTTGCCTCTTTCGCGGCATCATATGACTGGCCTAAGGGATCACTTTAATGACATAGTTCAATATTGAAAAAGGGTGGTCTTCCCCTTTAAGTAAAAGTATCAATACTACATTATAGAAATACTCTGTTACTAGTAAAAGTCAAAGTTTACTTAAATAAAGGTACGACATTATGGGCATCAAAATGTACTTAAAGTGATCCCTGACTAATACGACAAATATGCCTTAATACATTATAATTGTCCTCTATAACTACAATGTAAAATTAAAAACACCTTAAATATTTTATTTCTTCTAGAAATAGCTGATCTTTCACTCAGTAGGGGAAATGCCTGTCGCAAGTTGATGATGTCATAAATGTCATGTGTCATTTTTATGGCATGCATGTGCAAAAAAACAAAACACAAACACATTTGAAATATTGATTTGATGCTCATATTAACCATAGGAAGTATTAAGTTTGTTTTTATTTTCACATGCATGCCATTAATTCCATAGGGATAGATCACACTTGACATTTATGACATCATCAACTTGCGACGGGCATTTCCCCTATTGAGTGAAAGATTAGCTATTTCTAGAAGAAATACAAAAATTGAGGTGTTTTTAATTTTACATTGTATTTATAGAGGACAATTATAATGTATTAAGGCATATTTGTCGTATTAGTCAGGGATCACTTTAACGTAACACAAGTAAAAGTACTCATTCATTATACAGAATGTCTCATTTCAAGTTTTCAAATGCATATAAATCTTTAAGCTAACATTGTGAGCTTGTAGATCTGCTATTTCCAAATGGCTGAAATGTATATAGGGCTGAAAGGGTTACTTTGTGTTTTGTAACGATAATCAATCTAGAAAGTAACTAAGGTTTTCAAATAAATGTAGTTGTGAAAAACGTGTGCAAATCTTTGAATATATGTTTTTTTAAGCAAACATTTGTAACTCAAATTTTGCTTCTGGGGAGTCCCTGGAACCAAATATTTTGAGATGGGGGTCCGTGGCCAAATACTTATCATTTTGGGGGTCCTTCACATGAAAAGGTTTGTAGTATGGTGACTACTATGGATATTTAGAATAACCAGTGTGATATTATGGGTCAATAACAGGGTTTATTACACTCAAGGTCAGCAGGGACACAACTCTGAACAGGCTGGGTAAAAAGGAAGCTGGACCAGCATGCAATGTGCATCTACTTCCAAGAAGGCTTAAAGAAGGAGAAGACACCCACCCGGAAGTTGGCACACCACGGCCCATGAGCCATGACACTTTGGGTGGCGGAAGTCATAGACGCTAATGTTATTCACCGAACCTCCGGTGCCACTTCCGTCACCCAAAGTGTCATGGCGGATGGCCATGGAGCCTAAAATGACGTCGGTGTCCATTCCTTCTTTGATCTTCCTTGTCTACTTCAAAGCATATCAGTGTCCAGGTAAGCTGCAGTGCCCCCCTCTGGAAGGGAGGAGTAAATGATGTAGAAACATAGGTTTTTCAAAAAACCTTGGAAGGATTTTCAATGTTCAAAGACTTGCACAAATGTTCACGATTTTTCAAAAAATAGATCTACAAGCTTGCAACGCGGCACTTGGTGCCGCGCTGTGAGCTTGTACATCTACTAAATGCATAATAATGCGCTCTCAGTTCCCCCTATGAAGAACATTCATGGGGGGCCCGCAATCCTTGTGCCCAGGGACCAGAATGTGGTGCGACACCCCTGCACGTATGCACAACTATCCAGTGACAAGAAGACAAAACAAAACTATAAAGATGCAAATTGGAAATTGCAAGTGTGGCTGCGAGTCGCACTTTGCACATTAATCTCGTCTTACCATTTTAATGATGTCAATGGGGAAAATTAATTCACTAATAAATGAATGGCCATAATGGAGATATCTGTGTCAGTCCTTGGCCCTTTTATGCCCATATATGGAGATCCCTGATGTCATCAATATCAAGCCCATATCTTGGAATGCTCATATATGGGCATACAGTGTCAGTCTCAAGTGGTCTATGATGTCAGACATCTATGATGTCAGTCATCTCCATATTTGGGAAAAGTTAAATCTTTGCATTTTCCCATTCAAGTCAATGGAGAAAATTAATTCACTAATAAATTAAATTAATATATGAATTAAACTAACGTAGGCTACCTCTCAGTGAAATGCACCCTGAAGCCGTCAATTTGACATAATATTATGGCCCAAATGTGTGCCACCAAAACAGTGGGAGGAGTAGCATGGCAAAATAAAGTTTATCTGGAAATGTAAAGGAATAAATTCGGTACTATAATAGTAGCCTGGTTGGCTAACAAGGAGTGTGGACTATCACTATTCTATCTATACAAATAACGGTCTATAAAAGTGAATAAGGTGAAAGTAGCCAATGTTTTTGCCAACATGCATGTCATACACTCAAACACACACACACACACACACACACACACACACACACACACACACACACACACACACACACACACACACACACACACACTAGAGTCCCCTAAAGCCAGCAAAAGGTAATTTAGAACCTCAACATGTTCAATAGCAGTCAAACAAGTAGGTGAGGTTTAGCAGTAGGTTAACATGGTATTTATTTCACTGTATTCTCATTTAACAGCAGGTTAATGGTATTTATTTCACTGTATTCTCATTTAACAGCAGAATAACATGGTATTTATTTCACTGTATTCTCATTTAACAGCAAGTTAATGGTATTTATTTCACTGTATTCTCATTTAACAGCAGGTTAATGGTATTCATTTCACTATATTCTCATTTAACAGCAGGTTAATGGTATTTATTTCACTGTATTCTCATTTAACAGCAGAATAACATGGTAATAACATTCTCATTTAACAGCAGGTTAATGGTATTTATTTCACTGTATTCTCATTTAACAGCAGGTTAATGGTATTTATTTCACTAAATTCTCATTTAACAGTAGAATAACATGGTATTTCACTCACTTGTATCACTCACTGAACTCAGTGAAGCCCTATGGTTGCTCAAAGCGTCCTCTTTGTGTCTTCATCTTGAAAACAGCTCAATGTTCCTCAAAACGTCCACCTGGGTAAGGGTTCAGTTCAACTCTCACTGGAAAACCAACGTTCACTTGGAATGGACTTGAAGCCAGTTAGCTAGCTTAGCATTAGCATTAGCCCACAGAACAAAACAGTCCTTGCTCTTCTCGTAGACATTCCTTCTAGTTTCACTGCTGTCGAGCAAAGACAATCTCAGACTGTGTAAAGCTGCACTGCAAACATATATTATAATAAGACAGCAAAGCTTCTCTGCTCTGTCTGTCTGTCTGTCCGTTAAACAAGAGGACCGATGGGTTTCAACCCGGACCAGAGAGGGGGACGGACATGATGCTGGTCCGTCCCCGTTTTCCGTCCCCCACTCCAGGGTCTCTATGCTCAGGTCCTGATAATAAAAATATATAATAGCCTATTTAGTTGTGATAATAATAGTAATTCCAAACATTAACTACACAACCCGCACATAACACGATTTACTGGATAAACAACCCAAAATAAAACTTCAAATCGGGAAATTACATTGAAATAAGACTGCTATACTAGTGTAGGGTGACCATATTTTCAGCCACTCAAACCGGGACGCAAAACACTGTTGCCTAAAACTGGGACCCTAAAAGCAATGCGCAGATTGCGCACGTTACCGCGCACGCGCGTGCCCATTCTCTAACGTTCGTGCACGCGCACCGCAGGGTTGCAAACAGGCAGTGAGTGATTGACAAACAGCCTCAGTGTTGAATTCAGACACGCAATGAATGTGTTCCTTTCTTCTGATTGGTTAGGTGAGCATGTTTTCATGAAAAGAACATGATAAATGTCTATGCAACCACTGAAAACAGCTACTATTATTTTAATTCTGGCGAAAACCGGGACAATTTTGTAGTGGATGTTGAAAACCGGGACATATTAGTGTTTTAGAGATATTTGTCGGGACACCGGGACACGTAGCTTGAAAACGGGACTGTCCCGGGTAAAACGGGACGTCTGGTCACCCTATACTAGTGTGTATAGTTTAGTTTCAATGTACAGCAGGGGTCTTCAACAGGGGGTCCGGTCCGGGACCCCTAAGGGGTCATCAGAGTTACTACAGGGGGTCCTCCAACTCTTTGTGTGATAGAAACTTTGTTTCTCCTTTTCGGCAAAGAGGTTTGGTTTGAGGGGAAAAAAGAGCAGACTAAGTACAGAGTGAAAGGTCAAGTTTATTTGACAGTTCAAGTGGTTAAATATCTGAAAACACAAATTGACATGAATTCAAAATACACTGATGCGCCGCAGGCGCGAGTGGCCGCGAAGAGCGGGCCAGGGCCGCGCGGCCGGCGGAGCGCCGCACGAGTTACGAAGCCGTGGTGAATGCAATCGTTATATTTAAGCCCATCTGGGCGGTATGGTGAAGAATTTGTTAATACATTCTACAAAAAACTGGGCGTCAGTAAAGACAGCTTTAAACTTTCCACAGTGACAACTGATGAAGTGTTTAAAAAATTGAGCGCCCTACCTCAACACAAGGCCACTGGCCTTGATAAAATCCCAGCTAGATTTCTCAGAGATTCAGCCGCCACCATTGCTCCAATCATTACCCACATAATTAACCTTTCCATCGAACAGGGTCATGTCCCCCAGGACTTCAAACTAGCAAAAGTAACCCCCCTGCATAAAAAAGGTAGCAAACTAGACCCTGGAAACTACCGCCCCGTTTCCATTCTTAGCTCCATATCCAAAGTCATGGAGAAAATAGTCTACGAACAGATTGCAAGATATCTCGATGAGAATAATCTGATTTACGAGTTCCAATCTGGATTCAGAAAATCCCATTCCACTGATACATGCCTTCTCTATTTGACTGACCAAATCAAACGCGAAGCGGATCAGGGCAAGTATAGTGGCATGGTCATGATGGACCTCCAGAAGGCATTTGACACCGTGGATCATGCTATTTTGATTGAGAAACTAAAAGCCATCGGTCTTGACAGCGCAGCAGTGAGCTGGATGCAATCTTACCTGGTGGGGAGGGAACAGGTGGTGGAGATTAACGGTACCCTGTCCCCCCCCCTCCCAGTAAGCTGTGGAGTTCCCCAAGGTAGCATACTGGGACCTCTGTTGTTCCTAATATACGTGAACGACATGGCATCTGCTTGCGACTGCAACCTGTTCCTGTTCGCGGATGACTCGGCTCTCCTAGTCTCGGGCAAGGACCACTTGCAGGTTGAAAAGACACTTAACTCTGAACTGAGTAAGATCTGCACATGGCTTAACGACAACAAATTATCAATTCACCTGGGCAAAACCGAGTCCATCCTCTTTGGATCAAATCATAACCTCAAAAAGGTAGAGAACTTCACAATCAAAGTGGGTGACAAGGTCATAACACGAAAAAACGAAATCTCCTACTTAGGATGTATCCTTGAAGCTAATCTTTCCAGCGAAAAGATGACTTCAAAAGTAATACAAAAAATCAACCAACGAACTCGTTTCCTACAGAGGATCGCCCCAATGGTCAACTTCAACACACTGAAGACCATAGCTGGTGCAATAATCCAGCCCCTCTTTGACTATGGAGTCCACGTATGGTATCGTGACGCCCCACAAGCCCTAAAAACTAAACTCCAAACAGCCCAAAATAAACTAATTAGGGTCCTGCTTAACCTTCCCAATCAGACTCACCTCACCGCTACTCACCAGTTAAGAGTGGGGTGGCTCAGAGTAGATGACAGAGTACAGCAACTTGCAATGGGCCTGGTGTACAAGATACACTACACCACTATGATACCCAAGTACCTGTCAAAATACTTTAAAAACGTTAAGGATGTCCATAATTACAACACCAGAGGCAGTGCCACAGATCACGTTCAACCCAGAGTCAACTCAAAGAAAGGGTCGAACTCGTTCTTCTGCTACACCACAAAAATGTGGAATGCCTTACCGAAGGCCATAAAGGAGTGTGGATCACTAGCATCCTTTAAAATTGCCCTAAAAAACCACTTACAGGCAGCAGCCGTTCACAACTGGTAAAAACCTAGCCCAACCCTACCCTCCCTGCCCCTTCCTTGTATATACTGTACATACTGATTGTTTAGACTTACTGTTACCTGCCCCTTCCTTGTATATATTGTATATACTGTACTTACTGATTGTATAGACCTACTGTTTTCTTTTTTTCTTCACATATCTACTGCATAGTACTGTGTTCTATTTGTCTGTCATTCAATGTTATATGAGATACTTAAATGGTTTCCTGTTGAAATAAGCTTAGTCTTTTCATGGATCTCCTTTTAGTAGACCTTGTACCAGTGAACTGTACCGTCATGAATCTGTACATTTTCCTATGCAAACTTCTAATAAAGCCTTCAATCAATCAATCAATCAATCAAACGATAAACGCATTCTATTCACCTCCTCCGCGGTCCAAGTGACTACAATGAAGCGCTCCCTACCTCCGGTTCAGCCAATCACAAGCTTCAAAATGAGTGCGGGGCGTGGTTTTCCCATAGCAAGCGTAGAGTTTCTAAACTCGCGAACGGTATACAGTATATATGACTCGTGCGTCAAAACTCTTGATCATTGGTGATATGGCAACTAAGTCTTTAAAATCAATACAGCTTGGTCTGATAAGTCAGAAGTGCATGTCATTCTCTCTCTGTCCCTTCTTCCTTTCTCTCTCCTTTCTGTTCTTTTCTTCATCGTGAAGTGCCCAAATATATTTATCCTATATTTGTTCTAATCATCTTAATCTGAAGTCATTATTTCATTCACTTTGGTGAATCGTTGTGACATCTTTATTATAATAAAACTCCTTGATTAGAAATAGTATCTCTCCTGTCATAATTGTGTACATTATCAAATGGTTCAATGACAATGTCTCTGGAGAAGAACTAGGCCTACTGCCTTTAAGATTAATGACTTTGATAACTGGAGGAATTATCAAATAATGAGTTATCATGGATTTTAATTCGTGATAATTTATTGTTAAAAATAATAGTTATCATCGATTTTTAATTAATGATAATTATTATTAATATATGCAAATGAGCATTATAATTAACACTCATTAAGGTATTACAAAGTGGTATTCTGCTACACTATGGAATAAAGGGGAGCACACACCGGACCCGGGCGGCTGCGCAGCGTCACGTCGCAGTATTGACGAGCGTGAAGTGTTGTGTGTAAACACCAACTGGATGCGCCCCTGGTGGGGAGAACATTTTCCCCGCGTGGCAACCCTGGAATAATAGTGTTCTATTATTCCAGGGTTGCCGCGCGGGGAAAATGTTCTCCTCACCAGGGGCGCATCCAGTTGGTGGACGAGGCGGCAGACTCGCGCCTGCAAGCGTCTGACGCCGCCGGTGTGGGTTAGTTCATTGAAAATAATGGGGCCGTATGTTGATGCCGTGCCGGCTCCGCGTCCGCTGTGTGCCAATAAGGATGGAATAATGAAAAATCTTGATCACATGACTGTAGAGATAATGTGTACCAATTTGTATGATGTTTGGACAAAATCAGTATTACCTATATAAAAGAATGGCTTTGAAAAAACCGAGTCTCAGTCTCAGACAGGCATGTGCACACATACACATCAAATTCAAAGGGGGGTTTTATCCGTCAGTAAAAAGTGCCCTCTCCAGACCAGGAATGCAGTTTCTCTCTGTGTAGAAGTCAAGCATCGAAAACAGCCGACCTCCAAGCTCACAACGCGTCGCAGCCAAAAGGCCCTTTTGGAAATTTCAGCCCCTGCCTTTCTAACATTCTCTGCATGTCCCTGACATCAGACCCACTTACCTCTGTTGCACAGGGATCCCCCAGGCCAGTGGGGGGCGATGTAACATCATCTCCTTCCCCTCCTCCTTCTCTGGTCCTGCTGTGACCTTCTGTGAATCATATTTTCATGTTTTTGCTCAATTTCTTGTAATTTTTCTGGTGTGGTGCTTCATAGGTGACAGTGACACAATAGACAAGCTATATATTATACACATACATGCCAGTTATTCAGATTGATCATTCCAAATTGATAGATTGACTACCAGTGTTCTGATTAGCCACATGTGCCAAATGTTGCTAATAATGTTATACAGGGTGCGTACATTTAGGTCAAAAAGATTTACAAATTGAAAAAAAACATAGGCCTACAAAAAAAGCCTGTAAATTGTCACACCCGCACAACAGTCTACGCATGCAGCCCATAGACATATAAAGGTAGACGCCTCGTCGGCTCTGGGGCGTTGGTAAAAGAGGACTGGCAAGCTTCCTGAATTCTGAAGGACACTTCCTTGGGCATCACAGAATGGGACGCTCGGTAGGCCAATCAGATGCGGGACTGGCGCTGGACTGGCGGGACTCCCTCTTTCTCACTGCAGGGGGCAGTGTGCCATCCACAAATCCACAATGTTCCACAGTTCCACACTTCCGCCAGTCCTGTTTTACCAGTCGCACCAATGAACTGCAGCGGCGGAGGAGGTATCTAGCTTTTTATATCTGTGGTGGCTCACGGAGCCAGGGATCCGGCACCCATTTATTGACAAATTAAGCACAGACACGAACTAACACTAAAGCTGAATAACTCTAAAGCAAATGTAAAAAATATCTAAAAATATCTAATAGGCCACACCTGTGTGAGCACCTGTGTGAGCACTTTGGAATGCCCGTATACTGTATATGTGGTCTATGATGTCAGACATCTATGATGTCAGTCATCTCCATATTTGGAAAATGTTTAGTTTTTGCATTTTCCCATTCAAGTCAATGGAGAAAATCTATTATTAAATAAATTAATTAAAATTAAATATATCTATAGCGTATCTCTTAGCAAAATGCAAGCGAGTGTGAGTGCGTGCCACCAAAACTGTGGGAGGAGTAGCGTGGCAAAATAAAGTTTATCTGGAAAGAAAGAAAGAAAGATGGAAAGAAAGTAGGGCAAGTACTATAGTCTAGTCTGCAAAACATCATATATACAAGTAGTAATTAAAAAAGAAAGATATATACAGTAAACAGTCCGGTGACATGATTAGACTTTTTACAGGGGCCAGTTACAAATTGTAGACACCTCTTTTAGAGTCACAACATGACACGCGCTGTGAGCAACACGCAACTACCAATATTTGCGACTTTAAAGGGCCTACACCATGCTTTTAAAACTATATTTTTTGTATAAATATATGCTCAAAATTGAGTCTTAGACAGGTTTTAACCCTCAACAAACACTCTGACCATTCCTTTTGTTTGTTCTAGCTCTACTATAATGAGGCTCTCCAGCTGCAATAACAAAACGGCCTCTGTTTGCTCAGGGGCGCATCTAGTGGGGTTTTTCCACTGAAAAAAAAAAAGTTTTTTGGAAAAAAAAATCTTTTTGAAAAAAAAAAATATGTTTTTTTTTTTTTTTTTTTTTTTTAAACGGGAATCCGTGTGACGTCACACGGATCAACTCTCAGAACAGCACTGTTCTGAGAACCCGTGGAAAGCTTTTCATCTCTGTCTTCCCAAAACCAGAGAAAGACACAATTGTCAGAAATAGGACTTTGTGAGGATAGAAGGTGCCAGTGGGACCCCAAAAAAAGGTTTTAAAATAGAAAAAGTGAAAATTCATGGTGTAGGTCCTTTAATAATAAGCGGACAACATGGGAACACTGTTGGTCACTGTACCTGTGAACATGTCATCCGTGTCTCTGGTCTCCATCTTCACAGTCTGGAGTTTCCTCTCAACCTCGTCCTCTGCATCTGATGACTGATAAGACACCCACAATCTGTATTGTCTCTGTCAGCACTCAGCAGCAATTTCTGTGCTTTTTTGTGCTTTAACTATTGAAAAATAGCAGATATACATCTGCGAGCTTGTAGATCTGCTATTTTTGAAAAATCTTGAAAATGTGTGCAAGTCTTTGAATATTTCAAATCCTTCTAAGGTTTTTTGAAAAAAGCATGTTTCTATGTCAGTGGTGCTCAAACTTTTTCATGTAAAGGACCCCCAAAATGATATGTATTTGGCCACGGACCCCCATCTCAAAATATTTAGTTCCAGGGCAGGGACCCCATAGAAGCAAAATTTGTGTTACAAATGTTCACTTAAAAATACATATATTCAAGATGTGCACACATTTTCAGAAAAACGTTTCAAAAATAGCAGATCTACAAGCTCGCAGTGCTGCACTCTTTGCCGCGCTGTGAGCTTGTATATCTGCTATTTTTCAATAGCTAAAGTATTGAAAAGGCAAAAAACTCCACGCACACTGTCTTCAAATGCAAAAAGGAGAATTTAATAAAGTTGCGTTTGCCTGATGAAGGTTTAAATACCGAAACGTTGCATCTCTTTATTAAATTCCCCTTTTTGCATTTGAAGACAGTGTGTGTGGAGTTTTTTGCCTTTTCAGTTCACCGACCATTGTTTGGTCTCTCCTCGACAGCACCTGTCGCTGTAGGTGTGCAAAAGCCTTTCGTTTCAATAGCTAAAGTATAAAATAATTAAGGCCCCTCCACCTTGGGCCCTAGTAACTCAGTGAGTAATTTAAAAAGTAAATACTTGTACTCGTTACTTTTCATTTGGACAATGAGTAAGAGTAGTTTAAATGCAGTACATTTTAGTACCTCTGGTCAGAAATAGGCCAAATTGTCAAATAATAGAGGCCAAAATTGTAAAAAAAAATAGCAGACCTACATGCTCACAACGCCTCTGTGGCATTGTGAGCATGTAGATCTGCTCTTTTCACAATGGAACAGATGTAGTCAAACTAATGTAATGCCAACTCCTACAATTCCAAGTGCCTGTCAGGGTGGGGGCCTGCAGTTGAAATATTATTATTTTGGGGGTCGCAGCCTGAAAAGGTTGAGAACCACTGACCTAAGATATGTCCTTTGTTTCCAACATTTGCAGCACTTGATTTGTGTGTATTACATATAGTTTACATAATATAATATATTTTCTTAAAAATGTTATTAAAAGTGGTTTTCTGATTCGTGTTTTTCTCTCTCTATCGCATTGGGACAGCTTAGGTAACCGGTAACGTGTAACATGTACTTTTTACTTTTGAGTAATGTCCTGGACTAGTACTTTAACTCTTACTCTTACTCAAAAAGTAACAGTACTCTTACTTTGAGTAGGATTTTTCAGTTCTCTTTCCACCTCTAGTTGCTATGCTATATATGTAGCACTATTGTGTGCGTGAAGCTACCTCCTTATCTAATTTAGAATATAATCAATCAATATAATAAAACTCTCTCCCATTCCCTTTTTCTCCTCTCTCTCCCTCCCCCTCTTTTTCACTCCTCCCTCAACACACACGCACACGCACACACACACACACACACACACACACACACACACACACACACACACACACACACACACACACACACACACACACACACACACACTCACACACACACTCATTGTAATAGCCCTGGCCTGTCATTTTTTTGCACATTTAATGACAAGAAACTGACATTGAAACGACGAGAATGAATCAACTGTGCTCACAAATCAAAGCAGTTTACAAGAACACATCTAGCATGATGATGCATGTAGAATCTTTGATAACTTATGAAGAACCGATGATACATGATGATATACCAATGATATAGCTCCACAACATAGAAACAGATCGTTATATTCAACATCACTTCCTGTGATATTACTTCCTCGGGATCCAACACCAAGAAAACCATGCACTGCTTAGGTCTATGCATTTCAACCTAGCCTACACAACATGTTCACAAGGCCTTGCACAAGAGACCAATGTTATTAAATTACATACCAGTGGTGGGAAAATTACTCAAAAGTTTTACTTTAAGTAAAAGTATCAATACTGCTATATGGAATATTCTGTTACAAGTAAAAGTCCAGAATTCAAAATGTACTTGTGTAAAAGGGAGTGTTGGCATCAAAAAGTAGTACCAACACAGTAAAAGTTGCCTACAAAATGTTTGAAAATAGCAGATCTACATCTCACAACACGTCACGTATTTTCAAATAGCCAAGGTATAAAATAGGTCAAAAGTGGTTGATGTATGTTTTATAAAATGATAATGTATATCTGCAAAGTAACTAGTAACTAACGTTTTCAAATAAATGTAATGTTGTGAGCTTGTGCCTTGTAGATCTAGATGTATCTGTGACTGCCATTACAGTAGATATAAGCACTCATTTGTTCCTATGTCAATTAAAATGTTAAACGATAGATTGAGTAGAGGCAATGTACTTTAGGTGTGGGTGCAATGTGTCTTTTTCTGTTTTTTGGTTATTTGTCTTTTTTGTCCCAAGTGTTTTATATACAATGCAGATGTGGCTCTGTCTCCAAGACACATTTGGTGTAGTGGAGTAGAAGTAAAAGTATTGGAAATTGGAAATACTCAAGTAAAGTACAAACAACTCAAAAGTGTACTTAAGTGCAGTACTTAAGTAAATGTAGTTGGTTACTTTACACCACTGACAGATGCATCCATCACTGATGGATGATGTTTTCATAATGCTCACAACTAGTACTGTATATCAATTCAAAATTAGGCTAAATACAGTATGTGGGTGGGGAAAAAAACTCTTACCTCTGCCATCTCCTCCGATGCTCAACGCTTGCATCCCTTCAAAGTGGAATAGCAAAATAACTTAGCCCTGCGAAGACAAAGGTGCGTTATAGCCTATTCTTGTGGGAATGTGTGGGAGTACCACCTTACATGAGCGTCGCTTCTGCCAGTGTCGAAGGCATAATTCAACACGTTTTCATTTCCCCCCTTCCCTGACCAAACCCACAAGAAGCAACAATGTTATATTAATAGTTTCCATGGCACTGGATGTCACATGGGCAGACTTCTGAAAGTACAGGGAGAAGAGGTCAGAGAGCGAACGATGACTGGAGGTAGGACCATTACTGCAACAAAAGTAATCAACAAACTATACTATAAAAAATGGTCAAACATTGGGCAAGTTGTCAAATAACATAAGAAAGAGGCAGACATTTTGAAAATAGCCAATCCACAAGCTCACAGAGTTGTGAGCTTGTGCCTTGTAGATCTAGATTTATCTGTGGAACCGAGTCCAACAAAATGTAATGCCTCAACTCAACTCTCACAATTCAAAGTGCTTGTCATCAGGGCGCGGGTCCCCAGTTCAAATGTATTTTGAAGGCCCCCAAACTGTCTGTCAAATGAACTCCCCATTGCAATTAGAACTGCTCAAATTCTGCCATATAAGACTCAACCGTAGCCCGTAGCCCTTCCGTGCCTCGACGACCTTAAAGTGTTTCTTTCACAAATCTGTTATTAGTTGCCATTTCACACATGCCATCATTGTACATCAAGAGCCGCCACACTCTGCTAAACAGATGTCATGCTATGTGTTTTGCCAAGTCCCGCTGTGATTGGCCAGTAGGCCTACAGTCACTTTGACTGGCAGTTGTGCCAAATGCTCTCCCCAAAATACGATTCATGAGACTCTGGCGGCTCGTGTGGGACAACCACAAGGCATGGGTGCATGTTTGTAATGAAAGCTAGTAGGCTAACACACGACAGGGGCATTACTGCTTAATAGACCCATGGACAGTCATTTGGGATCAATATAACTAGGACAATGAGCCTAGATGTTATCTAGTGCGGAGTTGTCCTTTAAGGATGCTATTATAGCCTATAGCCCCGAAGCCTCTGTAATGTCCATAAATCAGTTGTGAGAGGCCTGCAGATTGCAGTAATGCCCAAGCCAAGAGCTAAAGGCATTGGCAAAATTCTGTTCAGTGATGTGATTGGCAGTCGCCACATATGGAGGAAGCGATGCTTCCTGTACCAATGATCTGTTCCATGAAATATTGTTGTTGAGTTCCCCAAGTTTGTGCATCTACCAATTGTGTTCAAGAATTTATTGTTAAATGTGAACAAATATAAATAAAGATGTTAAATGTGCCAGTGTGTGTGTGTGTGTGTGTGTGTGTGTGTGTGTGTGTGTGTGTGTGTGTGTGTGTGTGTGTGTGTGTGTGTGTGTGTGTGTGTCAGATTGCTACAGCTATACAGTTTCTATTTAATAAACACACCTTATATAACTTAACTGTGAGTTGCCCAACATAATTACATGATACAAGTAGCCTACAACTGGTGAAGCCAGTCAACAGAAAAAAAAATCACACCCGTGTGAACTGAGCGGTGGTCGTGGTGTGTGTGTGTGTGTAAGTAATAAATAAAATCAACCAACGAACTCGTTTCCTACAGAGGATCGCCCCGATGGTCAATTTCAACACACTGAAGACCATAGCTGGTGCAATAATCCAGCCCCTCTTTGACTACGGAGTCCACGTATGGTATCGTGACGCCCCACAAGCCCTGAAAACTAAACTCCAAACAGCCCAAAATAAACTAATTGGGTCCTGCTTAACCTTCCCTATCAGACTCACCTCACCGCTACTCACCAGTTAAGAGTGGGGTGGCTCAGAGTAGATGACAGAGTACAGCAACTTGCAATGGGCCTGGTGTACAAGATACACTACACCACTATGATACCCAAGTACCTATCAAAATACTTTATAAACATTAAGGATGTCCATAATTACAACACCAGAGGCAGCGCCACAGATCACTTTCAACCCAGAGTCAAAACCAACAAAGGGTCAAACTCTTTTTTCTGCTATACCACCAAAATGTGGAAAGCCTTACCGAAGGCCATAAAGGAGTGTGGATCACTAGCATCCTTTAAAATTGCCCTGAAAAACCACTTACAGGCAGCAGCCGTTCGCAACTGGTAAAAAATGAACCTAGCCCAACCCTACCCTCCCCTGCCCCTTCTTTGTATATACTGTTTGTTTTAGACTTACTGTCTTCGTTTTTGTTTTTCTTTACATATCTACTGCATAGTACTGTGTTCTATTTGTCTGTCATTCTTCAATGGTTTCCAGTGGAAATAAGCTTAGTCTTTTCATGGATCTCCTTTTAGTAGACCTTGTACCAGTGAACTGTACCGTCATGAAACTGTACCTTTTCCTATGCAAACTTCTAATAAAGTCTTCAATCAATCAATGTGTGTGTGTGTGTGTGTGTGTGTGTGTGTGTGTGTGTGTGTGTGTGTGTGTGTGTGAGACCCCCCCTCCCCTCCCCCTGTGTGTGTGTGTGTGTGTGTGTGTGTGTGTGTGTGTGTGTGTGTGTGTGTGTGTGTGTGTGTGTGAGTGTGAGTGTGCCTGGCCTATCCTGAACAACAGCGCCCCTCCCTCAACATGTGTGGTCATAAAGGTACTGTAGTGTAGGCTACATACAGACACGGACGGAGACAGACAGACATACCGGTATAGGAGCGTTGTGACCACCGCTCAACAACACATTCATCACTGGTGCTTTGAACACGCAACACCACCACCAGAGGGCGACATAACTCCTTTAGAATGGATCTCTGAATCCACTGCAAGCCCCAAGCAGGGAAAAGGGGACTTGTTACACTGAAGCACGTATTACTTCTTGTTCCGGTCCGTCGGACATTTCCTCTCGGGCTGTACAGTCTGCGGCGCACCGGCTTCTCACTTCATCACCAAACCACCACAGACCGTCCCACGAAGATGTGACATTTACTGCGATCATTTCTCCTCAGTGATTAGAGTTGGCGAACACTTACAGCCACACACATTGACATAGTTTTGGGCGATTTGTTTTGAGAAACGGTCTACCTACCGCACAGGAGTGTCACCTTGGCTTGAATGCTAGTGTGTGGCAACGTTTAGCTTGGTTATGTTAGCCCCGCAAACTTGGCCGATTTTTTATTTAATTGTATTTGTTTTGGTTAAAACCAATCCCATTCATATATGAACGATCTCATGTCACCTTGTTGTATGACTTGTATCTGATTACATTTTCGTTTTCGACGGTTAATTTAACCGACCATGGGTGTCGTTCTGCGGAACATCCAGAAGGTGGTGCCGGTGCGCCGCGCCAGGCTGCGTAAGGACGTGGACACGCTGAGACACATCCTGGGCATCACCAGGTTCGACCTGGGCATCGTGCTGGTGGACAACCGCAGGATGCAGCGCATCAACCACGTCTACAGGAAGAAGAACGAGCCCACTGATGTGCTGTCCTTCCCATTCTACGAGGTATAGCAGCTTGGCAGGGGCCTCACAAGGGGGGAGTTACTAGGGCCCAAGGTAACCCAACCTTGGGCCCTAATTATTTTATACTTTAGCATTTGAAAAATAGCAGATATACAAGCTCAAGCTGTTAAGTCATGAAAATGTGTGCACATCTTTGAATATATGTATTTTAAGCAAACATTTTGTAACTCAAATTTTGCTTCTGGGGGGATCCCTGGGACTAAATATTGCGTACTAATAATGCGTTCCCAGTCTAAATGGGTTAAACCCCCTCCCCCTATAAAGAACATTCATGGGGGGCCCGCAGTGAACCCTTGTACCCAGGGCCTAGGATTCGGTGCGACACCCCTGGTCTTCTTTAAAGCCTACCTCAGTGGTTCTCAAACCTTTTCCATGTCAAGGACCGCCAAATTTACTCTTATTAGCCTGCGGACCCCCAGATTTTTACAGCTCTAGCAGTGATTCCTAACCATTTTAATTTCAAGGATCCCCACTCCCCAGTTTGACATGCATTAGGCCAGTAAGTCCTAGAGAGAGTGTACAAATGGATCATACATACCCATAAGGGTCCATTTGGTTTCTAACTAGTAACTACTAATTTAGCTGGGGACCCCCTGGAACTCCCTCAAGGACCCCCGGTTAATCCTGTGTTAATATAACTCTGAGAATGCTCAAATATGGAACCATTACAAGCACCACTATCATGTTGCAAGTGCACAAACTAGTTACATAGAGCAGTTTACAGTTAATAATGTACCTACGCTACGACTACATGCAACAACTACGCTCAAAGCTTTGTAATAAAGGTGTAATTGGAGTTAGTGTGTTGAGTACGTACTCTGCTCAGCACTGTGCATAATAATGAACCATATCCGACCTGTCATCATGCCATGTTTTTTGAAACACTACTTGTTAGAGGCCTATACGGGATAAGATAATGTTATAGAAACAAGTTAAGATTGTATTCTTTGTTCAATATGAGAGACGAGTAGGCTAGATTAGACACATCCCAATAATGAATGTTAGGTGTTGTAACATAAGCTACATGGCTGCAGTGGCGTCAGTTCAGAAAAAGCTAAGGTATGGCAACATGACTGGTGTCTTGCACCAGTCATGTTGCCATACCTTAGCAACAGACATGATACATTTATTTTAAGAAGTACATTTTATTTTTTCTTGGGCTGGATATGGCAGCCTGGAACGGTTGTTCAAGTGCAGCTAAACTTGGCATGTTAGTAAACGTGCCACAATTAACAATAATGCATTGCACCTGTGCAGCTGACCTGCGGAACCTGGGAATATACCATTGTGTCAAGATGGGGAGAACACAAGTGTGGAGAATATAATTATAATACCTTGTTTGTTAAATTGTGCATGTGTAGTTATTTTACTGTAATTTAACAACATAATAACCAGCACAGATAGACAAAGAGACATTCATGGATTTATATTTATAAGTAATTTTTATTTTCCCCCCTGGACCCAGGGTATGACAGCTGCATACCCCTGCCATACCCAATTGACGCCCCTGCATGGCTTCTTTACGATTGGACAAAGCTACACAGATGTGTCTAGTAACTAACCATTTACACAATAAGACATTCGGCTACTGGTGCAACCAGTACATTGCTAGTTTGAAACTAACTATTAGTTACTAAAACTTAAGGACTGTAAGAACTTTACACACAAACTTAACTAAAGTGTTTGTCATTAAGTAGTCTTGTGTGGCCAGACTGTTGATTCCCTGCGATTTGGAAATGCTCATTCAGAGATTGTGGAATAGTTGTCTGGCTTTGCGAGACTAGTCATTAGAGATGTAAAATCTAGGGCATCTGTATTACTTTATAGTCTGTCTGCAGATAATATTAATGTAATGTCTATGTTCAAAATGATTGCCACACCAGGACCGGTTTAAGGCTAGGGTCTGTTTAGGCACGTACCCTCTGAGATTTTCAATACAAATCTGTCCTGTAGTGTAAATAACTTAAAATTGAATGGGGGTGAATAGTTATTTAATTCGAGAAACCATTATTGAATCAGCATCTTTGCATCTCTCAGGATCTTCGGCCAGGCAAGCTGCCTTGTCCCCTTCACAGAGATGAGCTTAACCTTGGAGATGTGTTTTTGGGAGTGGAGTTCCTGATGAAACAATGCCAGGAGGAAACCTTGGATTTGCACGGAGTTCTCACTGTGAGTAGTGATGTTGGCTGACCATTACTTTGTTTTAGTTCTTTAACCAACATTTTTGTTTAAAGTAGTGGTTCTCAAACTTGTTCATGTCAAGGACCCCCAAATTAATATTTAATTTGGCAGCAGAGCCCTCATCTGAAAATATTTGGTGCCAGGGATGAGTTATCCTAATCTAAATGATCAATTACATAATTATTTCCCCCCTCTCTTTATATGTAACCAAATACCCAGGACCATATGGCATTTTCATATCCTACTTCTGTGTAAAATTTTAAACCCTAATAAACATTGAGTCAAACATTGAACAAAAAAGAATTGTTCGAATAGCCTGTCTATAAGCACACAACGTATCCCATAACAATACAATGCGTCATGAGCTTGTAGGTCGGCTATTTTAGAATAATTCAAAGTACAGATCCTTCTTGAAAAATTTGAATATTGTGTGAAAAAGCATTGCAGATGCCATAGCACCCCAAATCATAACTGACTTCGGAAACTTCCCACTGTTTTCAAACAACGCTATTATAAATCCTTGTTTTGAGTGGTTTCGTGTAATAGTGTAATATTTTGAAATATGGACTTTTGAAATTCATGAGACGTATGCCATAAAAATTCAAACTTTTAACAAAAAAAGGGTTGGAATAATTCACTGAATGTCCAATGTATCTAGAAATATATGACAGTTTACTTTTACACAATATTCTAACTTTTCGAGAAGGATCTGTATATGGCTCTAGTGGTTCAGCAGATTTGTATGCTATAACTGGGTGTGGCAATGAGAAACAGACCAATGGCAGCAGCTTGTGTCTCAGATGATTATGCTCTTAACTAATTTTGTTGCTCAGGTCCAGGACCGGGACGTTAGCGAGGTCTCTCCAACGCTCTGCCAGGATGCCAGCTCAGATACAGGACAAGGAATTCCACTGCCCTATGAGGGCTTGACTTCAGTAAAAATAAACGACTTTGCTAAGTAATCACTTAAACAAAGGCAGTTATGCGTTGTTGAAAGTCTATTCTGTGGTGGGAAACCTCTCAGCACCCCACCCACTCAGTAAAATACACTATTTTTTTGTCATGAAATAAAATGCATCCAACTCGACCGCCGCAGTTGAGTGTTCTTATTTCCTGGTTGTGTCTGCGGCTGTCGAGTTGGATGACAAAAATAGTGTATTGCCTGCTTCCTGGCAGAGCGTTGGAGAGAACTGGCTAACGCTCTGGACCAGAGCTAGGGGACCCCTGGGGGTCTCCAGGCCCCACTTTGAGAACCATTGGTTTGGTTTAAGGCTTCTTTTAAAAAACAATATTCACATTTGGGTAATTGGTCCAATCCTCTCCTGGCGCAGGTCGTCACTGCTCATGGGATCTGTCACCTGCTGGGCTACAGACATGAGACCGACGAGGAATGGACTGAAGTAAGTATGGAAGTCTCATTGTGAAAATGTGTTTAATTGTTGATGACAGCGCTGTAAAAAAATAAAAAAAATAAAGATGAGCTGTTTGTGCTTCATAAAAAGGATAGTGAGGGCGGAGATGAGAATGGAATACAGGACATTGGAAGTTTTAAGGCTGAAACATTGACTTCCATGATTTGCATGAGTTGCAAGAGCTCTCAATATGTGTTAAGTTAATAATTTTCTTTGTTTACAGATGCTACAGAGGGAGAGTTACATTCTAAGCGAGTACAACAGGCTCACAGGCCGACACTTGGAGCCACTGACCAAGAGATGTAGCCAAAATAGGTGACAACTACTGTGTCACAATGGATTGAGTTGAATGGTGCTCTGCAATGCATTTATTGACCGACTTGGACCAGCGACTTGAATATTTTGCCATGAGCTGTGAACTAATCATGGAAATATGTTGAAATATCCAAATTGCCTTTACTTACAGCAATGTTTTTCTTTTTTCACAAATTGCTTTTAAATGTTTTGTGGGGAAGAAATCCTCAAGTATCGTTTCACTGTAGTATTTTATTAAAATCTGCATATTAAATCTGCATGTTAGGAAGTCAATTACTGTATGAACAGGTAGAAAAAGCTGTCCACTTTGCTTCACAAATACAGTATGCACACTTGACACAGCATGGGGGCACGCTTGGGAGCGTGCGATGTTTCATAACCGTAGATTCGACGGGCTAACATGTAGAAGAGGAATCATTTCCTGAAGTTTGTCCAAGATGATACAACTGGGCAAACTAACTCGATCATAGCTCACAGGAACATTAATCCTCCATGAACCATACTATACGTTGCTGTGAGCTTGCAGCTCTTTCGGTGTGTGGAACCTGCGCGCCGTGCAACTTAAATGAGGGCATTTCTGTTTGAGCACTGATTGTGTAACATGGCAAGTAAATAGTTACACAGAAAACTCATTATTTTAATCAAACTGCGTTGTTGAAACTAGTATAAATTGTCCTTGAACCTTTATCACCATTGTACAATATCCCACATCACTTCCTGCTCTTCAGTCTACAAGCAAGCAGCAGATCTGAATGACAATAGCAGAAAAAGTCTTAAAGTGTACTTATACTGGCCATTTAGTACAGGATGAAGAAAAATTATATTGTGCTGGGGCCATCAACAACTATATCGCAATAAATAGACAAAACTGTTAGACTTTAGAAGAGCAATCCTAGCTTATTTGCACATTAAAAACAGTGTTTGAGGTTTCACAAACATTCTAAAGCAGTTGTGCAACTTCCAATGTAAAGCTCGGCGTACATATATTCCTTAAGAAAAAAATGTTTCTTTAACTGGGAGGCACTAGGGTTTTCCCCCTAGAAGAATAGTTATAAAAGACAAGCCATGTTATTACTAGGGAGCAACTTGTTCTTTTTCTCTTAAGATTTTACAAAACATGGATAAAACAGACACTTGACAATAAACGTGTAAAGCATAATGAGCAAGTGGGGGTTCAAACAAACACCCCACTGAAACTCTTAAGACAGAACTGAAAAGCTGAACAGAATTGGCCAGTTTGTGCCAGAAAATAAATATTGCACCACATGTATCTGAATACACAACCCTCTAACTCTAGATTAGCTTATACTCCAACATAGAATATATCTTTATTCATATATATTGGAAATTAAAGGTCTCAAAACCATACAATCCAAGGGGAACCACTTGGTGTCTGATAAAGGAGACGGTATGAATGACCGAATGAATGACAAGTTGAACTGCCAAGAGAACAAGTTTTTACAAAAGTAAATAAGAAAATATGCACCCCCAAAATGAGGAGGAAAAAGTCTCCCCACAAGAAAAACAAAATTGTACAGTATTTCTTTAAACTGTATTTTCTGTTTATCTTTAACGAGTCTTGAAAGTTTGCTGCCTGTGGTTTGCAAACCAAGTCTGGCTTCTAGCGTTCTGCACAGGAAGGGGGAGTGCCTGAAGACGACCAAAACGGACGGCGATCAGTAGTACTTGAGTTCTTTCACTGTAAAATCTGTTCACAGAAGAGAGTTCTTTCTACCAGAGAAGAGTGTTAGTGTGTGTTTAGGTAGCATGGAATGCTCAAAGGGGTTGCAGGACACTCCTTCCTGCCTCTGATGCTCCGCTGGCCCCGTTCCTCTCCATCTCAGATAACTCCTCAAAAACATCCCTGAGGACAACATTATCACATGAACAGAACATTAGGCCTAGGATTATTGAATGCTTTAACCAGTGAAAATAGCAGATATACAAGCTCACAGCTGCGAGCTTGTAGATCTGCTATTTTTGAAAAATCGTGAAAATTAATGAAGATTTTTCAATATGGAAACGATTATGAAAAATAATCACGATTTTATGTCAAATAATTGCGATCAGACGATTATGTAATAATTGTGACAGCCCTAGGTAGTATGGGATGTCTGTTTCATCAACTCACTTGTGCATGTAGAAGAAGATGTACCCGCTGCGGTCACGGTCACGCTGGACAGTGGCTTCCAGTGTGCGCGACACATCCAGGTCATTGTAGGTCAGCCACGACTGCTTCTTCATGTCATACACGTCACTGATGTAATGACCTGTTTGGAGGACAAAGATTGTTGTTTTTCAGTCCAGTTTGAGACCATCTCAAGTCAGTTCCCATCAGCTACGAGTCTTAAAGGGGTGGTGACATCCAAAAATAAATTTTGAGTTTTTTATGCTTTTTTTAATGTTTCCTGGCCTCAATTGCACCAAAAAAAACCGCAACTTTTGACATGCATTGGTTTTCCTGCTATCTGTGTGTTTCTGCCGGTTTCTGCATAATGAGTCTCTGATGCTTCGTTCATTGGCTACTGGACGTCGACGTCGCAGTCCACTCGCCCCAGACTCCCCGCCCCTCTCCTCCTCCTGGGCTCTACTCTCTCGCATAGCTCTCCCTGTCTGTACTCTGTATTTCTCCACAGCCCAAGTTTTGAGGAAGTCATCTCTACATTATATTGTCCTTTAATTGTAAATATGGGCATATAAAATACATGTGTCCATTCAAATATCTTATTTACATCAATATCCTTCATATCAAGTAGTCTGTTTATGCTTTGGTGAAATAATTAAAATCGCTATTGTATCGCATTGTATTTGCGCACTGCTCCCCGGGTTACAGAGCTACGTGGAAGCTCCCTCCTCCGTCCTCTGTGTCAGAGGCTCAGAGCACAGTGCACTGTTCCCCGGGTAGAGATCAGTGGAATCCCCCTCCTCCTTACCGACACTCTGTGTCAGCTGTATCTGAGCACCGTGCTCTGTTCCCCGGGTAGAGCTCAATGGAACCTCGCTCCTCCTTACCGACACTAGGCTATGTCTGCTGTGACCGTGCACAGCGCACAGCCGCACACACCCACTCACTGGCCACCGGCACGGGCCAGCGAGCAGAGAGTAAAACGCTATGATAAACACAAGCAATATGTGGACAATGTGGTTCTCTAAACTGAGGAAAAGGAGCGTGAAGTTTTTCTGCATAGCGGAGCGGAGCTGTTACCGCGGCGCGGGCGGTCTAAATTGAACTCCGCGAAGGTACATCTGTAACCACAAGGCTCCGGTAATGTATCGTTCCCGGGGTAAGAAAAAACACCCGCGCCTCGGCTCGTATTGAACACCCGCTGAGCCTCTTTAGCTGCCATGGTTGTGTCTTGTGTGTGTCTGTGTCACAGTCACTGCATGTGTTAGTGTGTCTTGTGCGAAAGCAATTATCCGAGCACGCATCTCTCAGTGTGTTGGAGGGGCGGCCGCAGATCTGTATGTGCGTGTGCGTGCGTGCGTGCGTGTGTGTGCGTGGCCACTGGGTCGGGACCATAGTTAGGGCTGACAAGTGATTGATTTGTATTAATAATCAAAATCTACAAAGTTACTAGTATAAAGCCTCCAAATGATTGTAGTGGAGGGAAGTGCATTTGCCTCTGAGATGTAGTGGAATAGAAGTATAAGAATTGAAAATTGGAAATACTCAAGTAAAGTACAAATACTCAAAATTGTACTCAAGTACATGTAGTTACTGCACCATACTAATATTTGTTAGAATGAGTGGGAGAGAGAGGCTCCCCTGGTGGTGAGAGGCTCCCCTGGTGGTGAGTATAGAGTATTTCAGGTGACAGACCGTTTTTCATGAGGGCCCATAAGAGAGAGAAACCATGGCTCCATGGAGTGGATTTTCAAGTTTAAACATTTCAAAACATGTTTTTAGGACCAGGGCAAAGACTTTTATGATTGGTAAAAACAGAATGTCATTATACCTTTAACAAATGAATAACGCAGTCACATTGCGAGGCCATTCAGACACAGGTGTGCTTACCGGAGGATGAGCTGCTCCCGATGTGACTGACTACACTGATGAGTCTGAATGAGTTTGGCAGGTCTCCACTCTGCAGGTTAAAGGGGAATTGTGTCATTTCAAACCACTAGTGTGCTTGTGTTCACTAAAACCTGGAAATATGCAGCAAATATTGAATGTAAAATACAGTTGACCAAATTTCCAGAGATGGCCTGTTTGGAAAAATGAACCCTCAGACCCGTTAACAGTAATAAACCGCCAGAGACGTCCTTGTTAAATGGAATCCTATGCAGCCACCCAACGTCAAGGTATACCTTAAGCTACTTATGGTGAGGTAATCTTAATTTTTTTAGAGTGTGGCCTGGCTGTTTGGGGACTGGGAAAGAGGGAGTCCATTTTGTTATGTTACACCTAGGGACCTATAGCCTGGGTCGTAACAGCCTAGTTAGTGCACCTTGGGAATCTGGCCCATCTTGTCTAGCTCATCTCTATACTGGGATGAAGCGTAATGCGAAGGGGGAAACAATATATAACATGAAACCTCCATTTCCTGATGATATTTCCAGGGTATTTATACTAGCAACAGTGGAAATGTTACATATTTTTGCCTTTAACAACCTTAGAGGTAAACATTTCAATATACATCTGTTTTCTGGCAGTAGATGAGCTACCTACCTCAGCATTCCTTTTTAGGTCCTCAGCCTCTGTATCGGTGTACTCCATGTCAAGCACATCCTCATTTCCAGAGTCTTCATCTGAGCACAGCAGCTCTGGTAAAGTGTTGTTGAACTCTGGTGGGTCAGGAGTAGAGAAAGGTGAAAAACTACTTAACCAAATTACACCTGGCATACACATTTTGGGCAAACCCCCATATGTATTTATTTTTTAAAGATGGCCAATCTACAAACTCAACACCACACGTTGTGGGCTTGTAGATGTTCTATTTTCAGTATTTGTCCTACGACAACGTAGGACTTAAGTGGTTTTGTACAATTATTAATTCTGAATGAATGAATAAAGAATAATTAATTCTGCAGCAGTTTTGGAAAAATGTACAATTATCGGAATTCACATGAAAAAGGCCCTGAAAAGTCTTTAGTTTGCGTTTGGATGAGCTTGTTTCAGTGTCTAAGGGTTACAATAGGCATTGTACACAAGTTTAACTTTGGGATGAAAAGACAGAACCTTTGAAAAGTAAGCACAACGCAATTATAGTTGAACTCTTGGTATTGGTATAACTGGCCACTTCAAACAAGGAACTAGAGTATATGAGATATATTTTCCCCATTCTCGATTTGGATTTATAACATTTCCTACAATTGAATTTCAGTACTGTAATTTGACCAGAATTTGATTTATATGAACTTTTGATTTCTATAGAGGGTATGCGTGTGACATCATCATCATACCTGGAAATTATGCGGGAACGCTTACTGAGTGGCAAAAAACTACTTTCTGGCCTTGACAGCCCATACATCCAAACAGAAAAGTCATATCTGAATGCATTAAACAACGTTAAATTCACTTTGCCACTCGATTTGCCATTCACTTTATGCATGTGCATACCCTCTATTATGGGAGGGTCAGTGTATATAAAATGTAATTCCACAGAATCCCCACAACCGAGTTACACTGAACTCATCTCTCATGGTGGGGTTACAATCTGTACCTTGCAAACTCAGTTCCGTGGCTCTCTTCAAATCATCATCCTCTCTCATCTCTTGGGCCTCCTGTAAGGGGTCGAGGGAGAGAACATTGGTTCGGGTACACACCTCCATTCCAAAACCCCACCATTCCGAAGATTGACTTCCATTATTCGGAATGGTGGGGTTTCCCATTGTTCTATAAGACCCCACCATTCCGAAAATCAGAAACACCACCATTCCGAATATGCAGTTTCATTTTCACCCACCTCCATCCACCCCCACCAACCTCCACCCACTTTCCTGCCCCTTGGAGTCGGGTGAAAGTGGGTGGAGGTGGGGGGGCCGAAGTGGGTGGATGTGGGAGAAAGTGGGTGGAGGTGTGTGAAATTGGGTAGAGGTGGCTGGGTTAAAGTTGGTGGAGGTGGGTGGGTGGAGGTGAGTGAAAGTGGGTGGAGGTGGGAGGAAGTGAGTGGAGGAGGGGGAAAGTGGTTGGAGGTGGGTGGGGGGGGTGAACGTGGGTGAGGTAAAGTGGGTGGAGGTGGGTGAAAGTTAAAATCATTTTTGTGGAGGTGGGTGAAAGTTAAAATAATTTAAATTTCGGAATGGTGGGGTTTCGGAATGGTGGTGTTTCGGAATGGTGGGGTTTCGGAATGGTGGTGTTTCGGAATGGAGGCCCCGTCCCCCATTGGTTCAGTCAAGACTTGATGATGGGGTCTTTCGACAGACTCCCGTTTTCCAACGTTCCCTACTTACATGTTCCTGAAGGCTCTGTGCCAGGGCTTGCTGCAGCTCCTGCTCTTCTCTCTCCTGGTCCAGACTGTACTGCTGCTGGACCCAGTCCAGCTCGCCCTGCTGCTGCACGCCGTCTGGAGTCTGGTTCTCCTTGTTCTCATCCATGGTCAGGTCCAGGGAGGCCAGAACATCTGCAACATGTAAAGGAAACAATAGACATACAGTACATGTCAGACCATTTTATCAGCTAAACCAGCGGTTCTCAAACAAAATGGGGTTGCTGGGAGGTGCCATTGGGGTTGCCAATTGGCTACCAAAAGAATAAGCAATATATTTCAAGAAACTGTAAAGAAAAAGGAATACTGGGGTCACCAAATCATTTCCCTCGTATTATGGGGTCGTGGTATGAAAAAGTTTGAGAACCCCCTGAGCTAAACCAATCTCCGTTTGTGCAAGCTTAAGGTCTAATTGACTTTGAATAAATCTCCATTCATGACATTTCCCCCCCCTTGCACACGTTGAGCATGTAGATTGGCTATTTTCAGCAAATGTCTCTCCCCCCCCACCCCCCCACCCCCAACAGGGGTGCTAAGGTTTATGTGGTTAAACTTGTAGTAATATACTGTACCCGCAGGCTGTTTGCTCTCCGTCTCCAGACCGCAGTGATAGTCCAGCTCCTGAACGTCAGCATCCCCAAAGCCTGTGTCGGGACTGTTGGTTGGCTCATCCTCCAGGGGGGATTCAGCAGGGAGCCCCACCTCCTGTCGACTCATGGCCATCACTGCAGCCAGCATCTCATCGTCGTTCAAGTCTTGTGGCCCCTCTGTCGACCCCCGCTGAACCAACACACACAAATTGATGCATGTAGTCTTACAACAGTCTCCAACTGATGTGTTGAGAAGCAATTTATTTAAAGTGCAAATGGTATAGCGGGCTAATGTCCTTTCTTTGCACCAGGCAGATATAGATATAAACTTCGAATCGTCTAATCTGGCAGTACACCCACCTCTTCTGGCCGATCATCCTCGTCAGGGATGACCTCGCTAAGGTGTCGCTTGCGGCTCCCATTCGTCTTCTTGTTCAGTTCCTCTTCACTGTCCGAGTCCAGGAGCATGGAACTACAGCTGGAAGTGGCTACTTTACCACCAGCCCTCCTGAACACACACACACACAATATCATAGTAAAGTAATTAGTAAGTAATTAAAAAAACGTTTTTTTTTTGTTTTTGTTTTTTTAATGACTGGCACTTTTCTGTGAAGTGGACAATGTAGATAATACAAATAACAATTTAGGCATTTAGCAGATGCTCTTAATCCAGAGCGACTTACAAGGCAATAGACCTTATTCACACCGTGGTCATCTTTGATCACATGACCACGTCGGGTGGCAAGCAGCCAATCAGAAGCTTCCGCAGGTGGGTCGTGCCTTAACCCAAAATGCTGTTTTGAGCTTCTGACTGGCTACTTCAAATAATAAAACAAATAAAACACCAGCCACCTTCTAGTTACTAGCATACATTTAATCATCCACGTAAATGGTGCAAGCATTTACCGGAGAGGTGCTGAAGATGAATTGACTGACTGGGAGGTCTTGAGTGTTCGGGACCTTAAATAAATAAAGAAAAGGTAACAGGTCAGAATTCACACCATTTCGTTTTCTTTCAGACACCAAACTATTCTATTATGAGAAGGTAGGTGGGTAGCTCGCATTTAGATGGTGATCTCTGTGTGTGTGTGTGTGTGTGTGTGTGTGTGTGTGTGTGTGTGTGTGTGTGTGTGTGTGTGTGTGTGTGTGTGTGTGTCCGTCCTTACAAGGCTGCTTGGGCACTCCAGCACAGGCTGAGAGGAGGCCGCGTGGCTTCTGTGCAGTGGGATGACAGGGTCAGGTAGCGAGGAATCATCACCTGTTGTCCCAGCTTGCTGTTCATAGAAAGCTGGGCGTTGAAGCTGTAGCGCTTCAGGTGGAGGATGAGCACCCTGTGGGTGTGGACGTGTGAGGGAACGAGAAAGAATTGGTGAAAAGGGGAGCACTGCTTTCCATGCAAAGTAGTGGCTGACTGTATATACATTATTTGAAACAAGTAAATACTGCATGTAGCATAATATGAAAGTTATTGTGGAGCAATAAAAACAGAGAATAACGTAATTTGTGCTAGGTATAACAAGACATTCAATTAAAGCTATTAAGGTTCTGGGTGAGCAGTTGTGTGTGTGTGTGTGTGTGTGTGTGTGTATATGTGTGTGTGTGTGTGTGTGTGTGTGTGTGTGTGTGTGTGTTTAAGTGTGGCCTTTACCTGGGCAGTTTGCTGAATTTGTGCATCACTGTTGCAGACTTTCCACTGCACTTCTCACACGAGTACTCGATTTCTTCCATCTGTAAAAAGGATGTTGCGATATTAACACTACTGGTGCCAACCCTGAGTTTCCCAAGTTTGTATAGGTACCACCCCTGTGCCAACCCCGAGTTTGGGCCGCTTGAAAGAATGTTTCTTTCAAGATTTTTTTTTTTTTTTTTCAAAAATATTTTTTGGACCTCCAGAAATGTAATAGGCATGATCGCGATCGCGAAATTGAATGTTTAACCCCCATACCAACCCATTCTTTCAAACATAGCAGCCATGTTTGTTTACATCTGAAGAAAACATAATGGCTGCTAAATCATGAATGCCTGAACAGATTTCCAAAGCGGATTTTTTTTTGTTTGAAAGCTGTGAATCGTGGTGCATGATCTAGGCATGGGCGTGCACGATCCGTGCACTATGAATTACATGGAAGTCTATGGAGACCATGGCATCTTGGACCTTCAAAGAGATTCATTCATTGCAACTTAAGTGTTAACTCAGTTTTCACTTGTTTTAATAACTCAACACTGCGGTGTGTAAAAAAAACCATTACACATCAAATCCATGTTGGGGGTTCAAGCCTCACCCTGAAGAAGAGGTCCAGGGAGTCCTGGATGGAACGCAAAGGGAGGGTCTTCTTTCTGCGCGGCAGATCGATGGACAGGTCGTTGAACTGCTCCCTCTTGGTCACCGCCTCACCACAGCTGCAGCACACACGCAGGATAAGAAAGAAATAGATAGTAAATTAAAACATTTTAACTCATCTTTTCTTTTCTCTAATTACATTTTAACACTCATCTTTTCTTTTCTCTAATTACGATCTAAAATATGATCCCTTGTTGTAAAAAAACTACGTTTACAACAGGAGTTTAGCGAAGAATCCTACACAAAACATTATTTGCTCACATATGGCAATTCCAAAGAGGGTTAGGGTTAGCGGTCTCACCATTTGCAGGTGATGGTGTGCTGCACCTCAAACTCCATGTTGACCACCACAGGGCAGGTGTAGATGCGCGAGGTGTCGGCCTCCTCGCTGGGCTCTGCCTTGGTGACCGGCGATGTAGCTGCCGTCGCCTGTTGGCCATCGTCCCACACTGCAGACGAGGATGTGGCCGCATCGTTCCTCCAGCTCTTGTTCATCTTCTCCACGTCCTCCTTCAGCTGGTCCATGCACTGGCTCAGGAACTCATGGGCATCCTGGAAAGACACCACGACAATTCAATCCAAGACTAGGGATGGGACGATAATGGTTTATCGTGATAAAAAAAAAACACTCGCGATAATCGCATTTTGGAGATTTACATTTATTGTAGATCTGCTATTTTTTGGCAAATGTTCTGCCCCACGATTATGGATGTTGGGGATATTTTGATTATCACGATAATATCGTAAATTCCTATTTTCCGGAAAATATTGTAAGTTTTGGATCTGAGAGGCTAAATCTTCAAATGGTGGTCTGTGGCTTAATACTTAATAAATAATGGAGCTTCTACAGACACTAAAAGGACACTGATGTTACTGTTCTTACATTTTGCATGTATCCAGAGAAGCGCTCGGCCGTGGCGGAGATGGCGCTCTTCACCTTCCTCAGGAGGTCCTTCTTTGTCTCTGGACAGCCCACATCCTTCTTTGCCATGAGGTGGGCAAAACGCCTATAAGGATCAAACATACCAAACTAAAGTCACCCAAACCTTGACTGAAGCCGTGCAGCGCGCAATGGAAACAAAACCAGAACCAAAAAACAAAACAAAAAAAAGGTTCAGGTTCTGGGAAGTTCTGGTTCCGCGTCGTAGTGGAAAAGAGGCTTTGGTCTACACGTGTGCAAGTGCAAATGCCTGGCCCAGCTGGCATAAACGCAGCATAAATCAAATCCATTTGTGTCGTGTTACCTGAGCAGTGCGTTGATGGGCACCTTCTTCCAGGGGATGCCTTGTCTTAACATATCATTGTTGAAGGAAGGGAGGCTGAACAGAGATTGCAGAATGGCGTTCATGTAGCACGTGTTACCAAGGTTGGAGAACCTACAGCAAGTTGAGCAGGGAGGATTAGTCAACAGCACATGTTCCCAATAGAATTACACAGCTCTACCACCACCACCACCAATGATTCTTTTGTCAAAATGTATAATAGACAGAAAACATTTCTGCTGTGGCACTACTAGAATGTAATGTGCTATGGATGTTAACTATAGGCACAGCAGGACAACATGAACATGTTATTTCAGAATTATCCTTCCCCAAATAATTCAGATATTGGAAGAGTTAAGATATTCTCTTAACTCTTACAATGGCACTAAAGCATAAATCACATTTGATAATATAGTTTGTGTGTTGTGCTTGTGCTGTGTGTATCACAATGAGTGGGGGGGGGGGGGGGGAGATATCTAATAAAAATAAAACCACCTTGGGTCTCTACTCTCTGGACAACACAACAAATGTTTGTGGGGGTGTAGGCACCAGCACCAGCCTCCCCTATCGGCCAATCAGCTTCACAGAGTGGCTGAGCTTTGGAGACCTGCACTCACCCTTGCAGAGGGGGCTGGGGCTGAGCCAGGGCCGATGGTCGTTGCTTGTTCCAGCCACCGTACTCCAAGGATGGTCGCACTTTCTTGAATGGAGTGGAGTGGTTGGGCTGCATGAGGCTTCTCTTGGCTGCAGGATACTGGGTTGCACTGGATGGCCTGAAGGAACAGCGAGGACATGCAGATTAGTAAATGTTAATGTTAGGGCTGTCACAATTATTACATAATCGTCTAATCGCAATTATTTGACATAATCGTGATTATTTTTCATAATCATCATAATCGTTTCCATGTTGAAAAATGTTCATATTTTTGTTTAAGTAAAAAAATTGTGGAAATAGCAGATCTACAAGCTCAACACGTCGCATCGCGACGCGTTGTGAGCTTGTAGATCGGCTATTTCCACTATCAATGTTCTTTTTTTAAGTATAAAGTAAACAGAAATGTAATTGTCAACGACAAAAACACAATTAAATTGTTAATCACAATTATTTGAGTGACAATTACTCGTCATGTAAAATGTCATAATCGTGACAGCCCTAGTTACTGTTAATTGTTTAACTGAAAAGTCCCGTCATGTTTCGATTTACTTCTCAAATGTTTGGGTGCCATCACTGACTTGTCCAAAGAAATGTTCCTTGTACTACATGCGCAAATGTAACAATCTGGGGGAAAATCTTTGAAACACCTGCTCTACCTCCTTAGCCACAGCCACCCCAGGAGTATATTACTTCATTGTAACCATTCCCTTCAAATACCTGTATGTATAGCGATCTTACCTGTCCAAGAAAGAGCTGTAGTCTTTAGTCACTGATCGGCTGCCATAAAATGAAGTGGGCTGGAGAGGGGTTGAGTTCAGTGGAGCTAATAGTCAAGACATAAAGGGTCAAGTGTCTCACATTAAACAACATCCAATTAACAGCCCAAGTCTTGCTTTTTCAGTTTCTGTAATAGCAAAAAGGCAATTTGATAATTAATATTGTTGTACCTGAGCTACGGTTCTCCTCACCCTGTTCCAGTTTCTTTTTGCAGCTTAACAGGAACTTCCGGGATGGGTCCGACGTCGCCTTATTATTGCTGAGGATAAAACATAACTTAAAATAAATTATTTACCATAGTTTTGTGTGATATATACCAGTTACATATCTAACCAAAAGAACACACAGCCATCTAAATTGCACATTCTGCCGTTTTGATACTGCAGCAGGCTATTCTTCCCAATGTTACAAAATTCCAAGTCTCGTCCTTCTCACTTCAACACTGGTCAGTTTGTGAATTGAGCATGTCCAGGTGTTTTTAATTATTAAAAGAAGATTCATCACATGCTTTACCTTGACGAGTCATTTTCCTTGGGATAGTCCTCAGTCAGGTCACTGTCAGAGGTCAGCAATCTCTTCCTCTTCTCACTCCTTGAAAAGCAAACATACAGCATGCGTAATGAAGCCAAGGCAACAAACAGTCAGCCTGAAATGACATTTGTTTCCATATTTGGTAGACTAGCCATCTGGGAGCGTATCATCATTTGGACATAACATCTGTTCGGCGTCCCATCTTTTCAACGCGGGTGAATGTCAACCTGGTGAAATGCTAACCTGCCGACGCTGGAGAATGCTAACCTGGTGAATTTTACCCTCAGTAATACTGAAGACCTAAACCCTTAGTCGAAATGATGGGACGTTGAAATAGCGAGATTTCACCTAGCCATCTTGCATTGTTCAAATAAAAATCAAACCTCGGTTCGAAGTGGAGCGGTGAATTTGAGCAGCTGTACCCTATGTGAGTGAGTGAGTGAGTGAGTAAACTGTGCCTGTGAGTGAGTGGTGAGTGTGCCTGGCCTGCACAAAACAGCGCCCCTCCTTTAACTAGTGTGTTGTGTGTGGCCACTCAAGGTATTGCCAGGCTACGGACACGGCCACCCAGCCAGCCACCCACCCACATACCCACGGACATACCTGTCTATTGGGAGCGCTTTCACCGCTCCAAAAAATCAAACCTCGGTTCGAAGTGGAGCGGTGAATCTGAGCAGCTATACCCTGAGTGTGTTGCTAAATGCCTAAACTGTAAACTGTAAACTGTGCCTGTGAGTGAGTGGTGAGTGTGCCTGGCCTGCACAAAACAGCGCCCCTCCTTTAACTAGTGTGTTGTGTGTGGCCACTCAAGGTATTGCCAGGCTACGGACACGGCCAGCCAGCCAGCCAGCCAGCCACCCACCCAGCCACCCAGCCACGGACATACCCACGGACATACCTGTCTATTGGGAGCGCTTTCACCGCTCCAAAAACAAAACTATTACAGCGGGGGGATATCGTCTGGCAAAAATAAATGAGTATAAAACAAATAAATAAAGTAAAAGAGTTGAACCTGTTTTCCGAGAGGCCTGTGCGGATGGGAGTGGAGGGTGCTCGGCTGGGGCTGCCCAAGGGCTTCCGCGGTGTGGTGTCCTCCCTACCGTCCACACTCTGGCGCCTTGGGGTGGTCTGAAAGTGGGAAGGAAGGATTTTTAATTCATAAGTAGATAGAGATAGCAAGATTCCCTATAAGCACAGAAATGCAGAAACAATGTGCAAAATGATGCTTCGTTTTGTTATAATATAGACCCTCCAGGCAAAAATCGATTATGCGGACTAAAATCCTTGATTATGTGGGCAAATATCCTTGATTTTGAGATATGTTTTTTTTTATATGTGATTTTATGCAGTGAAATATAATGATAGTTTTGTACCGTTTGGTAGTTTGGAGGGTATTCGTTACTCTACATCTGCATGTCATACGTGAAATTCATCCCCTGCATTTACCCATGCCAACATCCAAGGGGGTGAACCAGTGACCTTCGGACTCCCAGGCAACCACACTACCCAATCATCTACTATAGAAGCTACGTATGCTTGTGCGGGAACCCCTACTGAGTGGCAAAAACTACTTTCTGGCCTTGACAGCCCATACATCTAAACAGAAAGGTCTTATCTGATTGTATTAAACAATGTTAAATCAACATAGCAGCTGTACGCTGTATGTTTGCATACAAATCCACCATAGACATGTTGAGCTACTTTCTGTCAATAAATTCTGTGCAGGCGATTATTTTTCTAAGTGTTGGAAGCGCTCGTTTCCAATAATGCAAAGTACTGCTGAAACGGGTGGAACGCAAGACAATTGAGTGATTCACAACGAGCGCTTCCAAACTCCCAACACTCAATGCTGCTCAACGTTTTGCGTGTCTTGGTGGAAAAGTGCATACTTTCTATTCCCAAATATTGTATACCTGTCTTTCTCCAGATGGACTGGTCTCATTTTTGACAGGCCGGTTTCCCAGTACGAAGCTTGCGCTGCCATGTGACATTTTTAAAACTGCAAAGAAAGAAAGAAAACACGTGAGAACACAGAACTGGCACCAATAGGGTCAAATGTATGTTCTTTACACAGGGTTCCCACCCAGTTTACCAATTACCTGTAATTTCCAAAACTTTTCCAGAATATTTAACCCAATTTCCAGGACTATATAACAATAAGTCGCTTACTCCTATGCGCAATGCCCAAAGACAGGAAGTGTATGCCAGTGGTTCTCAACCTTTTCAGGCCGTGACCCCCGAAATAATCATATTTGAACTGGGAACGCTGACGAGCACTACGAGTTGAGGAATTTTGTATAACACGGTTCTATTGTGAAAATAGCCGATCTAAGCGTTGTGAGCATGTAGATCTGCTATTTTCACAATTTCTGCCTCTTATATTTGACAATTTGTCCAATGTTTAATTTGTCATTTCAGAGTTATTAACAAAATCAATAACCAAAGACAATGCATAGCTATTTTTTTCCAGGACCTTCCAGGACCCTTGATCAATTCCAAAACTTTTCCAGTACTGGAAAAATATTTTTCTAATTTCAAAATATTTCCAGGAATTTCTTGACCGTGGGAACCCCGTTTACAGTATGTAAGTGTTGTTCACTACCTTGTTTTCCTTGCTTCACCTTCTCCAGGTATTCTTTGGTCTTCTGGGTCAAAGCAGCGGACATTTTATCCAGGTTGATGCCGACGCCGTCCTTTAAAGTTAGCGTGATTCGGTTCTGGATCATGACAATGTGTTTCACATTCTGGTTGAGCTGAGGAAAAGGTAAAGAAATGATGTTCAAGACGTGCCTGTCAAATGTCACTGTTGTGCTTGCTCTAGCCATGTCTGTCTAACTCATAGCTACAGGAGAAGAAAGGAAAAAAAAGAAAAGAAAATACAAGCTTTGTGTATAACTGTGGTTGTAGATTCCCAAAGCTGGCATTTCCATTTCCTGTTCATTTTCCCATAGCTTAATTTGATTTGCAGCCGATTTGAACAGTCAACTGATATAGGAGCCAATCAAACAAAGCTTTGGGAAACTGAACCAGAAGACGTAATAGGTATGCCCCCTTCAAGAAACTGGGACTAGTTATGCAGTTAGAATGTCAGTCCCCCATATACAGTATATTTACAACTACATTACAGGTATATTAAATAATACACACACACAAATCCCAATCTAGTCCCAGTCTAGGGGGAACATTCGAACCAAAACAGCAGATGTATAACCGCACACCATGTTACAACAAGCTTGTAGTTTGACTATTTGGTGTTATTATGGGAAAGACAAATGTAGGGCCCTGGGGGATGTACCCCTGTCAAAGAGGGTTTAAGTTAGTTAAAATGGACAATTATGGTGGAAAACATAAATATACCTGGAAAATTTTATTTGGACCGCCACAGTTTAATTTGATGCACAGGGTGATTTTGTTGTCTTTCTCAAAGATGTCAAAGCTTCCCTCTCTCCACCTACAGGTGCCTACGTCTACACAGTTAATGCGGATCTTGATGGCATTAGATCCGCTGGAAAGCTTGGGCATGGCCATGGCTTGCTGTGCGGGTGGCACACTCTGAGGCTGCTCCAACAGATCCTAAAACCCATAAAAAATAAAGATACATGAATAAATAACATGTTTGCAACTAAGTTATTACATACAGTCAAAGTGACAAGCTTACACTGTTTTGAGTTTGCACGACTCATATGTCAGTAAGGACAACTGTCACCAAATGCTGGATGAAAATAGTTGCTCAATGATAGTTATTATCCAAAGACAGACTCTTATGTACAATGACAATTACCCCAGTGTTTAAATAGCCAAGCGTTGCATTCTTACCACTACAACGAACACATCCATGATAGTGTTATGGGCTGTCCAGTGTCCACACCAAGCACCAACTATAAATATGTCGCTCATCACTATAGTAGTTATAGTTGTAGCCACTTTAGCTAGATTGATGTAAAACAATATATTCATAGTAAGTCCTTTGTGTGCACGACTCATTACCAGTCTCAGTCAGTATATTTTTGACATGACACAAGAAAATCAAACCGCTAACAATTCAAAGCAAACTCAAGACAAAAGCCGCAGCACGTTTCAATCACACAACCACCCAAAATCTGAGAACCTGAACAAGATGCTTCCCAGTATAGATGTAAACTTTAACTGGCTAACAGTAAACAGTTACAACAACTTTATGCCCAGTGGTGTAAAGTAAATAAGTACAATGTTGAGGTATTTGTACTTTTACTTGAATTACTTCTACTACATTCCTGATCCCAATATTGTACTTTTACTCCACTACAATTATTTGAAAACTTAATTTACTAGTTACTTTGTAGAATTTATTAGAAAACATACATTTACCACTTGACCCACCCACTTTTTAATTTGAAAATAGCAGAACTACAGGCCCACAACGCGTCACGATGCAACGTGTTGTGAGCTTGTAGATGTGCCATTTTCAAAAGACGTAGGTCTACACAAAAAGACGTGACATTCTTCACAACTTAACTAGTAGCCTACGTTCTACTGTTGGAACTTTAAGGACATTTTTATGCCAATACTTTTGTACTTTTACTCAAGTACCGGTACATTTTTAATTCCGGACTTTCACTTACCAGTATTTCTACATTGCAACTATTGATATTTTTACTGTCTTTAGTAAAACTTTAACTGTCTTTAGTAAAATATTTGAGTATCTTTTCCACCACTCTTAACGCCCAATACAGCAGCAGCATCACAGGCTGCAGCTAACATAAATGACTGTACTGTGGAGCTAACGTTAGCCGTCGCACGGCTCCATAGGCTAACTAACGTTAGCTACTTAGTGTACACACTGTCGGTTGAACAGCTAAATGACTATGTAGCTACACATGGAGCCGCATTATTTAATGCTCTCCGACTACGAGGTGTGTAGCAAGCATTGGACGGGGGGGCAGAGACTAACAGGACCGGAGGTGTGTGGTGTATTTGGAGTGGCCAAAACACAGCGAGCTAGCGTCGGTTGAATGGACGTTGGGAAAAAAATATTGGGCCACCATTAGCGAACTAGCACGAAAGCTAAGCTAACGAGGCTAAACCTCAGTGTATCTGTTCTGCAACTAGCTTAGGGCAAGACCCACATTTAGAGTTAACATTTTTAACTCAAATCTTTGCTTCTGGGGGTCCCCGGAACAAAATATTTTGAGATGGGGTCCGCGGCCAAATATACATATCATTTTGGGGGTCCTTGACATGGCGACGTTTGAGAAGCACTGATATAGCAATTTCAGAAAAATGCTAAGATTTATAAGACATTTGTACAATCGGCCCATATATCAGTGGTTCTCAAACTTTGTCATGTCAAGGGACAAGGACCCCCAAAATGATATGTATTTGGCCCATCTCAAAATGCTTTGTTCCAGAGACCCCCAGAGAAGCAAATATTTGAGTTATGTTCACCCTGAATTTGGGTCTTGCCTTAAGCTAGATGCAGAATAGAAGCACACAGGCTAACTGTGTGGCTGGTTCTCGGTCGGTCGGCGGTTGAAAACACTGTCCCGGGCAACAACACTTCGTCCGCGGCGTCACGCGCGTTTCTTACCCGCTTGGCTTTGCTTGCTCCTCCGGGGGAAACTTTCAATTCGCAATAATTCCGATTTCTGAAGTTTTCGGGCGGCAGAAAGTTGGGTTTTTTGCCGGCATTCACCTCTGCTCCTCCTGGTGTGATGTTGTGTTGACACTGGACAGAGTAGACCCACCACCCACGACACACACAACACGTACGACGCCTCGCAGCGCTGCGCGATGATGGCGGGAATGGATTTTTTACAGCGGAAACGACGTTGACTTTAGTGGTCTCGCGATGTTTGAAGATCGTTTTATGTATTTATATATTTTTTTAGTACGGACAGTACGTGTGGTATGTTTCTGCAGTGCTGCCCCCGTCTGCACGCAAACAACTGTTAATAAAGTACTCCGTGTACAGTTTTTTAACCATTTTTTGTGTCTGTGAACATTTTTAACATCAACATAGCTACCTGTCCTGAACATCTGACAGAAACCATTCAAGGTCCTGGCAAGAACCTGGCAACTACCGCCCCATTTCAATTCTCTGATCCCAAAAAACTGATTTATGACTTTCAATCTGGCTTCAGAAAATCCGATTCCACAGACACATGCCTTCTCTATTTGAATGACCAAATCAAACGTGTGGTGGATTTGGGCAAATATTGTGGCATGATCATGCTGGACCTCCAGAAGGCATTTGACACTGTACATCACTCTATTCTGATTGAGAAATTAAAAGCTATCGGTCAGTGAGCTGGATGCAATCTTAGTGGGAGAGAACAGGTGGTGGACGGCACCCGGGAGCAGGTTAGGTTAGCGCCCCAGCCTGTGTCTTCCGTGAGGAAGAAGCCCAACAAACCCACGGTTAGGTCTTTAGGAGGGCCATTCAAGCCGCAAGCGGAGCCTGCAGCACCACCGTTGCCTATTGTGTACCATTGTGGCTCAAGAATCCACCACTCCTCCTGAGTGAAATGTCACCAGGTCCTGAGGTGAGAGCAGGAGTGGACATGGTGAGACGTAGGGGCCCGGACAGGAGTCAATCCACAGAGCCTAGTCCTTCCATGCGCCAGATTTCCTCTCTCTGTCTCGGCAGAGTAGTTCCAGAGCGGTGGAGTGAATGGTCCTGTCTTTTCCTAATGGGACTGATCGTGAGTAGCTACTGGGACGTAAGTCAGGACTTGATCAACCCCGGCTGGTTCACCCAAGTGAGGGTTATGATGTTGCGAGACCCAAAACCCAGATGAGCTTGGGATACGTACCAGGTGCATCCATGCAATGTTTATTCGTTTTGATTTGAATTTAGTCGTCAAACACTCACAATATATACCCCATTTTAATTATCTATCTGTCCACTATCATCTCATGTAAGTGTTGGACTGTCAGTATCAAAAAGCAAGACCTATATTATGTTTTACAAAAAACTTTGTCAGGGGGGTAGGTTGTTTCTACTTCCAGGAACAACTTTGTGGTTCGGTTCGGTTCGGTTCGGTTGTGCCTCTCAGACAACAAGGAAGTGACAGGGAAATGCACCCCTCCTTTCAAAGGAAAATTTTGATTTAGGGAAAAAATACTTTGTTGACATTAAAGATGAAAGAAAACATGTCTCTGAACACTTTCTATGAGTTTGAATTTTGTATAAATGATTTACTGGGACATTTAGAATAGCAAAACAACTGACCAATATAGATGGGAACAATCGGCCCGGTCAACGGGGTCGGTTGTTCCGGTGTGCTCACCATTTTTTATTTGAAATTGTGGCTTTTATGTTTGAGATTTCATTAAGAAAACACGACTTATGCCTCATTCACACTGCAGATATATAGTTGAACGTTTTGCTTGCTTGGTCAATGTTATCTCAATGGAAACCAGCTTTAAAGCTTTCAAAGCTATCTTTAAAGCTGGTTTCCATTGAGATAACATTGACCAAGCAAGCAAAACGTTCAACTATATATCTGCAGTGTGAATGCAGCATTTGCCTCATTCACACTACAGATATATAGGTGAATGTTTTGCTTGGTAATTCAATGTAATCTCAATGGAAACTAGAAGCAGTGCTCTTCCGAGCACAGGTCTCCACCAGGCTGTGCATCCTGGTGGTGCTACTGTATAATAGGCCAATGTAAAAAGGGTGGCATATGTTCTTCACCTTAGATCTTTCATAGCAATCGGACGCTGCATGCATGATTTGAAGCATTGTGTTCCAAAAATGTGTTTTGCTAAAGTCTACCTGCTGGTGGCGCTATAACAGGCCAATGTGAAAAAGGTAGCATTTGTTCCTTGACCTAGTGGGAATATGTGTGGCAAATTTCACGGTAATCGCAAGCTGCGTTGATGATTTGAGGCATTTTGTTCAAAAACGGAGCAATCCTGCAAACTTTGGAAGCCAATATTAGCCAATCAGGATGGAATATGAAATATCAGACGGATCGACTTGATCACATGACTATAGAGATACTGTGTACCGATTTGCGTGATTTTTGGATAAAATCTCAAGGAATAATAGGAAAAATTGTGTTTTACATAAGTCGGCCTCCTGGTGGCGCTATAAAAGGCTGATGTGAAAAATGCAGGGAAAGGGTTTTTCCTTGGCCTCTAGGGAATGCGCTTACAAAGTTTGAAACTGATCGATGGAGTTATAGGTAAAACCACAAATCGGCCTGTTATAGCGCCACCATGAGGCTGCTTTCAAAGATTTTAAGTGGCATTTCTTCTTCGACCTAGTGGGAACGTGTGTGCGCGATTTCATGATAATTGCACTTTGCGTTTGGGATTTGAGGCATTTTGTTCCAAACGGCTCAATCCTACAAACTTTGGAAGCCAATCTTAGCCAATCAGGATGGAATATGAAAAATCGGACAGATCCGTGTCGATCACATGACTGTCGAGATACTGCCTACCGATTTGTAGGATTTTTGGAACAAATCTGTAAGAGTAGTGCACAGAAATGTGTCTTGCGAACATCGGCCACTAGGTGGCGCTAGAAAAAGCCCATTTGAAAAATTTAGGGCAGAGGTTCTAGATTGGCATCCAGGGAATGTGTGTGCTCACTTTGGCAGCGACCGGGCCAACGGCGACTGAGATTAGCTGCACACAAACTGCGAGGACGCACGGACGGACGGACGCACGGACGGACGGACGCACGGACGGACGGACGCACGGACGGACGCACGGACGGACGGACGGACGGACGGAGGGGAAAACATACTCTCCCCTCAGCCTTCGGCTGGTGGAGACAACCAGCTTTAAAGATGCAGGAGACCCTGAGAACGAAGCTTTGAAAGCTTTAAAGCTGGTTTCCATTGAGATTACATTGAATTATCAAGCTAAACGTTCAACTATATATCTGTAGTGTGAATGAGGCTTAACAGTTCACAGACAGATCCAAGTTATTAACATGACATTGTTGTCATAATTGAACTAGTATTTATAGTAATTGAGTAAAAAGGTCACAACAACCCAAAACAGCCCAAAATAAACTAATTAGGGTCCTGCTTAGCCTTCCCTATCAGACTCACCTCACCGCTACTCACCAATTAAGAGTGGGGTGGCTCAGAGTAGATGACAGAGTACAGCAGCTTGCAATGGGCCTGGTGTACAAGATACACTACACCACTATGATACCCAAGTACCTGTCAAAATACTTTATAAACATTAAGGATGTCCATAATTACAACACCAGAGGCAGCGCCACAGATCACTTTCAACCCAGAGTCAAAACCAACAAAGGGTCAAACTCTTTTTTCTGCTATACCACCAAAATGTGGAAAGCCTTACCGAAGGCCATAAAGGAGTGTGGATCACTTGCATCCTTTAAAATTGCCCTGAAAAGCCACTTACAGGCAGCAGCCGTTCGCAACTGGTAATAATGAACCTAGCCCCAACCCTACCCTCCCCTGCCCCTTCTTTGTATATACTGTTTGTTTAAGAATTACTGTCTTTGTTTTGTTTTTCTTTACATATCTACTGCATAGTACTGTGTTCTATCTGTCTGTCATTCAATGTTATATGAGATACTTAAATGGTTTCCAGTGGAAATAAGCTTAGTCTTTTCATGGATCTCCTTTTAGTAGACCTTGTACCAGTGAACTGTACCGTCATGAAACTGTACCTTTTCCTATGCAAACTTCTAATAAAGTCTTCAATCAATCAAAACAAGCGGATTCTGCCAATGCATTTCAAGGAATAGCTCCCCATGGATGCTGCAGAGAAAGCCTAGTTTTGCAAAATAGCCGATCTACAAGCTCACAGCGCGTCCCAGATGCAATAGAGATGAGGAGAATTGTGAGTTTGTAGGTCGGTTCAGAGCCCTAGAATGAATGAAGAGTTGCGTCACTCCCGTTCACTTCATGGGGCCAGGTCTTCTACGCACACATCTATTGGCGTATAGTGACAAACGGCGAACCGGAAGTTTACAAAATGCATTGAAGTCTATGAGGTGTAAAGTGACAATGAACCACGTGACCAGCGCTGTTTCTGACCCCGCAGTGGCAGGACTCTCTGATTAGAAGGCTCTGGGTCGATTTATTTCCTCCTACACTCGATCCCATAACCCGAAAGGCCGGGGCGTTGTGATTGGTTGAGCAGACAATAAACCAGCAAATCACAGTGCGAGTACGCGAGTATATCCCTACGACCTATGGGATAATTCACTTAACGGGATCCATCCTTTGGTTGTATGTTGTATTTCTCTGCTAATATGAACAAAACAGAAAGTCGTGACTGCGTTATTTAAGCTGGTTATTATACCTCAATGAAGTAATTACAAAAAGAAGACATTTATGTAACAAGCTAAGGAGATTAACGGTGTCTAAAATCAGTAAAATGTCTTCTTTGGAAATGTAGACGCGCGCGTTTATGTTGGCATTGTGTTCAGCTTTAGCACGCAGCTAACGTTAGCTTTCGTTTTAGCTTTGACGTGTATCTCTTGCAGTCAACCAGTTTTACTGTAGCGTAAACACTTTAAAAGAATAGTAAAATTAAAAGTGTAAAGCTGTGTTGCTGTCGCTGTTCGGGACAACATTTACAATAGGGTCTCAACAACCTCCGGGGGACCATATCCAGGCGCTGCACAGAATGCTGGCTACAGGAGCAGTGAGTACTGGAAACTGGGCTAAATTAGCTTGTCTCACATGTTTGTCTGCGTTACAGTCAAGTGGTGGAAGAAGTATTCAAATGTTTTACTTTATAAAAGTATCAATACTGTAGTGTAGGAACACTCTGTTACAAGTAGAAGTCCGGAATTCAAAATGTACTAGAGTAAAAGTACAGAAGTATTGACATCAACATGTACTGTCTTAAAGTACCAAAAGTAAAAGTACTCGGTACGCAGAATGTCCCATTTCAAACTTTTAGATGTTCAAACTCATTTGAAAATATTTTCAAAATAATAATTTTCCAATGGCCGAAATGTACATATAGGGCTGGTTAATGTATGTTTTGTAATAATCCAAAATCTACAAAATTAGTGACTAAAGTTTTCAAATAATTGTAGTGGAGTGTTAAACACAATATTTGCCAGTGCCAGAGATTTAGTGGAGTAGAAGTAAAAGTACAGAAAAGTGGGGAAAAAAGTACCTCAAAAGTGCACTTGATTACAGTACTTTACCACAGTAAATGTTCTCAGTTACTTTCCACCACTGTTATTATTATAATACTTGTGGTTTCAAATAATCACATCTCACAACGTGTTTGTTAACCGTGCAGGCTGTAACCACAGCCCTGGCCCAGGTGGACCGAGAGAAGATCTACCAGTGGATCAATGAGTTGTCCAGCCCAGAGACCAGAGAAAATGCCCTGCTGGAGCTTAGCAAGAAACGGGAGTCTGTGCCAGACCTGGCACCCATGCTCTGGCACTCCTGTGGCACCATTGCTGCCCTTTTACAGGTAAGGACCTGTCTGTGTCCCAATCCGTCAGGTATTAGTTATAATGTAAAAGTGTGAAAGGTTTGGGAAAAGAGGTGTGGAACTTTAGTTAACCCCCCACTGAATTCCTTGTCATCCTCAGGGACACTCGGCAGACAGGGATCATGACTCCGTACACTGACAGTGTAATGAACTGTCTAATTGACTATTTGAAAATGTTTAATTTCAAATATCCAACTGGGGTTTATCATGTTAGTCTACATACAGGGGGATCATAACGGACACAGTATCATTTGACTCCCTTCAAATATTGTCACTGTCGGGCAGAAACCTTATCTCCATATTTTCTTTTTGTGCTTTTCCCTTTTCTTTTTTCTTTTTTGGAAATGAATGCCCTCACTCAAAAGTAGCAGATCCACAAGCTCGAAACGTGGTGCGAAGCAGCATGTTTTGAGCTTGTAGATCTGACTGCTAGTTTTGCTATTATTGAATTTTGAAGTATCAGTTTTGTATTGGACATAATGAGGTTTCCACCCGACAAAGATGACTATTATGCAATAGGGTTACAATTACAGTATGTTATGGCTGCATGTTAGGATTTAGCAATTAGAAGCTGTTTGTTGTTAATTACCATATTTGTATATTTTCAACTGAAGATTTATTTATTTATTTTCTTCACATTTCTTTTAGGAAATCGTGAACATTTATCCATCAATAAACCCTCCCACGCTGACAGCTCACCAATCAAACAGAGTCTGCAATGCCTTGGCACTTCTGCAGTGTGTGGCCTCACACCCTGAAACCAGGTACAGACTAATTTTAATTATGGACCATGGATTGGGGACCATGGAACGTTGTTTAGTATTGCAGAATTGTTTCTTTATGTGCTTGTCTTGTAGGTTGAGGTTTTTGCCTGAAACCTTTGCGATTTCATTTCCACTGAAGAACTTACCGTATATTTAAGTATAACATGAATTTCAGTGTTTAACTGTGAGAACTTGAAGGCAGCGAGGGATCATGTCCTTGGTCAGTGGGGAGGGATAACACGAACCTCTGTGCGTTATGCCCTACTGAAATTCCTCACGGTTATGGTGAAAAGAATAATTTGGAGACCCCATGTGTATCAGAGGAGGAGAATGATAGGCTCAACCTCCCAGGGCATTGGTATGATGGGGTCACGGTTCCACATGGGGAATTGGCAGCTGTTCATTGATGGGAAAAGGGGGAAACAAAAACATTTAAATGAGGTATTTGTGATATCTTGTTCAAATCCTCAGGTCGGCGTTTCTTGCTGCTCACATCCCACTTTTCCTTTACCCCTTCCTGCACACTGTGAGCAAAACGAGGCCATTTGAGTACCTGCGTCTCACCAGCCTAGGTGTCATAGGTAAAGTATTCTCTTCCACAAAACTAGAGGTGAAAAACTAATATTTCAGATATTAGTCAGATAAAAAGAAATGAATATATTAAAGCTATAAAGAGAACAAAGTATCTGAAAGTCACCTGAGAAGCCAGAAGGACATTCTTATGTTGTGAGCACTTTATAGCGTTTATGAATATTTCTCTCTTAGTATATTTGTGATGCTTTTGAGACCTGTTTAGAATCCCTTGCCCACAGCTTTTTCTGTCTAAAAATATAATATTCCCATTTTCCTCTGAATACTGTTACTGTACTTGCAATATGAATCCTGATACACAAAGCTTTGTACGTGTGCTTCTTTATTTCTTACATGTATAAACGTTGTATTACGTTGTGGGTCGATCACAAAACCGTTTGCTCACTTTCAGTAGAGTGACTTAAAGTTGTAATTTCTTTCTTGACAAAAGGTGCACTGGTCAAAACTGACGAACAAGAAGTGATTAACTTCCTCCTCACCACTGAAATCATCCCACTTTGTCTACGCATCATGGAGTCAGGCAGCGAACTTTCCAAAACAGTGAGTGTCTATTTTGTCAGTGTGTGTATGCTAGCAAAGACGATCACTAAACTATTTACTGCTTCCATTCCATTGATTACCATTCTTTGCATAACCCTCTTGCCTTTACTTTTGTGTAACTAATGAACATTTCCTTACAGGTTGCTACTTTCATACTGCAGAAGATCCTGTTGGATGACACAGGGCTGGCCTACATATGTCAGACATATGAGCGCTTCTCCCATGTGGCAATGATCCTTGTAAGTAGAACTGTTGGTACATCATTGTTATTATTAGTATGCATAATCATCATGACCATTTCCATTAATCTGTATAAACAGCCAGATGAACATGTCAACTTTCCAACTACTGTACCCTTTTTGGACATTTAGGGCCATTTCTGAAATGTGTATACTCAAATCTGCCCCCACCCCATGAAATTTGGGTTTACAAAGCCTAAAAGGCAAATAAATTAGATTTGTATTCATAATTTCAAATGTGTAATGCCCAAAACACAATTAAATCATTAATCAAAATTATTTCTATGACGATTAACTGTCAAATAAAATGTTTGGATCATGACAGCCCTATTTAAGTACAGCTTGGAAAAGTCACAGTTTGCATGCATTCACATGACTTTGTCTTTGTGCACCAACTTGACATAAGTGGTATAGATGGTAATGTCACTTTGTGTTTTATGATGTACTTCATATATGTTTGATGTATTGATTCTCTTTGTCTTTACAGGGGAAAATGGTGCTTCAGCTTTCTAAAGAGCCATCGGCACGTCTGTTAAAGCACGTTGTGCGCTGCTACCTCCGCCTCTCGGATAATCTCAGGTAGGACAGTTACTTGGGACTACCATGCTCATTTCTCATCTTATGAGGTGGTGTTATTGTGCCACTAGGAGGCAGCCATGCTATGTTTTGTCACCACACCAGTGTAGCTGCTATCCTGACATCACTGCTCTAAACTGGTCTCTCTGAACTGTTAAGTGCAACACACAGTTGAACTTTGCCTTCAAAGTTCAGAATTGGTGTGAATAAGACCTGAGCAGTGGTTGACACTAAGGGTCAGAGGCACTTGCCCGTCGGGCAAGTACAGGTCATGTTCTTCTTGCCCGAAGGTCAGGCCCACTTGCCTGAAAAGTAAATTGTCCATTATGAAATGATACTGTAGGTAAGATTTTAATTACCTCTCAATTTAACACTTATTTCTTTGCTTTCTGGGGCTGTGCACTAAAAATCCAAATGCCTACATAACTATGATTTAATATATATGGTTGCACACTTGTTACATTCCACAGACCAGAAGACAGAGTGCGCTGGTCAGGTTCAGGTGTTTAGACAGATATCTGGTGTTTTGTTTATAGACGGTTGTGTCCCCTCTCAAATGAGCACTTGCCCAGTCGGGCAACCTGAAAGCAAACTTCACCTGCCCAAAAAAGAAAAATGTTTTGAAAACTTTCTTACTACTACGTTCAGAATACTTAAAAGTACATTATATTGAATTGTGTTACTTAGAAAACATACACTGTGCACTTTTATCTTTAACGGCATCGACACTTTCTTTCTTTCTTGAACAGAGCCAGAGAAGCCCTGCGCCAGTGTTTGCCAGACCAGCTGAAGGACAGTACATTTGCCCAGGTGCTAAAGGATGACACCACCACCAAGCGCTGGCTGGCCCAGCTGGTAAAGAACCTCCAAGAAGGCCAGGTCACAGATGCCCGTGGCATCCCTCTAGCCACACAATGATGATGTGGATGAATGTGCATCTGTTGCATTCATTCATTCATTAACTACACAAAAGTAAAACAAAAAAAAAGTTTTGTAGAGTTCACTGCCAGACTCCATGATACGTAGACAAAGTGGCATCATTTCAGTGGTGAGGAGGAAGTTAATCACTTCTTGTTCATCGCTGCAGGTAGAGATGCTTAAATACTTACTTAGCAAAACCGCGATCTGAGCATAATGTTGTGCGTCTATGGAGTGGACCTGCATTCATAACCGAGTGATAAAATAATCAAGGAACTTGGATTCAATTATTGAGTCTAATATCCTTTATGGATTCTCCCATTTTCCCCACTATTAACATATTGGCATCAAAACTGGAAGGAGCGTTACAAATTGGCATAATATTTTAAATTTGCAAGTTTAGAAACCGCTAGAAAAATGTCAGGCGCCCTATACCATAGGAAAATAATTGTCTCAGTGTGATCACCCCTAATTAGTGCCCTTATTACATAGCTACGAGCTGCAGAAGTGAAAAGGCATCGCAGAGGCAGATTGATTGGTGACTTATTCAGTATTCTGGCTTTGTTTGGATAGAGACTGAACAGAGACAGAAGTTTGTGGGAGGGAGGCTGGGGAATGAAGCAAATACCCTTGGGTTGGATTTGAACCTGGGCAAGCCATATTTACTGTATGTGGTATGCTCTCTTACCAGGTGAGCCCTGTGGCACCCCTACAATGATATTCTAGACAATTGTGTGCTTGCAATTAATTTTTTAAAGTTGTTGTAGCCTCTGTGCAGGCCAGTCAAGTTCTTCTGCACTAATCTCTACAGTTTCTGTATTGGGGAGTGTCGGAGGCTTGAGGGAAGGACACTCATTCCTGAAATGGGAAAGGGCCTTCCGCAAACTGACACGAATTTGTAAGAGCAAAATTGTCTACAATGTCATAATAGCTATAACATTACGATTTCAATTCCCTGGAAAAAGGCAACCTATTACAAAAATAATAAATATTATTATGAACGAATAATTAGAAAAAACACATTTTGAGGAGTGTACACAGACCTTTGGTTTTATATATTGTTTCTGTCGGTTGGAAACCTTGGGTGAGTTCGCACTGGCCAATACAAACTAATACGAGAGTGCACTCGGGGTGCACATTTCTGAACGCACACCTTGTATATCCAAAATTGCTACCTTTCAGAAAACGAGGGAAAGGAACCTTTGTTCCAGTTGATCCAATGTAAATAATTTAGTCACAAGCTCTTGTTAATACTTTAATTGGTTAAATGTTTATAAAACCCACAGACACTTAACCACTTCAAAAGAAGAAGAAAAATAGCAGATATACAACGCACCACAATGCATGTTTTTGCTACTTGTGTGACACTGTAGTATAAGGAACTAGGCTATTTATTTAGCTGGGAAAAAGCCAAGTATGTAGTTGGATACGAGGATTCTGTAACGACACACACTAACCCAAAGGCTTCTAAATTTAGTTTGATAATCACCAAACAAAGTGTTTCCTCCTAGTTAAACACAGGCTCTTATGGCATCTCATGTCAGCGCATTGTGAGCCTGAACGGTCACTGGATGTGGCATGCTGATGTGTGAATCTGTCAGCAGTATTCCACTGACAATGTACATGTTTCGATACTTCACATGTGACCATGACGGCCATAAGCGGCAAAATAATAACATATAATGGGAGTTTCAAATTATAATTTACATTGTGATTATGTCGTTTTCCATGTGGCATAAATGTCAGAAAGATGCTTCCATAGAGACACTTAGCAGGACTCTTGTCTGACTTTGGCTCAAGCATAAAACCATGGTGGTGCAGAAATGCTAAAGATAATGGTGGTGTACAGAGGTATGCAGTTGTATAAAAGGTTGATATATGCTTTTGGACAGCTGTATTTTTTGTACCACATTTTCTGCAAGTAATTCTTTTCGAGGTAATCAAAATAAAAAAATATTTTTTCTTTCTCTTGTCGGTGCGCCATACTGTAACATTCCACAATAGAAAACTGTTACATTATTACATTATGCTTCTTGTGTTTAAATAAGAATTTTGAGCATTTCTTTTGACGATGTGTTCTGTTTGACCATCAGTTGTTGCATACGGGGAAGACTTGAACTCTATTCAGTCACTGCAAAAGTCAATGCAAATGATATAGTTTATTTCATTTTTAATTACTATATTTTGAGTATGCTTACAACACGCCTCACTCATTCTCACCATCGCTGAGTGCTCAGATTACATTCAATGCTTCACCTCTTACCGGTACATTAGTGTATAATTTTTCCTCCGGTTACATTATCCCCATGAACAAAAGAGTCGGCCATGCCAACGTGCCTGGATCAAAGGAAGATTCACTACCAAACCTTGCATTTGTGATCGAAATGAATCCCCAGATGAGCTGTGCCAAAGTGTATATTATGTTTTTGTCTGCTAGTGCTGTCAGGAAAGTGCAATCTAATGTAATTGTGAAGTTGATCCAGTGAACCTTGAGTACATTAAGGTCGTTTGGGAGAAGTTCCCAATATCGTATGCAGTCAACAGGAAAAACACTGATGGTCATGTTGTGAATTGATAGAAATGAGTGGTTTCAATTTTCCTAAAGTGCAGTTGGATAGATAATTATAAGGTTTTTGGGGTCAATGTATTTACATATACCTGTACTCTTCACTAACTAGGGAAGAAGTAACCTTTAAGAGGAAGCTGTTGAACAAGATCTGAACTATTGGCTACTGGTTGTATTGCCATGAAATCTACTCTACGTAATGGCCAAAACTACATTGATTGATTACTTTATTTGTCAGAAATGTAAACCACATAGATGTACAGTAAGACATTATGGTTAAATTTAATGTCAACAAATGATTGTGATCGTGTCTGCTCCTCCCTCAGATGTGTCTGTGGGTGGCACTCACTTTGGAGAAGTACTTGGACAGGAATATCCATTGATATTGGCTTGATCCTGTATTTCACCTTGAGCCATCCCAAACTAGCAAAGTGTGTTGGAATTAGTTGGGTCATATTATGGCAGACCAGTAGTTGAATCGGTTTGTTTTGGTATGTGAAGCTATGTTTCAGCAAAATTATGTTTGTTACAAAATACAAATAAACCCAAAACAATTATATCAAAATAAAATACAAAATACCAGGGCCAAAGAACTTAATTAAAATACATGTATGTTCAAATAGAAATATAGAAAATACACTTCTCAATCATCTCTGTATTGAATATTATATAGGCCTATGCCCTGTAGCGCTGCTGTAATGTTCTAGCATTTTTTGGAACATTTTGATTAGATGGGGCCACCTCATAGATTTACACCAATGCAATGCATGTGGAATGCAATACTCAGATGGATGTCAAACTTGTCAGGTGATATAAACTGGGTACATGTAATAGGAACTTACTCTGGGAACATGCATGAAGTAAGTTAGATACATTCTATTTAATTCTATGAACTTGCTGTTTCCCAAATTGAAAATGAACAATAACTACACAGAAGATACATTGTTGTTTTTTAACCCAAAGTAGTTTGTCTGTTTTGAAAATACAACATTGATTTATTAGAGGTTTGCATAGGAAAAGTTTCAGGATGGTACAGTTCACTGGTAAAAGTTCAACTAAAAGGATACACCCCAAAAAACTGAACAAAAAAAGGCTTGTTTCAATTGAGATCTTTTTTGTGAAACCGTATAATATTGAATGACAAAAATGTAACAGAAATACTGCCCATCTCCCTTGAGGATGAACCATTATTAAAAACATATACTTCTACACAAGATATCTCAAAATCTAATACGCAGATTACCATGGACATTAATGAATTAAAACTTCCATATCCATTGACCAGCAAGGAAGTGGAATATATTTGAAATGCACATGGGGCAAATGAAGATCAAAAACATAATGGGAACTGATATGGTGCATTCAGGGAACAATCTGTCTGCAGTATGTGGCACATAGCCATGTTCTGGTGTTATTGATCAGCCTTGATTGGTCTGCCCACATAATGTAGATAAACACACTTACATTATGCTCAGATATTTAACCTGATATTTATACTGTTCAAATTCTTTCATAGGGGCAGAAACAAAATGGACACAGATCGGTAGTGTTGAGCAACATAATATATAATGGTGAGTTGCTTTCCCCCCAACAGACATGATTGATTTTCTTTCCACGTGATTTGTTTCCTCTCTTCATGCCTACTTACTTCCCTACCTTGAGTGCAAACTTTTTTTCTATTCAAATCGTATACAGTATGCATTATGAGAAGTACAACCCACACCTCCTCCCTCCAACCCCCTAGAAACACTCTATACCAGGGTTCTTCAACGTTTTCAGCCCAAGGACCCCTTAGTTGAGAGAGAGATGAAGCAGGGACCCCCACAACCTTATAGTTTCATCGTTTGACAGCACAATCATCAGTGTATCGTTGACCTTTCTCTGTAGTCTGCTCTTTTCCCCCTCTACACCAAACCTCTTTGCTAAAACTGCGAGGCGTTGTGAGCTTGTAGATCTGCTATTTTTGGCTAAAGTTCTCAGAATATGGACAGTCACTAGGGTTAAAGAGGTTAATATAAAAAAGGAGAAAAGCAACTTTCTATCACTCAAAGATTTGGAGGGCCCCCTGTAGTAACTCTGAGGACCCCCTAGGTGTCCAGGACCCCCTGTTGAAGACCCATGCTCTATAATACACAAATAAACCCTCACATAATAAGAGATAATGTCAACCGAGCACAGACAAAACCAAAATAAAACAAATACACACATACAGTATATACATATACTGTATTCAGCTATATGTACATGAGTAGAGACTACTTATGTAATCTGGTCTAATACATAATAATACACAGATATTCTGCTTGAGGCACTGGAGCAGGGGAGTGGAGAATCCAGTTGGATCAGAGAGACGGTGTAATTGAAGGCAGAAGAGCAAGGGAGGGCGCAGGGATGGGATGGGAGCACTGTGGGTGTGGCTGTACAGCTGAGGAAGGAAGGAAGGCCAGGGGGAGGAGTGTACTGTACCAGCATGCAGCAATGTTGACTGGGAGTCAAGTTTCCCTGTCCCAGCCTGGTGGGGTGGAGAGAGGCTGAGCCAGATTTTCCTTTGGACGCTCCCAGTCTCCTAAGGCTTCGTGCTGGGATTGCAGTCCCCAGGCAGTACTCCCAATGTCTGGAGATCAGCATAGGACCAACCAGACACCCACACCTCTCTGCCTGGACCACCTTGTAGGCCAGCCTAAAACAGGGTGATACCCCCAGTCATTTTTGAGGCACTCTCTGGGAGAGTTCTTTCTCTCACAGCATAGCATTCTCTGGAAATCTTTGCAACACTTCCATGCTCAGCCATAGTAAGATCCCTTCATTTTTGGTAAGTACTGTGTACGACTCTTTCCCCTTACAAACATACGGTATGTCCAAAGTTTGGGTTTGAATCTTTTTCAGGTTTTAGCAGTGACACAATGACTGCCTCTGTGTTTCTTCTGTTGATGGGGTTGTCCTTAAAACGTGTGCTTGCTGTTTTTGATTCCGTCTCATATTTCACTCTCTGGTTCCAATTAGTTGAGAGAAAACCTTGCTTGCTTCATAGGGCTGGATCATACTTATCATTATTGAGTTTACTGGACCAGGCATGCTACTTGTTACAATCTTTGATATTCTCCCACGGCAAAGAAATAGCCTTATTAAAGAACCAGGGCACCATATAATAATACTCACATCACACAGAACAAAAGTAACATTCCATATCGTGCAACACAGAAATGAATGAAAGCGTATATAGGGCTTTACAGCCACAAGCCACTCCTGGTGGATTACTTGTTTATTCTGAATATTTACATTCAGTGCTGTGATGTGAGTGTGTGTCTATGTGTCTGTGGTTAGTGAAGTACATGTCAATACATAGGCTAGCCCTGCGTGACTCATCTCCCCTAAGGCAAGTGTCCAGGGGACTTCATCATTGTCCTCAAAATAACTCCACATACAATTTGGCTGTGTGGTCTGAAAACATTTGATTTGGCCTGGCCAGAGGAGCAGGGTGTGTTTAATTTCTCTAGTGCATAACTGAATTATTGCCAAAGAGAGACAAGAGCCTCAGTATTACACTTTCACTTGACTGAAAGAGACACCAAGTAGAAGAGCGGCACACTTATACTTAAAAGAACATAGTCCATAAAGGGAGGGGTGATGTGTTGGCCAGCCGCAGTTGTGGTGTTAGAACAAATCATAAAATGATGAATATGTTCCGTCTATCATTTGCCACACTGGCAGAGTTGCATTATGGTGGAAAAGTTTAGCAATTCTCACATAAAGTGACCTGTGTGTGTGTGTGTGTGTGTGTGTGTGTGTGTGTGTGTGTGTGTGTAGCGCGCGCGCGTGTGTGTGTGTGTGTGTGTGTGTGTGTGTGAGAGAGAGAGGTGGGGGGCTGCAAGGAGTGGGTTATTAGGCTATCTGAGGTTATTAGGAGCAGCCCCCAGAACCCCCCCACACACACGCACACAGACACAACCGCATGCGTGTAGGAGGGACAATGAGAGGAAAGGATTGGTGCCAGACAGGAACTCATGGATACAGGCATCACAGGCCACAGGAAGACTTTCTTTTTAGGAGGCATTTCATTCTTGGTCACCCACAAACCTTTTTCAGATAGCCAAATCTATGTTGCTGTTATCTTTTTCCAGCTGAGTTTAGTATGTTCCTGAGAAGTGTTTCCATCGAGATAATTCAGTATTATGTTCTAACATGCATTGGTCCTAATAGATCAGCTGGGAAACAATGCTGCCAGAGTTGGGGGATTGAATCCTATATATTAGGCTACCCATTATAAAATAAATACACAGAATGTTGCAACACTAATGCTATTACAAGATAGATACATTAGGCCTATCCTGTATAATCCGTTGAATAAATCCCTTGCATTTACTCAAATGTTAATCCATGAAACGTAAAATGCATTTAAACCACTTAAACCCTCCAAAGACAAAGTTCCCTTGACCCGAGTTGTCTCTGTATTTGGTCTGCTCTTTGACTTGGTAGCTGATCTAGCTCACAACACTGCGGCTTTGTGTTGCATCCCCCCAGAATAGAGATACTATGGGTTAAAATAAAAACACCCATTATTTCCAAGTAAAATGTATTATAACAGATTAAACTAAATTGAGATCTAGATCATGAGCCTGTCCAACATCTTCTAATTCCTATAAACCTTGATTTTTCGGCATTGTTCTGTTGGACCGGGTAGATACTGCTGATTGTCTGTGATTTTCTTCAGTGAGTCAGCAATCCTGACCACATCAGATGCCAAAAGATAGCCCATTCTCATTCAGATTAATGAGTGAGACCACTTGAGTGTGTGTGTGTGTGTGTGTGTGTGTGTGTGTGTGTGTGTGTGTGTGTGTGTGTGTGTGTTTGCGCGCGCGCGTGCGTGTGTGTGCGCGCGCGTGTGTGTGCAGAGAGAGAGAGAGACTATAAATCATTGTGTAGCCCTGCACTGTCTGCATTGAGTAACCTCAATACATGAACACGGTTTCACTCCCTTCAAAGTTCAATTGTACATATTTTGTTTTGATTGTATTGTATTGATTGATTGATCGTATATTGTGTACATTTATGCTTTGGCAGAAGTATGTTCGAGAGAGAGAGAGAGAGAGAGAGAGAGAGAGAGAGAGAGAGAGAGACGAAATCTATGAATGTGATGGTCTGGCTGAATCCCAAACTGAATTCCTGTGGGGAAACCTGTGTGAGAGATCTGAAAGTGAAAGTTCTCCATCCCTTCATCGTTTATATTATTGATGTGGGTTCCCTTGAGCAGGACAGAGGGCAGTAAGTGAAGCCAGTAGAGAGGGACTCAGTTGAAGTCTGTAGGCTACTCTGTAGCCTTTTACATGGCTGCATTTGACTCACATTGCCATTGGCTGTGTAGCTAATTACAGTATGTGTGATTTACGCAGTATAGCCTTCCACCCCCCCCCCCCCCCCATTCAAATGATTTGTGATCTTTAAAAAAAAAAGAACGGCAACTGTGGGTAGTGTGAGCGGACTGTTGTATCTTAGTTGGCAGATAGACGGAGAAAGAATGAAGCTAAAGACCAGCCGAATGTATGTTTGTTTTATTTATTCTTTCAAGTGGCTAATAATGATGACCCTTTGGGCACCGTCATGTTGTAGTAGCGTTAATAATGCATTTGTTTACCGGGTACGGATAACGTTTGGCTAACTGACGCAATGTCACTATCGTGCTAACGTTTAACGTTAGCTCCTCCTCGAGTCCGACACCTCAGAGATTGAATGAAGCTGTTAATTTTTTGTGAAAATGAGTTTAAATATATTCTTCCGAGATTCAGGCAGTAAATCACACACAGCGCGTCGGTCGCATGTTCATGCATGCAACGCCTTGTGAGCTTCGGCGAGCGAGCGACACCTTCGTACGGCGAGGAATATGTCAGTGGCGTTATTGAGTGTCTACTCTACTCAATACTGAAAGATAAAAAAATACTCTGTTACAACTACAAGTAGGCTAAAAGTCTGGTATTAACTCATTATGCTGTTTATGCAGAACCTACCATTTCACAATTTTTGAAATGTTTAAAATGTATAAATCTCTAAGTGGTCAATGTTATGTAATAATATGGTCAAAATCTAAAAAGTATATTTAGTCTTTAAATAATTGTTGTGTAGTAAAAGTAGCCTAGCCTAGGCCTATATTGCCTCTGAATTAAAATGTTGTGGAGTGGTAAAAGTAGTCTACTGAAAATTGGAAATACTTAATTTAAGTAAAAGTACCATAAAATTGTACAAAGTATATTTACTTTACAGTGGAAGGAATACAGTTGTGTTGGAATAATGCTGTTACTGACTGTGTAGATGACCACAGTTGATCTGAATAGATGCATGATGCCATGCTGTTTCAATATCTGGGTAGGAGAGAAAAATCATCCTTCCTATTGAGTGATGATGCTAACCGCTCCTACATCTGGCTTTGTGTGTATGTTCGTCTGTTTTTCGGTCACTTCACGAAATTAACTCATAAAAGGCACCCGTCACTTCACACTTGGTGTTTGTGTGTGTGTGTTTTTTTTTTTTTGGCAGCAAATTCCTGTAGGCACGAGTGAAGAATAGCAATGGATCCGCAAAGTTCAGGTGAGTAGGCCTGAATCCTATTATTGATGACAGGTTCGTACAGTTAGGTGCACATGGACTCTATACCAGGGGCTCCGATACCGTGAGTTCTGTTTCTCTCGAGCACCCAGCCGCAATGAGGAACACCGTGTTCCTCATTGCGGCTGGGTGCTCGAGAGAAACAGAACTCACGGTATCGGAGCCCCTGGTATAGAGTCCATGAACACCCAGCCGAGCACAGTTGCGGTTGGCCAGATTTACATTACAATTACAGTAGCTCACCCATTCGCTCGGACAACCTGTCCACTCATTGGTGGGGAACGCCCCGTTGTAGCCCGTTGTAGCCCGTAGTGTTCACGCTCAAGTCGGGTTTAGCACCCAGTGGCATGCAGAAAAGCATACTCTACAACAGGGGTCTTCAACGTTTTCAGGCCAGGGACCCCTTAGCTGAGAGAAAGATGAAGCAGGGACCCACCACAACATTTTCAGAGATTGTTTCAGACACAATTGCATTGTTTGACAGCACAATCATCAGTGTATTTTGGATTCATGACCACAGATATTTAACCACTTGAACCATCAATACTTAACAAACTTGACCTTTCACTCTGTACTTAGTCTGCTCTTTTTCCCCTCTACACCAAACCTTTGCCAAGAATAGACGATCTACAAGCTCATAACAACACCTCGCAGCTTTTGAGCTTGTAGATCTGCTATTTTTGGCTAAAGTTCTCAGAATATGGACATTATAGGGTTCAAGTGGTAGATATAAAAATGGAGAAAAAAGGTTTCTATCACTCAAAGATTTGGAGGGCCCCCTGTAGTAACTCTGAGGACCCCCTAGGGGTCTCTGACCTCCTGTTGAAGACCCCTGCTCTACAATAACAGATTTTACTAGTGTTGTCAATAATGATCAAATGTCTGTTCCTACAAAAATACAGCAATAATATATTGAAAGAAATGGGTTTTTAGGCATACTTTACTTTTTGGATTCCAGACAAACATGGTTGTATATAAAGTAATTTAAAACCGCAGTTAATCAGATCACACTCACTTCACGCAGTGAATCATATCTTAAGCAAATTCTATATGTTCAGTTTTGTGACATGCAAATAATGTCATGCAATTTAACACAGTGATTGATTATCTGACTGCCCAGGTCTGCAAGATGATGAAGACCTCAGGGTGATGATGGCGGGGTCGACCCTGAGGAAGGTCAAGTCACGTTCCTGGAAGAAGCAAAGACATTTCCGTCTCCTTGAAGACAGGACGACGATCTGGTACAAGTCCAGGTGGGCAGGAAGGGGCCACTCCACCTGTGAGTACACCTGCCGTGTTATTTATGTGTATCTTGTGTTCTGTACTGCCATATTGACCACTCTCATAACATAATGTCTCCTCAGAAATGAATATCACTCACTATATTATGAAAATGGATTAATTATTTGATAATAGCTAATATAATGCCAAAGACAAATGTCCATTTTATGTAAAAATTGAAGGGCAATAAAGTTTTCTAATCTTGTCTTATACATCCACCCATCCATCTCCTTCCGCTCATCCGGAATCGGGTCACGGATGTAACAGTTCCAGAAGACAATCCCAGAGTTCCCTTTAATATCTCTCTGTTGGGTGGAAACCCCATATGTCCAAAACTGTTACTTTCCAGGACTCAAAAACAGTAAAACAGTAAAAAACATGATCAAGTAGGGCATTCATTTACAAATTAAAACCAGTAAAAACTCTATATTGTGAACAGACTATTGTCCAGGCACTTGTCGTTTATCAAAGGGAGATAATACACATACACACAGCCTAGGCTTACTGGATTTAGACACAAAGACAAGGAGAAGATATCCTTTGAGCAAGGCAGCAACCGTGACAGCCATGTTTTACATGCAGAGTTCCTTCTGCAGCAATAAGGCCATCCGGGGTTACTCGGTGGGACTTCAGTTTGTGCAAATCCATCAAAATCTACTGTCTGTACCTGTAGTAACCCTTTAGGACAGGGGTTTAGTGTCGCGCTATGAGCTTGTAGATCTGCTATTTTTGAGAAACGGAAAAAACTGACGATTATTTCATTTTTTAAAAGAAAACAATGATTCTCTATGACCTCATGCACACCGGCTCCGAATTTGCTATGCGGCAGGTGGCTGCGGCTGTGCATTCTTTCCCAATCGAACACAGTTCGATTTGTGCATCTTGTCGCATGCGGTAAAAACTCATTGACTCCTTGTATGACTCCTTTTCGGATCCGCAGTGTGGATTCCGCACAGCCTTGCACACCAAATCCAATGCGTTTTAATCATGCAGCAAACGAGAAAAAAAAGAAGAAAACGCCAAGGTCCTGTGTGCAAAGCCTTTTAGAAGACATTTTGTAGAATCGGGTCCTCGGGTCTTAAATGGGTTTTAACATGAAAAAGTTTGAGAAGCACTGACTGATCTATTCCATTGCCATGCTGCTCATGCTCTCAGTCTCAGTGAGTGACGTGGAGGCGGTGCGGGAGGGACACCAGTCGGAGCTGCTGATGAGCATCGCCGAGGAGTTCCCCGCGGAACACTGCTTCACCCTGGTGTTCCACGGCCGCCAAGGAAACCTGGACCTGGTGGCCGACTCGCCCGGGGAGGCGCGGGCCTGGGTCCGTGGCGTACGCAAGCTGATCCACAAGGCCGAAAATATGGACGAGAAAGAGAGGCTCGGCCAGTATCCTTCGAGGTGTTCACTGTTCAGCAAGCGTGTGTGTATGTGTGTGTGTGTGTGTGTGTGCGTGTGCGTGTGCGTGTGTGTGTGTGTGTGTGTGTGTGTGTGTGTGTGTGTGTGTGTGTGTGTGTGTGTCAATGTACAAGTGCTGTGTGTTTTATTCGGGTCTGTTCTCAAGGGATGAATTTATTGATTTGAATTGATTGCTATCGATTACAGACAACAATTAACATAAATATTAAGTAAGTAAGCCTTGATGCACAAGTACATCCCTCAGCCATGATGTAGATAAGCACACACCCTGGACGCTATTATGTCGCAGGGACTTACTGTACCCCCGATCCAACCCTTGATGCCGAGTGCCAACTAAGCAGGGAGGCATTGGGTCCCTTTTACAGTCTTTGGTGTGACCTCACTTGGGATCAAATCGCGTCCTCTCAGGGCGATCACTATAACAACAAGGACAAAGATAAATAAATGCATAAATATTGAATTGAATACACACAGCAGTACATACATGAATACACATAATTAGAATACAATATAGTGTGTGGGTATTGGGGGTCTGCCCTTGTATTGTTTGCTGAGAAAGGAAATGCTATAAGGACTATTATGATCATGATTTTGTTAAGGGGCTTATGACCTGAAGGTAAAGGTTATTGATTGTGTGGGGAGAGAGTGGGGTTACTGGGGATGGAGTTTGTTTTCTTCAGGGTGTGGGCTTTATGGATGGAGGAGATGGTGTTGTATTATGCTGGCTGTGGTGGTGATGGTTTTCATAAAGCAAAACAGAAACACCTTCTGTTGATGATACTGACACTGTAAAAGATCAGTGCTGCATTTAAATGGAAGAGTATAATATCAAGGCATGTTCACTTGTCTTAGTATAAGTCTTATTGAATTCAACTATAACTCTGATAACTAAAGAGAGACATATTACATTTTACATTAACCCTTCTTGTGCCTATCCCGAACAAGTTCGGCTTTTTTTCAATACAATACAATATTTTTTTGCTATTTTACTTACCCTGAGCTGCTTGTAGAGATGTGGGTGGTCCTGGCTCGTCCTACGCTTTCCAACGACCGAGTCTAGATGGTCCGACGATTGATTCCATTGCAAATGGTTTAGAATAAAGTTTAGAGCCCCCCCAAAAAAACTCAATCTATACTGTCGGCGGCGTGACGTATTCCGGGGTGCCGATCCCGATCTAGTCCGGCTTTTTTAATAAAATTAATTAATTAATCGGAGGCCTCAACGAAGCCCCGGTCTAAATTTCCATCCAGGCCCGGGGCCGCGATTCTGTTTACATCGGCCCGCGAGAGGGTAACGCCGCCGCATCGCGCCGCCAAATCCAATACAAACTCACATCTTTGAAGCTCATTTTCTCTGAACTGTGTTCGAAGCGGAAACGTTTTATTTACGGCTAAATCGCCGAAAATCGATCTTCTTAATGAGTGTTAGCCTATAGCAATCTTGTAGCCATTTTCTGCCGGGTCTTTTTCATCACATGCACAAACGTGAACACGCACGTCACTGCTACGTGAGTCCCTGTATGTTGCAACGCTCGTCTATGAGAGGGACCCTGGCCACTCAACAGACTTTGGCGCCCCCAAGTGGCCCGGCACCAGATGAGTTAAAAACAAACAAAAGTACAGGGCGATTGAAGCACACATTGGAGTTAGGTGACCTTAACCACCCTTCAGGTGGGTGGAGGACTGGTTTAAGAAGGCTGACAAGAACAAAGATGGGCGGATGAACTTCAAGGAGGTGCGCAAACTGCTGAAGATGATGAACACGGACATGGACGAGAACCACGCTTTGCACCTCTTCACGGTAAGCTCCTCACACCCAATGTTTTCGGTACCCCGAAATGTAGAGCCTGAGACACTGCTGCCCCCAGATGTCGCTTTGCGTTGTGAGCTTGTACAATAAAAAATCTAACACTAAAAAAAAGAAAAGAAAAAAAAGAAATCAACAGGTGGCAGTTCCCCGATGTGGTGTGGAAGGAACGTGTAATGACATGTTACCGTTATTCCAACCAGTTCCTTTCCCCTCCATCAGGCGCCCCGGCTGGCCAGGGGGAGGCAGTATAGAGACCAGGATTACTGCATGTTTTTTTTTGTGAGGGTACCTACCCTAGGGGACACGTGGTGAACATGCAAACTCCACACAGAAAAGCCCTTTCGCCAACCCCACCGAGGGTATGGGCACTGAACGGTCTCATTGTCTTAATGGGTTAACTTACCTTGATCCACAGATGTTTCCATGTCAGTGGTGCTCAAACCTTTTCATGTGAAGGACCCCCAAAATGAAGATATGTATTTGGCCACCGACCTCCATCTCAAAATATTTAGTTCCAAAATTTGAGTTGCAAATGTTCACTTAAAAAATACATACATTCAAAGATTTGCACATTTTCACTACTTTTCAAAAATCGCAGATCTACAAGCTTGCAGAGCTTGTATATCTGCTATTTTTCAATAGCTAAAGTATAAAATAATAAAGTCCCCTCCACCGTGGGCCCTAGTAACTCAGTCCCACTCCCCCCCCCCTCCCTTGTGACGCCCCTGCCACAGATGGCTGACAAGTCAGAGACGGACTCCCTAGAGATGGAGGAGTTTGTGCAGTTCTACAGGCTGCTGACCCAGAGGGACGAGGTGTTCAAGGTGTTCCAGGACTTCTCAGGGGACGGAGAGAGGCTGACCCTGGACGAGCTGCAGTGCTTCCTCACCCAGGAGCAGAAGGAAGGGCAGCGCGGCGCCGAGTACGCCCAGGAGCTCATCCACCTCTACGAACCCTCGGATATAGGTAAACGTTGTGCGGTTGTTGTAGTTTTGAACAGTGGTGGAAAAAGTACTCGGATGTTTTACTTAAGTAAAAAGTATCAATACGGCACTATAGAAATACTCAGTTAAAGCTATACTGTGTAAGTTGCTAAACTAGTGGTCAGTCGCGGTATTGCTTTTTTCGATGTGATTGGCCAACGTATACACAACGTATACAGATGATGCAGATTACGTCATTTTGCCGGGAAATCCCGCCCGTCACTGCTAACAGAGTGGGTGTTCTAAAACTTTAGCGATTTAATAGTTAGGACAATTTTAAGATTTGTTTTATAAAAAAAGTTACATGGTATAACTTTAAGTAAAGGCATGTTTTCACTACAGTTCCGGAATTTTTCCTGCAAAATAATTAGCATAATCATTTTCAACTTGCCGGGAGTTTTGTTTTTTGGGTGTTTTCACATGAGCAAAAATGCTGGCATAGCCATAAAATACATCGTTTTCACTAAAGCATTGTCGCGGTATGAAAGACTTTGAAAGTCCGTGTTGCCAGACTTTGCGAGAGAAATAAGCAACCAGATGTACGAAAATAAGCCCCAAAAAGTGATATTATCTAGGCCACACGAGCAATTTAAAACTATAAGCATCGCCACATCAGCTACTTCACAATTACCGATCTAAAAGATCACAACAAATAAAACGCAACCAGAAACGATCAATATATACAAGCAACTTTACGGAAATCAAGACCATAGTCGCTTATAATTAGCAGACATGGCAACGGCCATCCATACATCCATCAACTGCACCAGTGTGCGCACCACACTGTCTGGCTGCTTGCTCGAGCAGCAGCGAGTCGTTGTCTGTCTCTCTTTTTCTCTCTCACCAATGGATTTAACAAGTTACAAGAAATATTCTTCATGAAACAACACATATCATGTGAACCTTATGTGTCACATAAGAAAGGATCGCTTATGCAACGTGTTGCACATGTGGGATTGTGGGCTTGTAGATTAGCTATTTTTTCTTCACGCGTCACCGTAAACGATGGATGATGACCAGACTCGTACGACGCATTCTGCTCAGCTCAGCAAAACACTTTTAATCACACAACGACGAGAAACTATTAACTAATGATGCAGCTCTTTGAGTTGGTAGCTTCCAACTTTCATCACAGCATAGGCCTAATGAGCGCATTGCGTCCCAATCAGACAAAACATAGGCTATAAAATAAAATAAGTTTGAACCATGAAATGATCTTGCAAGAGATTGTATTTCTCAGCACCCGCGGCCGTAGGCTGGAGAAAGAAATAGACTTCTGTCTTCTGTGTTTGGCTTAATATAGGCCTACATTCGAATGCAATATGGATTCTCTAGCCTAATAATTAATCCCTTTATGCAAGGTGAAGCTTTCAGTCCCAATTACAATGCTTTAACTGTTAATATTGGCTCCTTGCATGCACCTGCTTGTCCGAAAAAAGTAAAAATCACGGTATGCCGTTTTCACTGTGGGGAAATTTGTATTCTCCCAGTACTTTGAGCAAAAAATACTAGGTATTTTCCCGTCAAATTTTGGACCCCAAAACTAACGGAAGACAAAATAAGTGGCCGTTTTCACATGGCGTGAATTTCAAAATTGCCGTCATTTTGGAAAAAACTTCCAGAAGTTTGACTCAGTGAAAACGGGGCTTAAAAGTCTGGAATTCAAAATGTACTTGAGTAAAAGTATGAAAGTATTGGAATCAGAATATAATTAAAGTACCAAAAGTAAAAGTACAAAATGTTTGAAAATAGCAGATCTATAAGCTCACAGCGCGTCGCGATGTGACGCGTTGTGAGCTTGTAGATCGGCTATTTTCAAATAGCCAAGGTATAAAATAGTGCTAAAGTGGATTAATGTATGTTTTATAATATAATCATTTATATCTGCAAAGTAACTAGTAACTAAAGTTTTCAAATAATTGTTGGGGAGTAAAATTACAATTACTGAAAGCTGGAAATACTCAAGTAAAGTGCAAATAGTATTTCGTTCTGAAAGTGGTTTCGATATATATGGGCAAGGACGTAATTAATTTGCAAGTGTGATCTGAGAATGCCAGAACATGCCCATATATGGGCATTCCCAGATATGCCCTTAATATTGTTGACACTGGGACAGGGATCTCCATATATGTGCATAAAACGGACAAGGATGTAATTAATCCGCGTTAGCTTAGAGTGTTGTAACCCTAACGCAGTGGTTCTCAACACCCCCCCCCCCCCCCCTCCCCCTCAAATGATTTTGGGGGGTCCCCACTCCCCAGATGATTAACTTAATGTGCAACACTGTTTTCTCACTCAACGGTAAACAAACCAACATAAAGTTTAAATGTATAGCACATTTCTAAAGTGACTTTTTAATACCTCTGAAATGACAAATAAAACATTGGCCAAATTGTCAAATATAGAGGAAGAAATTGTGAAAATAGACAATCTACATGCTCACAACGCCAATCGTGATATACAAAATGTAATGCCTCAACTCTTAGTGCTCGTCAGGGTGGGGGAGTACCCAGTTCAAATATGATTATTTTGGTGGGTCGTGGCCTGAAAAGGTTGAGAACCACTGCCCTAACGTGTCTTTATGACATCCTCTCTCTCCCGTGTAGCCAAGCAGCAGGGGGCCATGTCTCTGGATGGCTTCCAGGCGTACCTGTGCTCCAAGGATGGCTCCATCTTCAGAGCCGACTGTCGGGAGCGCCACCAGGACATGAGCCAGCCGCTGAGCCACTACTTCATCTCCTCCTCCCACAACACCTACCTCCTGGAGGACCAGCTCCGAGGGCAGAGCAGCCAGGAGGCATACATCCAGTAAGGCAGGAAGGGGTTCTACAAAGTGGGGTCCAAATTAGTCTCAAACTTGGGGTCGGGAGTCTCGGGACACCAAGTGGGGTCCCCAAATTATTTTGTGTGGTCCCTAGATCAGGGGTTCCCAAACATTTTTGTCTCAGGGTACCCCATAAATATATTTGCCAGACCCATGAAATGGGTAGGGCCTACATAAGCAAATGTCTGTCGGTCCGGGTTTTCTATATAAAGGGTATATATGATGATGACATGATGATGACATGCCTAGGCATGATGTCATAAATGATGATGACAGACAGGGGGTCTGGCACAACCAGGTTGACCTGGTCTAGTTTTTTTAATCCGAGGCACCCCTACATTATAATTTTCACTCCCAGCACCTTATATTCATAGCATACCTTGTATGTCCAAAACCGTTCATACAAGGTATCTTCAAACGGCCGTCGATGACGTCATCGACGGCAGCAAATCTGGATAGCCTGTTTTGAGAACCCGTGGGATACTTTTAACCTTCGCCTTCTCAAAACCAGAGAAAGACACAACGGTCAGAAATGGGACTTTGTGAGGATAGAAGGTGCTAGTGGGACCCCAAAAAAAGGTTTTAAAATAGGAAAAGTGAAATTTCATGGTGTATCACCTTTAAGGACTTTCAAGACCGTTTTAATAACGAACTGTCAAATGTTAAGTAGGCAAGAGGAGAACATTGTGAAAATAGCGCGAGGCATTGTGAGCATGTAGATCTGCTATTTTCACAATATTTATCTGTGGAACCGAGTCACATTAAATGTAATACTACAATTCCAAGTGCTTGTCAGGGTGGGGGTCACCCTGTTTGTTTCGGGGGTCACGGTGTGCATGCGTTTGTGTGTGTGTTTGGGCATTAATCAAAAAGTCGACTCAGTCGAATTCATTACACAAGTCGACTCGCACCAGGGAAAGTCGAAAGTTGAGGAAAAAAGAAGAATTTATTTTTTGTGTATTTTTCTATCATTATAGATTCTCTCCTTTTACAACTGTTTTGTCAATGAAATGAATCACATTAGCACAGGGAGTTTTCACTCCGCCATTAATTAACTAACCTATAATATTAACATCAAAACAAAAGCCTCGTTAAGGGAGAAGGGATTTCTTTAGGCTATTCTATTCTAAGTCATTTTCGGGTTTCGTTTGATAATGACGTCATCAAACGTTAAAGTCGACTTCAACCCAAGTTTTTACTGAGTCGACTCGTGTGTGTGTGTGTGTGTGTGTGTGTGTGTGTGTGTGTGTGTGTGTGTGTGTGCGTGCGTGTGTGCGTGTGTGTGTGTGTGTGTGTGGTGTAGGGCTCTGAAGCGGGGCTGTCGCTGTGTAGAGGTGGACTGTTGGGACGGCGCTGACGGCCAGCCTGTGGTCTATCACGGGCACACGCTGACCTCCAAGATCCTCTTCAAGGACGTTGTCGCCGCGGTCGGGGAGTACGCCTTCAAGGTGGGAGCAACAACAAGGATCGTTACATTTTTGTCGTACACATAATTGCGATTAAGGATTCAATAGTGTTTTTGGCATGGCACGTGAATCAAAATGTACGTCCTGTTTGCCTTTTATGGCTTTGCAAATGAAAATTGCACATGGCAGATATAACAAATACAGTGACAATCAGGCCTAGAATTTCGTCATTTTAGGGGCAAGGCCTTTGGTGTTGTCAATTTTTGAGGGCACAAGGCCAAATTCCAGGGTAGGAAGGCCATCAAATAAAGACAATTTTAGTCCATTGAAAGAATTTGTTGAATTTAAGGGTTGATGGTATTTACAATCTGATCCATTGCTCAGCCATGCACAAATCAACTGGATTGGTTAAAAGATGGGGACTCTGTGGAGTTAAGATTTCAGAATCTCAACAACTGTCTACATATTGACAAAAAGAGACAAGAGAAAGTGATAGTCAGAAATGGGCAACGGCGACCATGGCCTCCATGAAATCCCTGCCCTGGTGACAATGACCAAACCAGTACCGATAATCTAGTAAGATGCCTCAGGACGCCAATTCTTGGCCATCTAGATGCCCAGTGATATATATCGGACCAGTCACCCATTATGGAGACCCCTGCATGATAGTCAACAATGTGATGTCAGAACACGCCCATATATGGGCATTACCAAATATGGGCATTCCCAGATATGTGCTTAATATTGATGACATCGGGACAGGGATCTCCATATATGGGCATAAAACAGACAAGGACGTAATTCATTGCAAGTGTGACTCATGATGACATCAGCGATCTCCATATATGGGCATAAAAGGGAAATCAAGCCAGACGTGATGTCAGAGCGGCAAACCCATTCTGTTCAGAGTGACATCACAGTGACATCAGAGGATGATGTCAGAGCGACAAACCCATAGAACCACAGTGTCAGGCGTGACATACAGACAGACAGACAGACAGAGATACACAGACAAGATGGCCAAAACAGGCGATGCATTTAACCCCGGTGGTTCTCAAACTTTTTTGTGTGTGAGAGAGACTGGGAGAGAGATAAAAATATAGATAGCAAATGGAAAGAGGGAGGCTAACAGAACACACACACGTGCACACATGCTGGGTCTGTTCTATTGTGTGCTGCTATTTAAGACAGGAAACCCCTATGTTATCTTATCACTTTGTTATGGTACCTCCCTTGTTTCATTCTCACTCTCAGTGGCGGCTCCAAAGAATTGTGACTGGGGGGGCTATGGGGGAGCTGGCTTTTTTAGAGCAGGGGCTAATTAATTTTGGCAACAAACAATAATGAATAGTACTAATATAACAAACAAGATTCTCTTGCTTATAGGGTATGGATAACTGAACAGACCAGACCAGTAAGACTCGGGAGATAAGCGACCGTTGGTCGCTTATCTCCACAAACAATATGTCAAAATCGTCTAGGAAGGATGGTGTGAGTCATGCTGGCAGTATGACATCACACCGTACACAAATGACCCTTATATAAGACCGGCATTATCTACCGACAGATTAGTAACAAGATGTCAAAATCGTTGAAGGTTGAATCTCCAGATATGGAGATAACCAACACATCCCTCCATATATGGAGATAACCGACGAATCTCACTAAGTCTGACCTCACAAGCCCCATATTTGGACACGAACAACATATAACTCCATATATAGAGACATAGCTGCTGACATCAGTATGACATCACACTGCTGACATCAGTATGACATCACACCGTACACAAATGACCCTTATATAAGACCGGCATTATCTACCGACAGATTAGTAACAAGATGTCAAAATCGTTGAAGGTTGAATCTCCAGATATGGAGATAACCAACACATCCCTCCATATATGGAGATAACTGACGAATCTCACTAAGTCTGACCTCACAAGCCCCATATTTGGACACGAACAACATATAACTCCATATATAGAGACATAGCTGCTGACATCAGTATGACATCACACTGCTGACATCAGTATGACATCACACCGTACACAAATGACCCTTATATAAGACCGGCATTATCTACCGACAGATTAGATGCAAGCAGGGTCCGAGGCAGGTCATCACTGCCAGCATGACTCACACCATCCTTCCTAGACGATTTTGACATATTGTTACTAATCTGTCGGTAGATAATGCCGGTCTTATATAAGGGTCATTTGTGTACGGTGTGATGTCATACTGATGTCAGCAGTGTGATGTCATACTGATGCGGAGATATGAGCAGGGCAAAGGTGTGACGTGTGACGTGTGACCGACCGACCGACCGACGGACGGCCGGTGGAGGTTTTGATACTAAACTGCGACCTGACGGTCGCAATCATTGGCCGTTTCCAGCTCCAAATCTGAGGACTGTAGGTGATCGGATAGGGTTTTTGAGAGGCTGAAGATGCTTTCCAGCATAAAAAGTATGATTTAATAGTATGGTTTACATAGAAGTCAGTCAATTGTCTTTCACATATTCATATACATTTTATTTATTTATTCCTTAAATATTTTTCATCAGTATTGGGTTTGTGGGGTGGGGGGGCTTAGGGGGTGCCCCTGGAGCCGGCCCCGCTCACTCTCTTTTCTTCTCTTGTGTGTCTGCGTGCATGAATGAAAGAATGAATGAAAGAATGAATGAACTAATTAATTTTTATTTTCGTGTCTTCTCTAAAAGACCCATCCATCCCTTACGGGATTATAAGACACCATACATAAATAAACAATATCACATTCCATTATTGGAAACTGCACACAGTGCACAACAATAATATAAAGAAAAGAAAAGAAATGCCAAAACAAAATAAATATACCTTACATATATGTTTTCTTTGTCCGTTTGTCCCATGCTTTCTCTAAATATTCTGCCAGTGCAAATATCTTGTGTTCAAAAACCCAACCAAGTCTCTCTGCGTCACTTAACCATATCAAATCTAGGTTTTTACACTTATTAAACAGTCTTTTACGTAGCTTATGATACAAAGGGCAGTAGAACATAAAGTGGAACTCATTCTCAATATCATTTATGTCACAATACTTCCTCCACTACTCCTCTATATCTACCAGTTTCAAGGTGCAGGGGCAAGATCCCCACACATAGAGATCTTTGTCTTTTGGATAATGGAGCACAAACATACTTTTCACAAGCATAACTGCTTTTCATCATAACACACGTTCTCATGTGTGCATGTTACTATAGCTCCCTTGTTTCATTCCCTTTCATTCTCTTTACATGTCTCTCTGTTCTCTTGTCGAATAGAGATATAGAGAGAAAGAGAGTGAGAGACAATTGTATTCTACAGGCAGACAGAGCCTTGATAATACAATATTCACTCTTGGCTTTCCTTTCTGTTCTGTTATAGGCATCAGACCTCCCTGTCATTCTGTCTCTGGAGAACCACTGCAGTGTGGAGCAACAGACGGTCATGGCCCAACATTTGGACCAAATCCTGGGCGAAACTCTTCTGAGGAGCCCACTGGACGAGCAGGTCCCCCAACAGCTACCCTCGCCACAGGTTGGACACCCGCTTATGGCATTTGAGATTTCCAGTGGTGTAAAGTAACTAAGTACATTTACTTAAGTACTGTACTTAAGTACAGTTTTGAGGTATTTGTACTTTACTTGAGTATTTCCATTTTTCAGTACTTTTACTTCTACTCCACTACATCTCGTATCCAAATATTGTACTTAGTCCACTACAGTTATTTGAAAACTTTAGTTACTAGTTACTTTGCAGATATAAATTATTATATTATAAGACATACATTAATGCACTTTAGCCTTATTCTATACCGTGGCTATTTGAAAATAGCCGATCTACAAGCTCACAACGTGTCGCGTTGTAGATCTGCTATTTTCATACATTTTTGTACATTTTGATGCCAATACTTTCATACTTTTACTCAAGTACATTTTGAATTCTGGACTTTTACTTGTAAGGGCACAACTCACACCAAAATACCTATGAGAGTGGAATCCGCGTTCCGCCAATGCATTTCAATGATAAGGCTGCAGCCACACCAAAATACCTAGAGTGGAATCCGCCAATGCATTTCAATGAGAATGGAGCGGTTTCATGCAGGTAGCTTGAGGAATTCTGCAAAAAACGCTCCATTCTCATTGAAATGCATTGGCGGATTCCACTCTAGGTATGTTGGTGTGAGGGCACCCTAAGGGAGCGTTTTTTGCAGAAATCCTCTGCTTGCATGAAACCGCTTCACTCTCATTGAAAAGCATTGGCGGAACGTGGATTCCACTCTCCGGGTATTTTGGTGTGAGGGCACCCTAACAGAGTATTTCTACATTGCAGTATTGATACTTTTACTCAAGTAAAAAATGTGAGTACTTTATCCACCACTGGAGATTTCGCTGTTGTCAGGCAGAAACCTCTTATCTCCATATTTTATCTCATACGCTTGATTGACATCATCTCACCAAAGCATCTCTGTATAGAGCTTGCAGATCGGCTACTTTTGATGCTTTTGAATTTGAATCCTGAAAAGTAACACTTCTGGACATACTGTACATACAGTATGAAAGTGTCCACTCGACAGAGACGATTCGTTAAATGTTCACCTCTTAAAACTCATGATAAATACATGTTTTGCTTTCCTCAAAGTGCCTGTTTGTCTGTTCATCTATTAGATTTTCATTGGCTGTATTTATTATTGAATAGTGTGTATCCACCAGTAAGACTCCCTAATCGGGAGATGAGCGACCGTCAGGTCGCAGTGTGATTTTAGGCCAAAATGTGTAGGAGCAGTGTCCAAAAATGTGTTATTAAAAATCGGCCTGAAGGTGGCGCTAAATGGGAGAGATCCATGTTGATGACATGAGCGTAGAGCAAGTGTGTACCAATTTGCGTGATTTTAGGGCAAAATGTGTAGGAGCAGTGTCCAAAAATGTGTTTGAAAAAATCGGCCTGATGGTGGCGCTATATGGGACAGATCCATGTTGATGACATGAGTGTAGACATACTGTGTAGCGATTTGCGTGATGTTAGGGCAAAATCTGTAGGAGCAGTGTCCAAAAATGTGTTTTAAAAAATTGGCCTGAAGGTGGCGCTAAATGGGACAGGTCCATGTTGATGAGATGAGTGTAGACATACTGTGTACCGATTTGCGTGATTTTAGGGCAAAAAATTTAGGAGCAGCTAGTGTCCAAAAATGTGTTTTGCAAGAATCGGCCTCATGGTGGCGCTAGAAGAGGGCCATGTGAGAATTGATGGGTTGTGGTTTGGCAGGCAAGGAGTGTGTGTGGAAAATTTCACATGGATAGGGGCAACGATGGCGGAGATATGAGCAGGGCAAAAGTGTGACGTGACAGACTGACTGACGGACAGACAGCCGCAGAAGTGGGGGTCATGGTTTCATTTATTTTAAAAGCGACTCAAAGAGCTTTAACGCTGCTTGAAATGAACCTTTGCTAAGTGGAGTAATTACTCTCTACTCTGAAGAGGATTTCAGGTTGTTCCTGTGCTTGGTGCAATCAGGGACTTTGGGAATCATTAACAATTGAAAGGCGTTCTAAAAACGTAATGGTCTGTGACTCTGATGCAAAGAGCAGAAGGTATAATTTACATGTGCTTTTTTTCCAGTAAGAGCACTTAACAGCAATCAATGTTTACAGGAATGCGTGGCTCAGAGTTCCTGTGAGTATTAAGGGATGTGAATCAACAGCACTTCACTGAGTTTGATTATGTGGAAGTGGGGCAACTAAATGCTTACCTGGTAGGATGGTCTTCACCAAGGGAACGAATGACGGCATGTCTGAGGTAGGGATGGGACGATATAAACATTTCATATCACGATTATTGTGACAAAAGAAATCGCGATTTACGATATTATCGCGATAATCAAAATCCATTATCCTGGGGCGGAACATTCGCCAAAAAATAGCAGATCTACAAGCTCACAACGTGTCGCAAAGACATTTGATAGAGAGTGAAAAAAAGACTACATCAAGTACGTATATTATAAGTACCTTTTACCAATTATAGAGGGTTTATGTGTTTATGCAGCTCGGCAAATAAAAGGTGAATTGATCCCAGTGCATGACGGAGGACGATATCACGATATTTTAAATCTCCACGATACGATTATCGCAAGTGTTTTTTATCGCGATAAACGATAATATCGCTTATCGTCCCATCCCTAGTCTGATGTCATGCTTTCCTATAATACACAACCAAAGTGGCATGGATCGGGGCAACGGTGCCAGAGATATGAGAAGGGTAAAAGTGTGACGTGACGTGACGTGATGTGACGTGACGTGACGTACAGACAGACAGACAGACAGACTGACAGGCGGTGGAGGTAGTGATAGTAACTGCGACCTGACGGTCGCAATAAAGGCATGAAATAATATCCGTGAATTGTTTATACCTCTTGTAAATTAAGAAATGCAGATGATGTTTAACGATAATATAATTCTTGAGAGCGTAAAATGAAACGGTCCATTTGGTTTAATTGTACGCCTTCAAGAGTTAAATATCTATAAGGGTCCATTTGGGTTACCACTCGCCATCATTTAGCTGGGGACCACCTGGAACCCCCTCAAGAACCAATGGTGGTCCCCGGACCACAGGTTGAAAAGGTGTATTAGGCTCACATCATTTTTAGATTTCACACTTTGCATTCATCAGAGCAAAGCTATTGTGGGGAGAAATGGATCTTTTTGGATACGTGTTGGGATATTGCAGCAGTTGCCGAGGGGTTTTCTGACCTCTTTGAGAGCCTCTGTGTGGGTGTTGCATTGCAGGAGCTCCGGGGGAAGATTCTGCTGAAAGCCAAGAAGATAGGTGGTCTGGAGCCCTGCCTGGATGAGACCCTCACAGATGAAGTTAGCGATGAGGACGAGGCTGAGAGCCCCACTGAGGAACACCTGCCAGCCGAGTGTCCCAAAGTCAAGAAGCAGGTAGAATGATCCAAGAAGCATCTAAAGCAGGGGTTTTCAAAGTGGGTGACGGGGCACCCTGGGGTGCCGGGACGGCAGTCCAGGGGTGCCGCGAGATAATTTGATAATATTTGGAATTTATTTGGACACTTGAAAAAATATTTAGTATCATTTTAAACTTGGAGTACAAAGTTATTTTCAGTCAGTTCTAACCAAAATGGCTATTATCTCAACGTTTTCCTCGCAACATAATCACTAAAATATCGTCATTGTCGGGCAAAAACCTTGAATCTCCAAGTTTCAAATGTGTACGTCTTTTGGTAAAGCAAAGCCCTGCTTCATCATACAAGACTGTCGCACAAAACTAGTGAAAACAGCCGATCTACAAGCACACAGATCTGCTGTTTTCACTAGTTTACTACATTTTATAGATGATAAATACAAAACGAACGGTTTTGGACATACAAGGTTTCCACCCGACAACGACGATATGCTATAAATATAAGGTGCTGGGAGTGAAAATTATAATGTAGAGGTGCCTCGGATTAAAACAATATTTATGGGGTGCCCTGAGACAAAAAAGTTTGGGAACCCCTGATCTAAAGTGTGGTGTTAACGCGGCGTGTCCATGGTGACCTTTTTTCCCGGGGTTGATCATTCCTCACTTCTATTGTTTGGGGTCACATGAATTCGCTGATGATGATGTAATGATGTACAAACACATGCACAAAGCATCAGATTAACTTTTCATTAGTTAGTAGTTAACAAATAGATTCATGTATTAGTTAAATTTGTATTGATATGTTTATATATTATCAACACATAGTACAACCCTTTACAATAGTGCAGGGTTCCCCAATTAGTTTTCTCCGAGGGCCAAATATATATATATATATATATATATATATATATATATATATATATATATAGCGCTTATTGGATTGTTTCTAATCTTTTCTATGGTAATATAAGACAGATATCACCCCTTTTAAAATAAACAAGTTTCTCTTTAGGCCAGGCCTTTAAAATCAATACAAATAACTTATCTCTGAAATACAGGTTCATGGTACTGTGACTGCTTTCATGTCAAGGAACCTTGAGTTACAGACCCATAGGGTCCATTTGGTTCCTAACTTGCTTGCTTTGGCTGGTGACCCCCTGGGGGTCCCCTGGCCCCACTTTAAGAAACACTGCTGTCTGTGTGTGTGTGTGTGTGTGTGTGTGTGTGTGTGTGTGTGTGTGTGTGTGTGTGTGTGTGTGTGTGTGTGTGTGTGTGTGTGTCACGCACAACAGCATCCAAATGTATTTAGCTCTGACCAGTCTCTCTTTTTTTCACTTTTAAACTTGTTGCCTGATGAATGATGATAGTTGAGGGGGAAGCAAACGTCCCTCGGTCCGTGGGGGCCGGACAGTTGCTCCTCGCGAGCCGCAAATGGCCCGCGGTCCGCCTATTGGGGAACCCTGCAATAGTGTATACTAATGGGATTAACTAATGATCAATTATCGTTAAGTAATACTTAAGTAACATTGTTAATCATTGGTAAAGAAATACTGTAGGCTCCACTTCACAATAAGGACTGACTGGATAATCTAATTAGCCTTTGTGATGAGGGAAGACGGATGGGAAACAGGACAGGCAAGAGGATTACAGTATCTACAGTACATAACACTGACAGACGGGTGAAGAAGAAAGGGGGTTATGGGGGTTAAGAGACAGGAAAGAGAGGAGATAATAGAGGAAGGAGGAAAATATAAAAGATTACAGATATGGTCTCTTTTAGTCTGCGCAAAAATATTGGATTGTGATTCAGAACCATTTGTAAAACATTACATTTATTACATTTATGGGACGATTGTCCAGGAAATGGGCACAATGAAATGAGCACAATGAACATTGAAGTTCCTCCTCCTCTCTTCCTTCGATGTGATCTGTAAATGAATTGACCAGGGAATTCTTACAACAACTCTGGAGACAACACTGGAGGCTTGTCTCTCTACCAACACAATTGTTTGTTTCTTCTAATAACTGCGGTGTGTGAGCGTTGTGTGTTTTGTTTGTTTTTCAAACGGTTTCTCTTCAATAAGGCAGGAAACGGCGGTGACGTCTACAAGGGTTTGATCTGTGTTTCTATGTTGCAATCTCGACTCCTCAGAAGTCCAAGTCTAAGTTGTCCAGGGAGCTGTCAGACCTGGTGGTCTACTGCAAGAGTGTCCACTTCCATGGTTTTGAGTACGCCCGGCTGCACTCCAAATGCTACGAGATGTCCTCTTTATCCGAGTCCAAGGCCAGGAAGCTCATCAAGGACGCGGGTGAATTTTCAAACAGAGACACACTACACCGGTGTTTCCCAAACAATGGGTCGGGACCCATGTTTGGGTCGTGGACCCGTTTACATTTTTCGTTTTCCTACATTTTGTTTATCAGTATTATTTTTTTAAAAGATGAAAAAAAAATATAAAGTATAAAGTAAAAAGTATATTTAAAAAAATCCATTTAATAAATACCGATGTTGTGAAAATAGCAAATCTATAAGCTCACTTGTGAGCTTGTAGATCGTCTATTTTCACTAGTTTGGGTCCCGGGGAGACAGACGTTAAGTTTCTCTTTAATTTACTGTGTAAATGTGGGTTCTTTATGTTTCCTTAAAACCTTCTTCGTCAACACCATATGAAGTCTTTTGGCTGCAGTGAATCGTGAACCCCCCACCCCCTTATTCCCTAAGGAATGGGTGGGGACTGTGAGTGACTCCAAATTCTGTTGCTGTAACAGGGACAGACTTTGTGCGACACAATTCGAGGCAACTGAGCAGGATCTACCCCAGTGGGATGAGGACGGACTCCTCTAACTACAACCCCCAGGATCTGTGGAACGTGGGCTGTCAGATAGGTACGGAGAGAAGACCTCTGTCACTCGCCGTTTCGCTGAGGTCTTTCACACGAACACCATCCACCATTGCTGATCATGGCAGCATGTCAACCTCTGCTTGTTATGTTTGGCGGCTGCAACAGGTTGAGGATGGAAACTGTTTGTTATAGCTTACAAAGTTTTATGCATGATCGAAATCTTATGAGCCAACACTGCCGTTGCCAATGATAAGTTGCTTTTCAATTACAATGGCTTGAAGGCATTGTGAAGCCCCATGGAATGCAGGAAGCACTTTTGGAATAATAAAATCAACTTGGTTATGTAACACTTGCCATATATATGTGGCAAAGCCACCCATTTAAGATGCACATTTAACACGGGTACAAATCATGCTAATTGATTTGGTTTGGTTTAATTTATCTTTGAAAGAATAGCATTACTATAACAAACCTAACAGCTGCTTTCTGTGGTTCTGGAATATAATGGTTATAATTCTTTGCACCGTTGCTCACCCTTCCCCCTCCCGTCCTCTTCTCGCTTCCTCTTCAAAGTGGCGCTTAACTTCCAGACGGCCGGACTGGCGATGGATCTGAATGACGGGCTGTTCAGGCAGAACGGCGGCTGCGGCTACGTACTCAAACCTGATTTCATGAGGGACGGTGGCACAACGTTCAACCCCGAAAAACCGGAGGACTGCGAGGGTTACACGCCACTCCGCCTGTCCATCCAGGTTTAACCCACCTGAACCTTGGCATTACTACAGCTTAGATAGAGGGGGGGACGGGGCCTAGTATAGGTTTAAAGAAAGAGAACAGAGTTTTGTTGTGACATGGACATGTGTATGCATACACATGTACGCAATTAGCTGGATTGCTGTTGTACCGGGCGGGTTACTAGGAGTTGATGTTTGTATTATTTTCCTTTAATGGGATGCAAGTTGATGAAAATTTAATATTTTCTGGCAAAAACTAAAACAGTAGCCAACACAAGGAGAACGTACAGGCTTTAACATTCTGTATTCTATTCATAAGATTTCACAAACTTATGTCTGTGGATTTGGATCTCTAAATTGTGCCTGTGTGTGTGTGTGTGTGTGTGTGTGTGTGTGTGTGTGTGTGTGTGTGTACGACCTGTACGTGCGTGTGTGTGTGGCGTCGGTGCTTGTGTGTTTTTCAGGTGATCAGTGGACAGCAGCTTCCCAAGGTGAACCAAAAAGAAGGCTCTATAGTAGACCCACTGGTCAGAGTGGAGGTGTATGGAGTGCCACAGGACCAGGCCAAGGAAGAGACCAGTCACATTAATAACAACGGTGAGAGAATCATCAAACGGCCGAGGCAGAGCGGTGAACTGATAATCATCATGATCATTAACTCATATAGTGCCAATCCCGAGAAGACTCGTGAAAAATACTCGAGTATCACATGGTGCCAATCCCGAGTATTCTCGTGAAAAGTAATATATTACTGTAACGGCGGATACATTACCGAGAACAATGGCCGGAGGTCCGGAGACGAAATCCGTCGCTGATTTCGCATCATCACGGCTCCACGAGCACAAAATAGTCCCATCCATAACATTGAGGTGGGCGATCTCATCTTTAATGTCCATTATCTCAAAACTACACTTTAGAAGCTAGGATGGAGGCAGATGCTCGCTTATGTTACACATGTATAAAAGCTCCCGGTCCGCCATTACACAACTCCACGTGGACAACGATCGGTTCCGGCGCAGGACGCGATGACGTCAGACCGGAAGTGTTTGCGCTGTGGACTTCTGGCCTTCAAAATAAGATAACGGGGGTGATGCCAACCTGAGACTGGCATCGTGGACTTTATAATCCGTTAATTTCATGGGCACTAAATGAGTTAACTTACACAATGTGAACCAAAGGCAGGAAACACTTTTTTATTTTAAAGTGATGTTAATCTTTGGCAGAACCGTGGGTTGTAGAGCTACCTGGATATGATAGTCCAAATACTGTATTGTCCATCATTGCACAGTATCTGTTTCATCTCTGCTCTGTGAACAAGAAATCAGATGACTCTCTTTGAAAAACAGGCATCACACTTTTAGCACAATCCACAAATGCAAAAAAAATAAATAAAACTAAAAACAAATAGTCCTGGTATATAATTTATTTGGGAATCATCCCAAAGTTCTATCAAAGGTCAATGTTGTTTAAAGAAAGGAAAACAACATACTGTACATGTTTCTCAAAGAATGAAATTCTATGTAACAATGTACATACTGTATGTATTGTATTACTTTTTGAAGCATAGCCTATTGATCTGACAAGTATTACGTATAGTGTGTAGGCCTATGGGGCTTTTAAGCTGCGACATCATTTTGTAGTCAGACCTCCAAACAGATTTATTATCAATATCTGTCCCTCGCTATTTCAACAGATCCGAGACAAAAATAACGACTAAAGTATAATTCTACCACTTTCCTTTCAACAACAAAGAGAAGAAAAATTTGTAAATAGTAAAAATAGTCAAAAGATTCACGGGCGCTGGGGCCTTTTGCCCCCAAAGTTTCTCCTCTGCCTACAAAATTATGTCAGACTTAACAGCCCCATACCAATACTCAGCTAGTAACAATTTAAGAAAGGTACTGTAGGGCCAAAAGTAATCGTCTGCCTCTGACTGACCCCTACCTGTAGGTTTTAACCCGGTGTGGAATGAGACTCTAAATTTTGTCCTTCACACCCCTGAGTTGGCCCTGGTTCGTTTTGTGGTGGAGGACTATGACAAAGCATCCAGGAATGACTTCATTGGCCAATTCACCCTTCCATTCACATGCATTCAAGCAGGTAAGCAAGGCTGATAATGATAAACATTTAGTAAGGGGAACATAAAAAAATCTGCAAAGTAAATCGTTACCAAGAAACTTCTATACCAAAGTGTTTCTAAAGGTGTGTAATAATATGTACTAAAAGGTTGAAATTCAACTCCCGGGGGATTTGTATTTGTGTCCCATTAATTCCTACTATACAGGGAAAAAAATATATATGCTTTAAAGGAAAATTCCAGAATAAAACATATTAATCCTTAATCAGCCTTTTATCACGTCTGTACATACCTGGTATGATGGATTTTTATCATAGTCCTTCCAGTTTTTACTTCTCCTGGACTCCTCAGATCTCTCTCCCACAGCCAAAACGGCGGTCAATTGAGGTCCTCCAAAAGCGCTAATTTTCACCGCTGCAAAGTTACTTTTTTCTTCATAAATCTGCCATTTATAGTTCCAAGAGAGCCAGTAATCCACTGTTTTATCGCGGGTTGAGGGAAATGGCCGTTGTTGACATGATCCCAATAGTACTCACAGAAGAAGAATGAAGTCTCGCGTCTCGCGTGATTACCGCGTTTCCTTTAGCTTTTTCTTTAGCGCAAAAGAAAGCTTTCTCCTGGAGTTATTACAGCCAGTATGTACACAACAAGGCATCGTGGTATATATATAAAAAATAAGAAAGCAGAAGAATATAATCTAGTTAGTCTATTGATCGCTAGAATCTAGTAATATGACTGAGAAGGATTCATAACAAAGCATTTTAACGGACTTCCTGTAGTCATAAGGTAATTCTATTACCTTTATTTATTTTATTTTTTCCTCAATACATTTCTTCGATTTTATTTATTATTTATTTATGGAATTACTTATAAAATAACTTTGACGTGTATTATTATTTGTAAACAATGTAGGCTACAATACAATCACAAAATAATCGTATTTTCCTCAAGACATTCTGCAATGCCTCACCAAATAAACTTTAGGTAAAAATTACCTCATGACCACAGAAACGTGTCTTTCATGAGGTACTTTTTACCTAACGTTCAAATGGCCCCTACAAAACGGTGAAAAGTGATGATTCATCACTAAACCATTGTTTTGTGGGTCCGTTTTTAGCCCACGGAATGTTTTTTGTGCAAAACAAATGCTTGCAATGGATTCAGCATCATGAAAAAACCCTAGTTTGACTCCTCGCATGCTACTTAAAGCATATTTATTTTTTGTATTTTTTTCCTGTATAGTAAATTAATGGGACACAAACACAAATCAGTTTTTTATGAGGTTTCCCCCGGGAGTTGAATTTCAACCTTTTAGTACATATTATTACACACCTTTAGAAACACATTGGTGAAGAAATTTCTTGGTAACGATTTACTTCGCAGATTGGTCAAATATCTTATAAAATCTGTGTAGCTGAATTAGTAGAGCAACACTGGGATACATTCTTGATTCATAAATGTATAAATGAACTGTCCTGGTGGAGTTCAAAGGGTATGAGTGCTGTTAGTAGTCCTGTAAAAACAAACAACAACCTTGATGAAATTTATTGCAACAATAATCTCATTGTGTGGATGTGTTTCGGATGAGACTATTTTGTTTAAAGGGATATTTCACTTTAAAAAAGCTTTTGGTAATTTTATCATCTAACCAGGCTTTTGTGAGCACCCCAGACAGTTTTTAAGTTGCTCGATTCAGTATTTAGATATTTGATATTCATTTCATCAGACACACACCATACATACTTCCTATACAAACCCATTGTAACTTCAAATGCCATTGTATTAATCAAAAACACCCGTCCTTGGTTCTGGTGACTCATACTGTCCTCCCAATATGTGAGCAGGCTGTGGTTTTTCCAATTACTTTTTTCATTTTTTGTAATAATTTTGGGGAAATAAAAAAATTAAAATACAAATAAATGAAAAAAGTTATTGAAATAATACAGACAGCTCACGTATTAGGAGGACAGTAACTAAACCAAGTACGGGTGTTTCTTGATGAATCTATCATGGTTAAAATGGAGTTTTAAGTTAGAATGGTGTGTATAGGAAAGGGGCGTGTCTGATACAATGAATACCAAATATCTAAATACTGAATCAAACAACTTAAAAACTGTCCCGGGTGCTCCCAAAAGCCTGATGTCTTTTTTAAAGTGAAAGATCCCTTTAAGTGCTGAAGATGTCACACACTGGCTCATGTGTTTTCAAAGCTCATCGTAATGTCACTTCACTTTCTTTCTCCCGAACTGTGCAATTCCAAGGATATCGTCACATAAATCTCCTGTCTAAAGACGGAACAGCCATCCCTCCAGCCTCACTGTTCGTCAACGTCACCATCTCAGAGCGGAGTGGAAGCTAAGCATACAGGAGGTCATCAATGCAATATCTAAAAAATTACATTTTGGATATTGGGTTGAGTCAAGGGAAATAGGGTATTTGACCAAATCATTGTCCAGTAAAATCATTTACATCTTTGAAACCAAAGCAAAAGTGACGAAGAGTGTTTGATTTCTCTAATGGAGAAGACATTACAAGTCAGTATTTCTTTTGGAATTTTGTCATTAAAAATGGGTTTTGGTGCAGCCTGATGTTAAAGGCAACCGTTGTGATTTAAGTCAATGAGGATGAAAAAGAACAAGGTGGGAAACAAAGACCAAAATGCCTTAGCTAAAGCCATGGCATGAACTCAAACAGTATTATTTTATTTTCTCGTGAACCTTTTTTAAATACATTTTTTTTAATGCCAAATTGAAAACCAAATCTGTTTTTGCATATTTTAGCAAATTGGCTTTTGTGTATACTTTACATTGCTGTTGACCATTTTCCGAAGCATAATAATATGTTTTGTTTTTGTAATATGTAAAGTGCATTTGTAGAGACTTGAGATTGGCGGTCCAACACCGTGAACAGGAAAGGCTAAACACATAATAAATACTGTATACTTCGAACACTCGATCAAGACTCCTGATATTGGAGTCCTGATTCAAAATTGGATTTAAAGTACTACTTATTCTTGACAATACTTTTAATGGCTTAGCTCCTGAATACATCTCTAACTCTAACCTACTCGGATGTTCCCCAAACATGAACACACGTACATACTTTTAAATATGTTAAATCTGTGCTTATAACCGCATGATAATGCAACTTTGACCAAAGAATACAGACAACATAAAGTGCACTGTTTTGGATTTCCTCTATCAACTAATTTTCAAGTTTCGCTATATGCAAGTTACAGTAAAAAGCCTAAAAATATTTTTTTAGGCTTTTAATCTTTTTGGCATCCTTTTCGACCAATGTGCAATTAGATGTTTGTATATTTATTTTGATGTCAATAGACACGAAGCCAAACAAAACAACGTTCATTTTCAAACTGTCCTGAAATGAATGGAAATTATTTCTGAAAGGGGGGGAAAAAACACATTCAAAACTCAAACTAAAATACAATGGTATGCTTTGGTAAATGGTCAGAAGTATGTGTTTTGAACTAAGCAGGCTTATGATATTAAACAAAAAGCAAAAAGAAAGAAAAAAGAGAGACCATCATCATTATGGTTTGTTGCTGCTCCTTGCCACTGCGTCTTGTATCAAAACGTTTAGTTTACGGGTAATCTTAAATTATACTATATACTCATAGTCATAAGCTTTTCAAAACACATTAGCTGGAAACGAGAGCACACGTGGCCTGGCTGCATGTCTAGGCTAGCACCTAGTGTTTGCACTCAAATGTAATAGTTACTGAAATGCTGGGTTTTGTTTTGCCTGCTGATATTCATGTCAGTAAACTGAAGTGTCACTCGCACTATGCAAAGATTGCCAAACAACAGTATTTAATGCCATTGAAGTAGTTAAATGTCTGCAATACCTTGCTTATTATAAATGAAACGCCTGCACTGTAACTGCATGTTGATGAATTATAATATTTATATTTCATGAAGTGTGCATTGTATTGTAAATACATGTAAATATATTATTTTAGAATCATATGGTAAACAAATGCTATGAGAAAAACTGACTAACTCATGCCACCTTGTGTCCAAAAAATATATATCTAATTAACCCTTGATCACTTGTTCTATGTTGTTGTTTTTCTGAAAACATAACCAACAATAAAGAATGTGAACATGCATTGTCTCATACTTGAGTACATCATTTATATTGCAAAGTTCACATTGCTAGCATTAGATACAAAGCAGCAGCTATTCCTCACATAAGTCCAGGGACTAATACCGATATCTTTTACAAATTGGTACCATCAAGGCGACCAAACTTTTTATATTTTTGTCTTGATTCTTAACTTCTGACACTGACAATAAATTGCTGATGGACAAAACAAACTGGTCAACATCTTATTCACAACTACATCAAACTTTTCTCTAAAAGAAAAAGAAAACAGGCATTAAAAATATACCAGTGGACCCATGAAAAAAGGTTTGAGGCATCGCTTCTGTTAAGACACTGGTTCTCAAAGTGGGGTCCAGGTGCTCCCAGCTGGTCCCTGAGGATGTTCCAAGGGGTTCCCAGCTAAATTAGTTAATATAGCATTAAAAAAATAGACGGATCTAGTAGTTCACAATGCAATATCTGCACACACACACACACACACACACACACACACACACACACAAGATAGGGAAGAAAGGTTATAGCTGTTCAGAGTGTGGCAAAGTGTTTGGTCACATAAGACACATTACAGGCGAAAGAAAGAAGTTTCAATCACAATTTTGATCTGAATAGACACATGATGATACAATTACATACAGGTGAAAAAAACCTTAAATAACTAAAAACTAAATGTACAAGCTAACTGTTCATTTACTCTGCTGGGGCCTCACTGTCCGGTTCTCCCCCTCCCTGTGTGACCGTTTGGGTCTCCTCTTCCTCCTCCCCCAGTTCTTCCCTGGCCGGTGCCTTTCCGTCCGCTCTGTCCCGCTCCTCCTCCTCCTCCCCTTCCCCCCCACCCTGTGCTCCTCGCAGGGCCTCCTTCAAGGTCAAAGTGGCCGCCAGGGAGTCCCTGACCACCCCCAGCTCCGTCGACACTTCGGGGTGGCGCCTCTGCAGATGCTTGACCACCTGGAACTTCTGCTTGGCCGTGTAGGAGCAGTGGCGACAGCGGAAGGGCATCTGCTTGGTGTGCGAGAGGTAGTGGTGCCTGAGGCCCGCCGGCCAGCGGAAGGCCTTGCTGCAGAGGCCGCAGGCGTACTGCCGCTCGTCACTGTGCTGCCGCTGGTGGGTCTTCAGAACGAAGCTGGTCTTGAAGGCCTTGCCACATTTCTCGCACACGTAGGCGCGCACGTCGCTGTGTTGCGTGTTGCGGTGCACGCGGAGGGCGTCCGCTCTGTTGGTGCGGTAGTCGCACTCCTCACAGGCATACGGCTTCTCCCCTGTAGAATGAGGGTAAAATGTTTTTTCAGGTGGATGCTAAAGAGTAATTTCACCCAGAGTCACAACGCGCTTTACACGTTGAGAACTGAGCACACCCTATTGACCTAATCATGATGCAATAGCACCCGTTTTTCCTGGGGTCAATGGTTAACCACTAAAGCCCGGATCATAGTCGGGTGTAGTCTTTTCGAGTCTTTTTGAGTCATGAAACTACAACGTTACATCATTCCTCGCGGTGGAGAGCTTTCCACCGCGAGTCCCGACACATCTCTCTGTTTTTACTATCAGACAGACAGGCTCTACACCCCGTTCACTGATTGGTCGACCTGAACCGGTCTAGACGGGGTAAAGGACTTCACCGTGGGCCGTGACTATGATGGCCTGCACTTATTTTCTGACTTGAGGTGGAAAGCTTTCCACCTCAAATTTGCAGTGGATAGCTCTCCACCGTAGACTCTGATCCGGGCTTTATGCCCTATAACTTTGTCGTAGGCTAAAATAAATAAAAACAAAATCGGAAAGTTTCGAATATTTGTCAAAACAGGGACACAAGAGTTAATGTGGTTAGCAGATGCTATTACATCATGACTGGGGCATGAGGTAAACATATTTATTTGTATTAATACTTTTTGTCAATCAATTAATCAGCTATACATACTGTATTGTATATAGGCTACTATAGACTGACCACCCTGAATGCCTTTTGAAACACAGGTGTCCCTTAAAGGGATATTACACATTCAAAAAAACTTTTGGTCATTTTATCGTCTAATCAGGCTTTTATGAACACCCTGAACAGTTTTTAATTGGCTTCATTCAGTATTTAGATATTTGATGTAAATGTTATCAGGCCCTCCTCCTGCAGGACGCCTCCCAATACACACCCATTGTAATTCAAACACCCACGATTTCTTCTGGTGACTCATAATACGCTCCTAATACGTGAGCTGGCCATGTTTTTTTCTATAACGCTTTTCATTTATTTTTATATCTTTTGTTATTGTATTTAATTTTTTTTATTTTTCCAAAGACTTATTACAAATAAATTAAAAAGGTTATCGAAGTTATATTCAAGCCAAACAATCATACTGTGGAGCTTTTACACATTATATACTGCAGCCGAAACTTCGCTACAGCAACATGTCACGTGTGTTTCCTGTTCAAACCTGCTGCCGAGCTGATCACGCCAAGCTTTGGGAAAATGAAGTTGAACAAGAAATCTAATGGGTATACCACCTTCTGGGGTAAACCACCAACTTGGGACTACAGTTATGCACAAAGCCAATATAGGTCTTTTCCTCTAAAAGTTTGAGCGTTTGGCTTCAGAAGTCTTGTAATTATGCTTCAAAAGCTAAGCTGCTTAAAAGAAGTGGTCACCATTCAGTTGTTGTGGAGAACCTGCCACATGCCGTGCTGGCAACCTCCCTATGTGCTATGTTGAAACTTCACCTGTATTTAAACTGGCATGAAGGTAGACAGGCTATAGTAGTAACAGAATGTTCTGTTTTGGGCAAACTACGCCCTTAACACATTTACTGCCATTTAAATATGCCTTCTTTGGGATCTCCCTGCCATAAATCTCCATAGACTTCCATGTAATTTATAGTGCACAGATCATGCACGCCCATGCACAGATCATGCACCATGTTTGTGTTCACAGCTTTCAAACAAAAAAACAGATTGGAAATCCGTTCAGGCATTCTTGAGAAAATAGACATTATGTTTTACATGTTATGTAAGCAAAGATGGCTGCCCTGTATGAAAGATGTGGTTGTATGGGGGTGGAACATGCAAAATCGCGATTGAAATCATGTTTACTAGATTTAATGGGGTCCAAAAAAATGTTTAAAAAAAAAAAATCAAAGTAAAAGTCGATTAAAGTCGCTTGGCAGGGAAGTCCATAGTGAGATAGTTGATCTGAAAGTCGTTTGGCACTAAGTGAGAGTGCCATGCTCAAAGGCAAAAGATTTAAGATTTCCCAAGGAGTCTGCTTTTTGAAAATTTGGACTTCAAATATTGCTAATAATAGTATTGTTGATACCTGTATGCTTGGTCATGTGGTACTTTAGCTGGTTAGTCCACTTGCACTTGTAACCACACTCGGGACAAAGGTATCTCTTCTCCTCTTGGTGAACTCTCATGTGAAACTGTAGGGGCAACACATGTTATTATGACATGGAAGAACATGTTTAAACATGTATAACAAAAACGTTTATAGAAATGTATATTCATTTCCTGAAGAACAGAACAACCTCTGTCATTTATACGTATGTAGACAGTGAATATTCATTTTCATACTCAAATTGACAATGGATTAGACCACTGTTTTATTTTTTGCAGATTGTATTTGCCTGGAGAGTTCCGTCCTAATTTATGCATTATCAGTATGATACCAATTTGATTAGTCACAAAATAAGATGCCACTTCTGGAGGCCATCTGGACCTCTCCAGACTAACTCCCTAAAATATCGGGAGATCAATAGTCGTAAAAAAAAGAAAAACACTGTTGGCACTGTTGCTATTTGCTATCAGTAGGGATCTTTCTCTACCATTGTCTTACTATTAAAGCAAGATGTGGCTGCTGAGCAAGCCTTCAGCTACAAGAACTTCATCCAGTATTTTACAGACATCTTTGTTTACGAAAGAGCATGAAATTGTAGTGGCATGATTACAGTTGTATGACGTCTCCCATGAAGGTACCGTACAGCTCACCTTTAGGGCTGTCACGATTATGACATTTAACATGACGATTATTTGTCACTCAAATAATTGTGATTAATGATTTAATTGTGTTTTTGTCGTAGACAATTACATTTCTGTTTGGCTTTTAGGCTTTGAAGTTGCACATGGTAGATATGACAGATGACCTAAATATACAAAGAAATTACTGACATATTTGACAACTTTATTCACTGATAGTGGAAATAGCCGATCTACAAGCTCACAACGCGTGAGCTTGTAGATCGTCTATTTCCACTATTTTTGACTTTTTTTTTTTTAAATATATGAACATTTTTCAACATGGAAACGATTATGACAATTATGAAAAATAATCCTGATTATTAAAAAAAAACACGATTAGACGATTATGTAATAATTGTGACATCCCTACTCACCTTCAACCTGGAGGGATCGCTGCAGGTGTAACTGCACTGCTGGCAGCCGTAAGGCCTCTCCCCGGTGTGAATGCGAACGTGCCACGTGATCTTCTGCTTGGTCTGGGTGGAATACTCGCAGTCGGTGCACTTGTACACGCGCTTGCCCCCGTGTGAGCGGAGGTGCTGCTCAAGGACGAGCTGATGGCGACAGGCAAATTCACAGCTGCTGCACTTCAGTGGCTTGTCCCCCGCTGGTCCCTCTTCGTGCTCATCCAGAAGGTGCTGAGCCAACGCCTGCTTTGTTTTAGTGGCGAACGGACACGACTGGCACCGATGTGCCAGGTGGGTTCTCTGGTGCACCTCGAGGCCTTCCTTTGTGTCAAAGGTCGCCTCGCAGGCGGTGCACTTCAGAGGCTGGTGCTCGCTTTGCCCGTGGGCCTTCAGCGCTGCCTTGTTGCTACACGTGTAGCCACACTGCAGGCAGGAGAAACGCGGCTGGAGCTGGTGCGCGCGTTTGCAGTGGTTCCTCAGCGCGGCGTCTGAGCTGAATCGAGCCTCGCAGTCTGCGCACGCGTGCCGCAACTCCCCCGTGTGGCACCTGAGATTGTGGCGCCGCACGTCGTCCAGTATGTAGCCGCTGAAGTCGCAGAGCGAGCAGAAGTGGGACGGCTGCCTGTCATGGACCCGTGTCTTGTGTTGACGTAGTTTGGTCACCGTTCCGAAGCTCTTGCTGCACCTGTCGCAGCTGTGGCGGCCGATGCCAGTGTGGAGAGACTCGTGCTCTTCCAAGCGATAGCGTCGCGTGGTGCTGAAAGGGCAGTAGCGGCAGCCGTGGGGCTTCGCACCATTGTGACTCAGAGCAACATGCTGTGTCATGCACCGTTCTTGTTTACATGTAAAGTTGCAGTGCTTGCAGTGCAAACGTTTAGACTTTTTCCTCCCATGAACCAACGAAACATGATTGGTCAACGCTTGTTGAGATTTGGCCACAAATGCACACCACTGGCACTGGATCTCATCCGTTTTCAGGCACCCTCGCTTCTCATGGCTGTCAAATGCCCTTTTCTGATTACACCTGAATGGGCAGCGGGAGCAAGATAAGACTTTACCCCTTGGGGGAACTTTCATTGCACTTCCCTTGTCCACCGCTGAGTCCTTACCTGCAAGAAGAGGCTCAGTATCCTGCTGATTCTGCTTTTTCCCAGATAATTTCCTGCAGGACGAGCAATGGCGTTTAACAGTTGCAAGATTTACTGATGAAAAACTGCAGCTCTTGCATACAAATTTCCCATATGCTTTCGAGTAAACTGTCCTATTCCTCAACATATAACCTTTATCTTTATCAGAAAGCTTTTGTTGCTTCATAAACTTAACTTTCAACTTGGCTGTTGTCTGTTGTGAACTTGTTGGTTGACCAGAGACAGGTGCCTTCTGAACAGGACTTGGGCAGTTTGTTAACTGAGACGTACTGGCTTCCTCTCCCTGTTGAGTTGACCGCTGGTCTTCTGAAACGCCACCCACCGGGTTGTCTACAGCTGGTGGCTCAGTTGGTCCTGCGGGCGATCTTTCATCAGATTGTTTGGACCCATCCTGACTCACAAGAGTATCCTTTTCTACAGCCTGGCACACAGACGATTTTCCTAAAAATGCCCTGGCCTTTCTTGGACGAGATGGGCACTTCTTTAAGACGTGGGTATCAAGGCCTCTCCTCTGTTTGAACTGAGCCCCGCAGCCTCTGCATTTGTGCAGCACTGACCTCCTACGGCACATTGATTGGCAGTGGTTCTTCAGAGCAGTCTCCTTACGAGTGACGTACGAGCACTTATCACAGTGGTACACGTCTTCTTTCTGCACCACCAGCATTTGCACCCGTCCTTCCAAGATCATGGCATCTACTTGATCTCTGTCTTGCTTCCTCAAAGCTTTCAACTGACCCTCAGCCTTTAAACACCTGTTTTGAGTCTCGTCCACCTCGGATGTCCGAGTGTCGTTCTCCGGTCCACTTATGTCATTCAGACGAATATCATTCTCATAGGAATCACTTTGGGTACCGTCGACGCCTTCATCACAAGCAACACCATCTTCCTCTACAGTGGTTATGGCCATAGAAAGGCCGGTCCTCTGTTGTGGTGTGTCTGGCCTTGCATCGTTGAGAGTGGTTGTGCCGTTTCCTACCACGCAATGCACATCAGTGGTCTCATATTCAGTGTTCGATACAGTGGTCAAAACCAAAGTGCAATACTCCTCAGGACTGTCCATGGACGGGGCAGGAACCGAACCACTCCCCGCTGCCTCCTGAGGAAAGGCACCATAGACATCTACCATAGCCACGCCTCCTGAACTAGTGACGCTAGTCTGTTGATCGGTGAGTTGGTCTGCTGAGCCAACAACACAATGCTTCACTTGGTTTTCAGCAACTCCAACTTCGATGGTTTCTACACACTGCTCGTGCTCAGATCCCGGGGGCTTCAGGTAGAAATCTGGCATGAGTTCAATGGAGTTTCTCTCTTTCTCCTTGGCGGCGTAGGCCTCCTGCCACGCCGCGTCCCCGGGGACGTACCCGTGAGCTTTCCTCTTGTGCAGAAAGAGGCTGGTGCTGCTGAAGGAGGAGTAGCCGCAGAGGGCGCAGCGGAACTCCCTCAGCCGGGTGTGCTTGCAGTTCTCGTGGTTCCGCAGGGCCTGGCGGTAGGGATGGGACGATATGAAAATGTCATATCACGATTATTGTGACAAAAGATTTACGATATTATCAAAATCCATTATCCTGGGGTGGAACATTTGCCAAAAAATAGAAGATCTACAAGCTTGTGAGCTTGTAGATCTGCTGTTTTTTGGCATTTGATAGAGAGTGAAAATATATCAAGTATGTATATTATAAGTACCTTTTACAAATTATAGAGGGTTTAAATGGTACGGGATATGCAGCACGGCAAATAAAAGGTGAATTGATCCCAGCGCATGACGGAGGACCATATCACGATGTATTAAATCTCCACGATACGTTTATTGTGAGTGTTTTTTATCACGATAAACAATAATATCGCTTATCGTCCCATCCCTACCTGGCGGTAGCACGTGCTGTACGAACAGTACTTGCACTGATGGGCGACGGGCTGCCGTCGCTCTCCAGAATGCTTGGCCAACATGTGATTCCGCAGCTCGTATTTGCGCTTGCAGGCGTAGGCGCAGATCTCACACATGAGAGATTTGGTCTGGTGCCGCAGCTTGTGGCTGTTCAGCTGGTCCATTCGGTGACAGCGGTAGGGGCACTGGTCACACTGATACCTTAAGGACGAAACAGAAGGTGGTGGTATCAACAACACTACTCTAGAAACAGTTCATCGCATTAGCAGATTGTTGAGCTCAGCAATGTCATTAGAGCATGCAGATTCGTAACAAATCAATTGTTTGCTTTTGAATGTGTATAAGCTTCCGTAGCTTCCTCACAAGGACAATACTGGAAACCAATTATTAACAATGCATCGACTAAACTTTCATCGAAACCTTATATCCCCATATTTCATCTTTTAATGTTTTTTTCCATAATTTAACACCCTATTTTATATTTCAGTAGCAATATGTGTTTGCTATTTTTTAAATATTCTGAAAATCTTTGCCTGTAATGCCCATGCCCAAAATAAGGACGCCAGGTTTGAAATGTCAGTGGGTTTTTATACATGTTTAACCAATTAAACGTATTAACAAGAGTTTGTGACTAAATAATAACATTGGATCCATTGGAACACAGATCAAAGTTTTGTGGGTTCAGATAAATTATTTTGAACACATTTTATGGTATTTATTTTTCTTTATTTGTTACACTATCGTGTAAAACATGAAGAAATAAAAATTACCATTATCAATTACCAATTTTTTGTTTAGGGTTAGGGTTACTGCAGATGCTACTAAACAAAAAAGTAAGCAATTTACCCCGAGTGAGAGGACATTATGCTCTGATAATGTCCTGTGTGAGGGGGTGATCGGACGAGGCGAAGCCGAGTCCGATAACACCCTCACACAGGACATTATCAGAGCATAATGTCCGACCCCGAGTGGTAAATAGCTTTTCTACCACTTTTTTCCGTATACATGAAAGAAAACACATAGTTGTAACTTGCAAGGATATTAAGTTACAATCATTATTGCCTATAAAACTTCCGCGACGACAGCAAATAGTTCCACAAACAACATCTTCTACTCACCACCAGATGACGCCAACTCCATGCAGAGAAAGATGTCTAGCATACAGCTAAGCTAACGTCAGTTAGAAGGACCGTTCCGGCCGTAAATAGAGGCTGTTCGCTTCCAGAAAGGCATAGGTTCAGAGAAAAGGGGCTTTAAAGTTGGCGGATTGCATTGGATCCAAATAAATCGGCGACGTCGTACGCACGTTAGTAAACATAGGACCGCTACGACCGTCATATGTTGGTTGGGGGAAAGGTGTTCCGACTACCTCCTGAAGTCCCCGGATGTACACTGAGGCGCATTGATCTCGTCCTCACACAACTGCGGCGGTTGTTCTGCCATAACCTTCGGAATTTAGCCAATCAGAATCCAGTATTTGAACATGTGACTAGAAAAAGTGGTAGAAGTGTATATCTATTGTGTTATCTATTTTATATGAAGTGTTACGTAATGCTTCATAGAACACCTGCCTGAGATCCCCAGCATGTTTGCGCATGTGCACGCTCAGGTAGTGTTTCCATTTGGTGACGTAGCCACACTCGGAGCACATGAAGTTCTTGTCGTCGGAGTGGGTGAGCATGTGCTTGGAGAGGTACGACTCATCCCTGCACCTGAAGTCACACTGGCCACACTTGTGGGGTTTCTCGCCTTTATAAGAATAAAACACATGTTAAAGGAAAAATATGCAAGCTTGTGTGTACACAAAACCATTCCCCCCTCCCCCTCCCCTCTATGACAGGCATCAAACAGGTAGTTGTCTTTGATGCTTTCATTGATTAGAGAGATCACTAACGAGGACTTGACACTTTTATGGCCCAATCAATTACCTTAGTGCACAACCTCTTAACACCTTTGAAGTTCAAAGGGAGCAATTAAGAGCTCTGGCTGAGCTCCCCCTGACAAAAACGTCCCTCCACTGTTTCTGTTGACATTTAATGTCAACATAAAGAGTGGAACAGAACAGAAATACAGCCAGGTGACGTGTCTTTCTGCAAGGAAACACAAATGTATAAACATATATATTTTTTTAATAGTCTTATAATTCCTTTAAGCCTCAGTTATACTTAGTTGCATGCCGGTGTCATGCTCAGTAAATAGCAAATGTACAAGCTCACAACGTGCCACGACTCACGAATGACACGCACATGTACAACTCATTGCGGTATAGCTCAGGGGTAGAGAAACCGTTATTAGAGCATGAAGGGTTCCCGAAGGGTTCCCAGTTCGAATCCGGGCTCCCCCTGAGTTAATGTCGAAGAGTCCTTGGGCAAGACTCTGAACCCCTAATTGCTCCCGGTGAGTAGGTTGGTGCCTTGCATGGTTTCCTCCGCCACCGGTGTATGAATGTGTGGGTGAATGTAATGCACAATCTATGTAAAGCGCTTTGGATAAAAGCGCTATATAAATGCACCATTTACCATTTATTTCCCTCGGTCAGTTCCCCTAAGTCGTCTCTGCTTAGCATCTCCTATGTCAATGGTTCTCAACCTGTGGGTTGGGATCCCCAGAGGGGTCCCCAAATTATTTTGGGGGGTCCCAAGATGATTACCTTAACATGCAACATTGTTTTCTCAGTAAACAGTAAAATCATGATAAAATATCACAATTTTTTTCTACTCAGTTTGGGTCTCATAGGAGAGCTGTGGGTGGGTCAAATCCTTCTACCGGTGACATCATCAATGGGAAATGCAAGCTAATAGAAACTGCAGGCTTTCTATTCCTGAAAAAGTTGCAATGTTAAAGTGGAAGCCGTTCTCGTGATAATAAAAATCTAAATATTTTTTTTCAAAAATATTATTTAAAAATGTTTTTGTCAAACGATGATGTCACCGGTAGAAGGATTTGACAGCATGAATAGAAAAAATTGTGCTATTTTATTATGAACATTAGTGAGGACCTATAATATGACTACAGGTTGAAAAGTGGTGAACTACTCCTTTAAGTGTATAGAGGGTATATGCACATTTCTAAAGTGACAATTTAAGGACTTTTTAATACAAAAGAATGACAAATTAAACATTGGCCAAATTGTCAAATATTAGATGCAGAAATTGTGAAAATAGCAGATTTACATGCTCACAACGCCTCGCGACGCCTTTTATGTTATACAAAATGTAATGCCTCAACTCTTAAGCCCTTTGCACACAGGACAGTTGCGTTTTTTTCGTTTGCGGCATGAATAAAACGCATTGGATTTGGTGTGCAAGGCTGTGCGGAATCGGCGCTGCGGATCCAAAAAGGAGTCATAAAAGGAGTGATGAGTTTTTTACTGCATGCGACAAGAGACGCACGAATCGAACTGGGTTAGATCGAGAAAAAAACGCACGGCGGCAGCCACTCGTCGCACGGCTAATTCGGAGCCGGTGTGCATGAGGTCATAGAGAATCATTGTTTTCTTTTAAAAAAATTATATTGTCCGTTTTATCCGTGCGGTTAAACGCGCCTGTGTGCAAAGGGCTTTAGTGCTCGTCAGGTTAATTGGGGATCCCCAGTTCAAATATGATTATTTGGGGGGTTGCGGCATGAAAAGGTTGAGGACCACTGTCCTATGTTGCCTCGCTCTTAGCTTTTGTTGGTCTCAAGAATACCTTAAAAAGGTTTGCACTGATAGCTGACTAACTAGTGCTAGTATGTGATCACAACGTTCTCCATTTTATTTAGGTCCTATTGTAAATAATCATCCCCTCTCTCTGCTCTTGACATCCTGTCTCTCTACACTATCCTATCTAAATAAAGTAAAAATACCTGAACCCCCCCCCAATAACAAAATAAATGTCCTATGCTTACCACTGTGCATTGTCATGTGGCGTCTCAAACCACGCTTGTGTGCAGTCACATAGCTGCACTGTGGACAGCGGTGGGTTTTCTCGTTAGCGTGCAGGTGTCCAACGTGCTGCTCAAACACCACAGGATTAAACGTGGCGAAGGGGCAGAAGTCACAGCGAAGCTCCTCGCTCCCCGGGTGGCCTTGTCGTTGGTGCTGGAGGAAGGCGGTCTTGTTGGAGCAGGAGAAATCACAGCGCGAGCAGCGGTAGGCCAGATGCGTCCGACGATGGTCCTCCATGTCCTTCTCGTCTCGGAAGACGGCGTTGCAGGCACGATGGCGGCATCCCACGGCTTTGACCCCATGGGTTTCGGTTGTATGTGTTAATAGCACCTTTTGTGAGGAACTCTGGAAGGCGCAGCCCTCTTGGAAACAGGTTACAAGCTTCTGATCCAGTAAGAGATTGTGCGTCTTCATGTGGGCCTTGAGGGCTCTGCTTCGGTGAAAGCTCTGCCCGCACGTCGGACACGGGTAGACAGGAGAGCCCGCGTCACCCCCCGCCTCGTCGGCATGTACGCTGGCAAGATGGCGGCGGACTGCGTTCTGTTCCACGGCTGAGTACTCGCATAGATGACAGCGGTGGATTTTCTCCCCCGCCTCACGGAGCATATGTATGCGTAGCTTGCTCTTGCTGGTGAAGTATCGCTGGCAGGTGGAGCACTGGAGGCTGGGGTCCGGGAAATGCAGGTGGAGGTGCTCCCGCAGGTGGGAGCGCATCTTGAAGCAGCGGCGACACTTGGGGCAGGTGTGGGTGCGATAGACGTGCTCCGACCCCTCTGCAAGGTAATCTGCAGTGTAGAGGCAAATAAGTACATGCAAAACTGATTTTGAATGGGTCAACACAAACCGTTATTACAATGTATAAATAAAATAAAATTAGATATGTAGACTTTGTTGTTGTCAGTCACTTTTAGTAGGAGCTACAGTTTTTGCCCACTTCCGTTTGTTTGCCTGTCATTTAGAAGGTATATATTGCGCCGTTATCACCGTATTTTCAATAACCTGTCCAGGTGGAAAAGACTGGTCATGGGCCAAGAATTAACCTTTCACAGCGAATGGTCAAAAGGGGACGTGACAGTTTGTTTGTTGTGTTGTCAACGTCCAGAGGCCACTGAGTGTAGGTGCCTTGTGTCGTTCATAATAAGCAAAAAGCTTCAAACATTTTCAAATGAAGAAAACTGAGCTACAAGCTAAATGCTCTTCACGACTATTCGATTAATCGAAAAAGTAACCGATAGAATATTGCTAAGAAGATAATCGACTAAAACTCTTATCACTGATAACGACCATCATCAATACCTACCCTTGGAGGGTGTCACGTCGGCTTCATTGGTAACTGCAGAGAGTTCATTGTTGTCCACCTGCTTCTTTCTCCTCCTTTTGGTACTGTGACCTTGGTTCTCAGCCTTCCCCAGGTACTCGTCTTGTAAGGATGACGTCACATAGAGTGGGTTAGGTTTCTGTTTTCTTTTGGGCCTCTCTGAGATTACAGGTTGGCTGCTTCCATCAAGGCCTGCTGTTGTGGAAGGCATCTCTTCACCTGAGAATAAATGGGTGAAAATATCTTGGTCATTGGCATTGTAACAGTATAGTCATCAACTCGTGGCCAGAAGGATGGATGTGTGGGGGTGCGTGATGTTAAAGCCAGGGTTAGGTTTGTAATTTAGCAGGAGAAACTGGTTAAGGCTATTATCTCATAGTTATCTGAGCTGCCTTATTGATTGTGCTTCATCACAAAACATTGCTGCTCGAATTTTAAGCAGAACTTAAAAAAAGAAAGTCTGTAACTCCAGTCCTGCTGTGTGCATTGCACTGGCTCCCTGACTCTTCCCCATTAGGTCCCATTATAGTTTTTGTTTTTTTTAAATATAGCACGTGCATGTCGCATCAGAATGTGTGTCATGTCGTAGTTCGTACACCTGAAAATGCCCTCTTATCAACTACTGTAGGTCTTATTCTAACAGTAAGTGGCTCAAGAGCAGAATGATTTTCCTTCTATGACTATAAACAGTGGAATGCTTTAACCGTACAACACGATAAAAACACAGACTGTGTCGTTTTTAAAAAGCTTAACACACATTGTGTGTGTGTGCGTGCATGCATACGTGCGTGCGTGCGTGCGTGTGTTAATCCACACACATTGTGGATTAAAGACAATCCACAGATCTTTTGGGAGGTTGTGTCATTAGCTACAGCCATCCTACCTTGAGGAGCAGTGGGTGGACGCCGACGGTTGTGCTCCACATAGTGCTCAGTGAGCTGTTTTGCGTTGAGAGAAACAAACTGACAGCGAGGGCAGTGGAACGGCATGTGCTTCCGCCAGTGGCTCTCCATCTCGCCTCGTGTGCTGAACGCCACTCTGCAGGATGGCAGGGTGCACGGGAAAAGGGTGAGGCTGTGCGCGGACATCAAGTGGGCCTGGTACTCCTGGCGATCTGTGCTGCTGAACGGGCAGTCCTGGGCTTCGCAGGGGAACGGACCTCGGGGTTCGAGGTCTCCATCGTGGCTCCGAAAGTGTCGCTTCAGTGCACACGGCTTAGGAAATGTCTCATTGCATGAAGGGCACTTGTAGTTACCCAGCTGTCCTTTAACGGGCTTTGAGGATTTTGTCGGGCAAAGATGAGAAGCAAATGTGCCAATGTCCAAGAAGTCTTTCCCACATTTTTCACAGAGATGGCGTTCCTCTCTCTGCTGCATTGTGCCTGTTGAAAAAGTACATAATGAAAAATTTGAGATCTATACCAGTATTTCTCAACCTGGGGGGTCCCCAGATGATTAACTTAACGTGCAACATTGTTTTCTTACTCAACAGTAACAACCCAACATAAAGTGTAAGTGTGTAGAGGGTGTCTGCACATTTCTAAAGTGACAATTTAAGGACTTTTTAATACCTCTAAAATCACAAATTAAACATTGGCCAAAATGTCAAATATTAGAGGCAGAAATTGTGAAAATAGCTGATCTACATGCTCACAACACTTCGTAGATCGGCTATTTTCACAATAGAACCATGTTATTCAAAATGTAATGCCTCAACTCTTAGTGTTCGTCAGGATGGGGGTCCCCAGTTAATGATTATTTTGATGGTTGCGGCCTGAAAAGGTTGCTCAAAATGGGTCCCCAGCTAAATTGGTTAATATATAGTGGGTCTATTTTAACCACTTGAACCATATTTTATACTTTAGCTATTCAAAAATACAAGATATACAAGCCTGTAGCTTGTAGATCTGCTATTTTTGAAAGATCTTGAAAATCGTTTAATTTATATATACAGTATTTTAACGCAAACATTTTCAACACAAATCTTTGCTTCAGAAAGCATGTTTTTTTATCATTTAAAAAAAATCACAGAATAAAGAATACAAATATGCAATATCAAACAGATGTATATCAGAAGCCATGTAATAGCACAGTTTTTTTTCTGCACACTATTTTAGAGATTCAGTTCATTCATGGATGTATGTAAGAAACACACACATTAGTGTATTTATTACTGTGTTATAGTAATACACCTGTCACACAAAGTGGGGCCCGTGCCCCGTGGAACCCCAGGGGTCCTTGAGGGAGTTCCAGGGTTAGCTATAGCTAGGAACCAAAAGGACGCTTATATGGCTCTGTAACTCTTGAGAGCGCATAAATGGAACCAAAAGAACCATTTGCACACTCTAAAAAAACATTCATTCATTTTAAGATGATAGAGATAAAAAGAGATATAGATGCAATTAAATGGGGGTCCGTAGCCTATAATAATGCATGTCAAACGAGGGGTCCTTGAAATTGAAATGGATGAGAATACTGCTAGAGATGTAAAAATCTTCTCTTATGGGGGGTCCCTGGCATATCTTTTCAAATGGGGGTCCGCGGGCTAATAAGTGTCAATCTGGGGGTCCTTGACATGAAAAGGTGTGAGAACCACTGTAGTACTACATGATATAGTAGTGTGATTGTGATATAGTATATCACACTGTGTAAATACAGTAGCCATCATGCATTACAAACAGAATCTCGACCTACTACACGAGCTTCCTCGGCTCTTTCTACCAGATAAACAGCACATCAAGATAATTATGTCACTTGTAATGCCCGGCTGGCACATCCACCTTTCATTGCGTTACAGTTAATAGCTGGTTAACTACCATTGACAATTTTAACTAGATTCAGATTTATAGTGGCAACGTTTCACCGACTTTTGCTATTATTTATTTACGATTCATTCACTTCTACGGCGTCGCCATTAGCTTCTTGATAGCTTCTTGTTTTGTTTTTTTCATTCGCAAAACGTTTCTCTTCAGTTCAGTTCATTTAGCTTAATAAGGGGTCTCTTACCGTCTTTGCAGTGAGCAGTTAAAAGACACACTGTTTATGCTGATACAACGCCCATATCGGCTCCTTATAATATTTGTAAAACCAACCAAACCGCGCAATAAATAATGTTTAGAAATATTATCCCAGGAGGGAGGCACTAGGAACAAAACATATTGGTAGCAAAAAGAACGGCCCGGGAGACTTTTATCCGAACACCGGAAGTATAACAGAAGCAACAGTCAAGCTGAAGGAAGGCATGTTTTTGAGCAGAGGTCGCTGAATGCAATGTAGTGTATGTTTTTACCCTGTTTACTAGTAAAGAAACAGCCAACCTGTGTAGTAAAATGGCCTTGATAGCCTAAGATATCGGTAGGCATATAAAACGGCACATGTTTCCATTGAGGGCGTTTGGGAAACAAGTGAAGACTGACAAGAACATGATGTTTTCATGGGCTGTGTTCAGCTTGCAGGTTTCGCAGACAGCCTACATCTGAAGGACTGAGCATCATCCATTCTTCATCACCCACACGCCTTCGTATGAGAGTGCCTTCTGTTTTGAGCTGTTACTGTATATGAGCTCTGTTTTGAGCTCTTGTTTTCATGTGTAGGACATTATAGCTTCTAGTGGCATATTTACAGGACATCTACATTAGCTTCTGGATGCATTTGTAGGACATTATAGCTTCTAGTTGCATTTGTAGGACATCTATATAGCTTCTGGTTGCATTTGTAAGACATTGCATGCATAGCTTCTGGTTGCATTTGTATAGGACATTGCATGCATAGCTTCTGGTTGCATTTGTAAGATATTGCATGCATAGCTTCTGGTTGCATTTGTAGGACATCTACATAGCTTCTGGTTCTGTTTGTAGGACATCTACATAGCTTCTGGTTGCATTTGTAGGACATCTACATAGCTTCTGGTTCTGTTTGTAGGACATCTATAGCTTCTGGGTCCATCTGTAGGGCATCTATTCTACACATAGCTTCTCATTCTATTTATAGGACATCTACAGTACATAGGGTAGCTTCTGATCCCATTCCACACACACACAATGGGCCTGTCGGATATTCTGGACGCACTGAAGGACAACCCATACTTCGGGGCCGGGTTTGGACTTGTTGGTGTCGGCACAGCGATGGCCGTGGCGCGGAAGTCAGCCCAGGTGGGGATGATCTTCTTCAGGAGGAACTATATGATCACCCTGGAGGTCACCAGCAGGGACAAGAGCTATCACTGGCTCCTCAGCTGGATCACGAAGCATGCTCGTCACACCCAGCACCTCAGCGTGCAGACCTCGTACCTGCAGCACGAGAGTGGACGGGTGCACACCCAGTTCGAATTCCACCCCAGCCCCGGAAACCACATCATCTGGTACTGACAGTGTTTCTCAACCAGGGGGGTCCCCAAATAATTTTTGGGGGGGTCGCCAGATTAATGTGAAACACTGTTTTCTCTCTCTCAACAGTAAACAAACCAACATAAAGTTTAAGTGTATAGAGGCTATCTGCACATTTCTAAAGTGACAATTTAAGGACCTCTAAAATCTCAAATTAAACATTGGCCAAATTGTCAAATATTAGTGGCAGAAATTATGAAAATACCCGATAGCCGATCTACATGCTCCCAAATGCCTCGCAATGCAAGGCATTGTGAGCATGTAGATCGGCTATTTTCACGATAGAAAGTATGTTCTACAAAATGTAATGCCTCAATTCTTAGAGCTCGTCAGGGTGGGGGGGTCCCCAGTTAAAATATGATTATTTTGGGGGTCGCGGCCTGAAAAGGTTGAGGACCACTGATCTGGTAGGAGGAGGACTCCTCGATATAAATGTACACTCTGAGAGTGTACAAATGGAACCAAATGGACTGAGAGTTACAAACCTTTGTAAAGGTCCGTATTCTCCGTAAGGGCTGAGACTTTTTACTGTGCAGTCAATGTTACTTAACCCCATAAAGTACAGGCCTGGCTGCGACCTTCCATATTCCTAAATGATTATGTCATGGACTGACTAAGTGTAGCCTAATATACATAGCGCCTTATCGGCAAATCTTTATCAACATTACACTACCCTCAATAAGATGAAGCAAATGAAAGTTACTTTGCCACTGGGTTAGTGAGGGACATGATATCACACGCAAGTAGCCCTCTCCTTCACATAACCTTGAGACTAATGTCACAAACTTTGTGTTTTGACACTGCTACCTTACATTGTGAAACGGTTATAGAACAGTAACTTACTCACTTCATGTCCACAGGTATGGGAGGAAGTGGATCAGAGTGGAGAGGACCAGAGAGAAGCAGATGGTGGATCTAAGCACAGGAACACCCTTTGAGTCTGTTCAGTTCACTGCTCTCGGCAGGGACAGACAGATTTTCTTTAACATCCTGCAAGAAGGTACTTATTTATTTAGAATACCAGAAGAGTCACTGGAAAGAAACTCGCCTGGGCTGTTGGTTTATGCCTTTTGATTGATTGATTGAAGTATTTATTAGAAGTTTTGGATAGGAAATGGTACAGTACAGTTCACGGATACAATGTCAACTAAAAGGAAACTTGGTTAAGGCAAGGCTTATTTATTATTTTCCATTGAGATCCTTAATATCCTTATATACCTCTGTAATCTTTGCCTAAATGGTTAAACCTAACCCTATTCCTAACCTTAACCTCAGAAAGATATGCGTAATCCTAAAGTTATTTCTAACCTTATTCTCAGTAAAACAAATACCCGAATAAAAATCTCAGCGAGTTTCTTTCCGGCGACTCTACCGGCTACCTTTCTTTCTGGTCACCGAACACTAGCCAGAGCCAGTAATATTGACGGCTTTCTTTGATCTGAGTTTTGCATACGTAAATACTTTCTATCAGATATATTTTCTATCACAGTTTTTAAATGCCAGCTGCTTGTAGACCGGCTATTTTCAAATAGCTGATGTATGTATAGGCGAATCCGGGTGTCGCTCTCCATTCCGACATGTCGCTACTCCGAAATTGACTTCTTATTGTAGGAGTGGCGACACTTCCATAGGGGTTAAGTTTAGGGTAAGGGTTAGAGATAGGGTTAGTGTCGGAATGGAGACATGTCGGAAAGGAGACATGTCGGAGTGGCGGGGTGTAACCGGCGAATCCACTAAGCGCTGCCCTTAGTTGCGGCCTCGCGGCGCCAAGCGGTGCCGATTGACACTGCTCTTGTGATTGCCGCTCTGTGGATTCGTGTAGTGCTCATGTGGCCTATAGTCGCTTCTTTTCATAGACCTGGCAGCTTATTTCTCTGGCAACACTCTGGAAACACTTTTAAACCCATTTAAAACGGGTACCCATTATTGTGTATTATTATTTTATGCTTTGACTATTGAAAAATAGCAGATATACAAGCTCACAGCGCGGCACCGAGTGCCGCGCTGCGAGCTTGTAGATCTGCTATTTTTGAAAAATCGTGAAAATTTTAATTTTGACCCGATTCTATAAGTGTCTTTTGAATCCTTCTAAGATTTTTGGAAAAAACCTATGTTTCTATGTCAGCAATCTGGCCGGCCATCGTCAAAGAAAAGCTCCTTTTCACTTAACTGGAGCTCAGTTAGTCTGTTCTTGAGCGACTACTATGTCAGTGGTTCTCAAACCTTTTCATGTGAATGACCCCCAAAATGATATTTATTTGGCCACGGACACCCATCTCAAAATATTTCGTTCCAGGGACCCCCCAGAAGCAAAATTTTAGTTACAAACGTTCGCTTTAAAAAATACATATATTCAAAGATTTGCACACACTTTCACAACTTTTTCAAAAATAGCAGATCTACAAGCTCGCAGTGCGGCACTCGGTGCCGCGCTGTGAGCTTGTATATCTGCTATTTTTCAATAGTTAAAGCATTCAATAATTCTAGGCCTAAATGGGTTAATGATCTGTCACGGTTTTGCAGCACGGGAGCTGGCCCTGAAGCAGACAGAGGGACGTACGGTGATGTACACGGCCATGGGGGCCGAGTGGAGGCCCTTTGGCTTTCCCCGGCGCCGCCGGCCCCTCAGCTCAGTGGTGCTGGAGGGGGGCGTGGCCGAGAGGCTCGTCGACGACGTGAAGGAGTTCATCGACAACCCCAAGTGGTACCAGGATAGAGGTACTGTACCATGGGTTTTGTCGTAGAGTTTATGTTATCATGATTGATTAAGTAACGTCAATAACAGTAGTAGATATTATATTATCATGATTGATTATGAGTGACGTTAGTAAGAGTAGATTATGCTGTATCAAGGATGGAATTGTCGTAGAGTTTATGTTATCATGATTGATTAAGTAACGTCAATAACAGTAGTAGATATTATATTATCATGATTGATTATGAGTGACGTTAGTAAGAGTAGATTATGCTGTATCATGCATTGAAGACAACATGATGTACTGTACTGTAAGATGTTTTCCTAGGTTGATAGAGATTGTTTATGTTACAGCTTGTCCTTGCAATGCCAGTATAACTAGGGTTTGATTTCCTTTGCTTAGGCAGAATCTCGGTACCACAGGCCTGTGGTACACAATCACTTGTACTATCCATTGTTATTAAACCACCACCACCTTATGCCTGTGCTTCTGACACTTCTTTATTTACGTCTTACTGACAGAATGTGAATTCCACCACAGTTAGAACACCGAGTAGGACTGTCACGATTATGACATTTTACATGACGATTAATTGTCACTCAAATAATTGCGATTAACGATTTAATTGTTTTTGTCGTTGACAATTACATTTCTGTTTGGCTTGTAGGCTTTGAAGTTGCACATGGCAGATATGACACATAACCTAAATATACAAAGAAATTACTGACATATTTGCCAACTTTATACTTAAAAAAGAACAATTGATAGTGGAAATAGCCGATCTACAAGCTCACAACTTGAGCTTGTAGATTTGCTATTTCCACAGTTTTTTTACTTTAATAAAATATGTATGAACATTTTTCAACATGGAAACGATTTTGAAAAATAATCGCGATTATGTCAGACAGACCTAACCCCAAGTGGTACACAGATAGAGGTACTGTAACATGGGTTAGACTCTAACCGTTAGAACACCAAGTGGTTCCTAAACCTTATAGCTCAAGGCCCAAATGTGAAATCAGATGTTTTGCCCAGGTCCCAAACTAGACTAAACTTCAGATCTGCTATTTTCACTACCTCTGTAACTTTTGATTTAGTGGATTTTTTAAATTTCTATTTTATTCATGAAATAATTTTGAATTTTTCATGGTCCCAAAATAGGAAACACAAAATAAAGGGATATTCACTCAAGACCCACGAAAATGGATCCGCAACCCATCTTAAGCCCCTATCAGAGTCTGCGGTGAAGAGCCTACCACTGCAAATTTTAGGTGTAAAGCTATCCACCTAAAGCGAGAAAATAAGTGGAGGCCATCATAGTCACGGTGAAGTCCTAACACTGTGACTGACTGGTCTAGATCGACCAATCAGTGAACGGGGTGAAGAGCCTATCTGTCTGATAGTAAAAACAGAGAGATGTGTCGGGACTCGCGGTGGAAAGCTCTTCACCGCGAGTAATGAGTAACGTTGTAGTTTTATGAATCAAAAAGACTACACCGCGGTGGATAGCTCTTCACCGCGGTACCGACTCTGATAGGGGCTTTACTGGTTATTACTACTACTACTACTACTACTACTACTACTACTACTACTATTTACTAAATAGTAGCACCTAAATAGTATTTAGGTTACTGTGTGATTGACTACCACTACCACCTGTGTACACAGGGATCCCCTACAGAAGAGGATATCTGCTTTATGGACCCCCAGGTTGTGGAAAGAGCAGCTTTATGTGAGTTTCATTTGGACTCCTCAAGATTTAATGTAAGGGCTCGGGAACAAGAACATAGACCATTACTAGATGGGTCAGGTCAAGTGAAATGTAATCAGTGTCTTTTTTTTCAGTTGCAGTGTCTGTTTGATTGTGCAGACAGGTAAACTTGAAAAAACAGACAAATTATTTTGTCAATGTTGTAAATATATTTAATTCCAGCACAGCAGAGTTATTGAACTATAATTGGGGGAGAAAGAAAACATTTTAGCTAAGTACATTTTAAATATGGTTAAAGAGACTGAAACTGTATTGCTGTGTTTACAAAATAATAGATACAGTGTCCTTAGTTTTATTCTCTCAGTATCCAATATTTAGCTTTTACAAAATGGCGGATAGAAAATTACTACAAGCTCAACAGCGCGTCTTGTAGATGGGCAATGTTTCTGAGCTTTTTGAATCTTGCCCGCATATTACAATAAAAAACTTAACACTAGAACTAATAAAAACTGAAATAAAACAAAGCTTCCAACGACTGTAAAAAACAAAAAAACTAATTAAAAGTAACTGAAATTGAAAAAATGAAGTAAAAAAAGAAAAAGCTGAAATATAAAAATAAATGAAATGTTAATGTAATAATCTCTCACGTTTGACTATTTCTCCTTCCCCATGTCTGCGTACTTCAGAACTGCACTGGCAGGTGAGCTGGGCTACAGTATTTGCCTGATGAGTCTGAGTGACCGTACCCTGTCGGACGACCGCCTCAACCACCTCCTGAGCGTGGCGCCGCAGCAGAGCATCGTACTGCTGGAGGATGTGGACGCGGCCTTCGTGAGCCGAGACCTCGCCCCCGCAGCACGTAGGTCACAAAGCAGGGAGATGTTTATTTCTATTCCTATAGAACAGGCAGGGTTCCCACGGTCATGAAATTCCTGGAAATATTTTGAAATTAGAAAAATATTTTTCCAGTACTGGAAAAGTTTTGGAATTGATCAAGGGTCCTGGAAGGTCCTGGAAGAATAGCTATGCATTGTCTTTGGTTATTGATTTTGTTAATACCTCTGAAATGGCAGATTAAACATTGGCCAAATTGTCAAATATTAGAGGCAGAAATTGTGAAAATAGCAGATCTACATGCATGTAGATCTGCTATTTTCACAATAAAATGTTATACAAAATTCCTCAACTCTTAGTGCTCTTCAGGATGCCGGGGTCCCCAGTTCAAATATGATTATTTTGTGGGTCACGGCCAGAAAAGGTTGAGAACCACTGCCATACACTACCTGTCTTTGGGCATTGCGTATAGGAGTAAGCGACTAAGAGGAGTAAGAGACTCGTTATTGCGCTGAATGACTGGAAATCTAGTTAATTATTCTGGGAAAGTTTGGGAAAAGTTGTGGAAATTCTTTGGTAAAAATGTGTGGGAACCGTGTTTGATGCTATTTTGATATGTTGTTTTGTTTCTTTTTTGTTGTGTTTTAACATGTTTTGCTTGTTCTTAAAAATGTTCTTTTGGTCTTTGGAAATGTGCTATATCAGTGGTTCTCAAAAGTGGATTCCAGGAACTGTGTGGGTTCCTTTATGGGGGTCTAAATTGACCCATACAAGTCTGTAACTCTAACAGCATACACATGGGTTCCATTTGTATGCTGTCAGAGTTAAAGGAAGACCAGTAGAGTGTGAGAAACACTGTGCTATATACAGTAGATAAAGTTTGATTTGATTTGTGCGTTCCCCTCAGACCCCCGGGCCTACGAGGGAATGGGACGGCTCACCTTCAGCGGTCTGCTCAATGCTCTGGATGGAGTGGCATCGTCTGAGGCCAGGATAGTCTTCATGACCACCAACTTCATCGACAGGTAAACCCTAAAGAAGAGCTCACACACATGAAGGACACAATGCCTGTTAACTCATTCGTAGTTTACGGCCGTAAAGCCCGTTAATTTCTCTATGTCTTTCACTGCCGGCTTCTCCTACCTGTTAACGTGGGCGCTCGTCCAGTTCCCATCGTGCGTGATCGGACACTGCTTATGCATCGTGTGTTCGCGTATTCCATCAGCTTCTCAAATCCGTTGAAACCTTTTCAATTGATCAATAAGTTCTCCATCTGTAAGCCGCGGAGTGCAGACAGAAAGTTAACGGGCCAAAATAGAGGACGGACTTCCGCTTCCGGTTCAGGGACTCCAATGTTAAAGTTGTCCGCTCAATAATGTGTCCGTGTAGAAACCGATCACGGAGCATTAGTTCCGGCCTATTTTAGTTCGGTTCGATAAAAAAATGTTTTTTAATTCATTTTTATTACATTTACGGGCTCTACGGGCATGGCAGAGAAGGGGTACAAAGGGGTATTTTGATGGCAGAGTTTGAGTTAAACCCATTAAGACATGGAAAGCAACCGTGTCAGTTGAGTTTAATCATCAATTATTTTATGCTTTAACTATTAAAAAATAAAAGATTTTACAAGCTCACAGTGCGAGCTCAAACTTTTTCATGTCAAGGACAGACAAAATTACATGTATTTGGCCGCGGATCCCCATCTCAAAAAATTACAAATGTTCGCTTTTAAAAAGATATATTCAAAGATTTACAAAAAAAAACATGATTTAAAGAAAATAGCAGATCTACAAGCTTGCAGCTCTGTGCCACACTGTGTGCTTGTATATCTGCTATGGTCACCAGCACTTTCGCCTAAAACATATTCGCCTAAACGCATTTGGTCCTTTCGCCTGGCATTTTCGCGGTGGAGGAGAATCGTTTCACCTACCTGTCTGAGCCATTTCTCCTACCCTCAGTTCTGCTGTCAGACTGTCCATGTTTGCATATTATCCTTTTGTAATTTAAATTTGGAATGGAATTTAAATAACGGGACTGAGTTACTAGGGCCCAAGGTGGAGGGCCTTAATTATTTTATACTTTAGCTATTGAAAAATAGCACCTGCGAGCTTGTAGATCTGCTATTTTTCAAAAGTCGTGAAAATTTGTGCAAATCTTTGAATATGTGTATTTTTTTAAGCAAACATTTGTAACTCAAATGATGTTTCTGGGCGGTCCCTGGAACTAAATATTTTGAGATGGGGGTCCGTGGCCAAATACTTGCAAAAATGTTCAAGATTTTTCAAAAATAGTGCCATGTTATGAGCTTGTATATCTGCTATTTTTCAATAGTTAAAGCACAAAATAATGCGTTCCCAGTCTAAATGGGTTAAACCCCCTCCCCCTATGAAGAACATTCATGGGTGAATCCTTGTACCCAGAGCCCAGAATTTGGTGAGGACACCCCTGCATCTATCTGTGTGTATTGGGCAGAATTGCTATCAGCTGGGGCGCTTCAGCAAGCAGGTAACGTCAAGCAGCTGCATGTGTCAAGTTAGACAAAGTCAACCCTTGACTTCCGGAAGAGCCCACGGCCACGACTCTCTTGTTATGTCTTCCTCTTAGCTGTCTCGCTTTCTTACTAAAGAGAAAAGGGCCTTTGCCTTACAATACTTGTTTTCTTCACTGAATGTCTGCCTAGGCTGGATGCGGCTCTGATCCGACCGGGCCGCGTGGACCTGAAGCAGTACGTGGGCCACTGCAGCCACTGGCAGCTCACCCAGATGTTCAGGAGGTTCTACCCCGACCAGCCCCCGTCAGAAGCGGAGCGCTTCGCTAAGTCTGCGTTGGCCGCCCACTGTGAGATCAGCGCAGCCCAGGTCCAAGGATACTTCATGCTGTACAAAATGGACCCTACGGGATCTATAGACAATGTGTGCACGATTAAGGAATGAGCACTAGTTCGGAGGCAACTTTGTGAACTCTTTTACAATTCTCCAGTCACGGTTGTGCTATCCGTGAAGCCAAAAATAGCTCTTTTGTGAATAAAGGTGTGCACCTTTTACTTGAGGCAAGTTTACGAAGTTATTTTTTTCTTGAAGAGGTTCATGTGCTTCACAGTTAGAATTAAAGGGCATAAAACAAATGATGAAGAGATAGAGTAGCCTACAACAACATTTACAAATTCAACCCACACTAAAAAAAAATGCCATAAGAAGAAGTTAATAATGTAAAAAATCTAAGCTCCTCTGGCAATGCATTCCAAGTACAAATGACAAAACTGTCAATGGTCCTTACAGATGTGGGTATTATTAATTAACTCAGTTAGCGCCGGGCGACTTTACGAGCGACTAGTTCACTATGGCGTTTGGTGCCGAGCGACTCGGAGCGACTTTTATATAAAAGCATTGTTTAAGATTTTAATATGTGTTTATAGACGGAGCGAAATGGTTAGCTTACCTCAGCTAATGTCCACACGTAAACCGTGAAAAAAAAGGATACGATTATGACGTCACCTTTAAACCAGGGCTTCCTGTTGACAACAGGCCTCTGCTAGCGTTAGCCTCAATGCAACCATCCGACCCTCACGTAGCTTCACTAGGTCGGATTTTGATTCTGAAACTTTCTGTGTGGCATCTATATACGTCCCGATGCCCATACCAATGGTGGTTTGAGACGATCAAGCACGAATTGAACAGTATTGAGCTGAAATGGTGACCGGCGGCCCGTCCATGTTAAGTCAATGAGGACCAAGTCAGCGTCTCATCCTGTTATGTGGATTTAAACAGGCTTAACATGGGACCATGTCAGTGTATGGTGTATGGTGGTCTCTAGTGGTCATCTGGTGGTATGGTATGATGAACGTGCATTCGTTAAGGTGGTCTGGTTAAGGTGGTCTGGGGGGATACAAAATAGCTATTTCCTGGCGTTATAAGCGCACATTCATATTCATATTTTGGAAATCTGGCCCTGTATGAGTTAAAAGGTAAACATGGTAAGTTTCTATACAAGGGAATTTGGAATGGACCACTTAACACTTTAAGCGCTAATATTCATGCATGCTTAATTATGAATGCTTAATGTTGCACAATGTAAGGCTTTTAAGAGTTTCAACTTAAGATTGTACAGATTGTTGTGGAAATAGAAGTAGAAGGATAAATGTACATCTATCGTGGTAGCAAAGAACAGTTATATAATTTATATTCTGTATATCTTATTTTATTACATTAATATTTCTGTGCAAATAATAAGTAATTATGAAACAGAATAATAATAAAAACATGGTTGTTTCATGAAGTAGGAGCACAGGTCCACAAAGCCCCTCCCTCTGTAAGGTCACACAATGTAAACGTTCCAAATAGCAAACACAGCGAGAGATATGCTCAAAAGTCTTCTTAAATGCAGTTTAATAATTGGGTATGGCTTTGGCTTTATTTTAATCCTCTCTGTTCTGACAGCGATGGATTAAATAGAGATCCAAATGTGAAAAAAAGCACTGGCGCTTAAAGGGATATTTCACTTTAAAAAAAACTTTGGGTAATTTTATCGTGATTCAATATTTAGATATTTGATGTAAATGTTACCAGGCCCAGGGCCTCTCCCCACACACCCATTGTAACTTCAAACTTCATTTTAACCATGATAGATTCATTAAAAACACCCATTATCTTTTCTGGTGACTCATCTGGTGACTTTCATTTATTTGTAATAATAACTTTTTGTATTAATTTTTTTCCATTTTCCCAAATAATTATTAAAAATAAATGAAGAAAGTTATCGGAAAAACATGGCCTGATCACGTATTAGGAGGGTAAAATGAGTCACCAGAACAAAATAATGGGTGTTTTTAATGAATCTATCATGGTTAAAATGGAGTTTGAAGTTACAATGGGTGTGTGTGTGGAGAAAAGCCCATAAGCTGTTTCCCTGTTGAAAGTGTAATATCCCTTTAATGGGAGTCAGGGCTTTGTTTTTTTGTTCCACTGCTAGGCAGGAAGGGTTAGGGTTAAACTTTCCCACAGACGAGGCCCCTCCCTCCCCCACCAGCGAGCACAGCTCTGGGAGTCCAGTGCTGTTTTGTGTTTGCCATTCCTCCCGCCTGCCTCCGCCATGGCTGCACAGATGGCCCAGCGCGCAGCAGCAGTGCACAGGAGCAGCCACTGGTTGCTGCCCATATGCCCCGCTGCTACCTCCGCTCTGGTCTGCTCCAGGGGGGCCGGGGGCACCACCAGCTCCACTCCCTCCACAGTGGCGGCACTCTCTGGCCCCCAGGGCAAGCTCCGGACACTGGAGGACCTCCCGCGCGTCACCCCCTGGAAGATGTTGTATAACCTGGTGTTTCAGGGATACCTCAACCGAATGCATGAGCTACAGGTACCGTATGTGTGCTTGTACATGGGGTTATTTTTATTTTTTTTACCTCAAACATATATTTTGTATTGTTATTACTCTATCATAAGTAGTAATAGAGAGGAGATTAACTAAGATAAAAGTATGAATGTGACAATCTGCAAATAGAAATTAAGTTAAAAAAGAAGTTAAAGAACAGATAATACTGGGTCAGTCACTGCATGGACTACAGTAGTCTACATTCTCCTTGTGAGTGGCAAGTACCCAAGTTTGAACCTGACTCCGCTCATGTCTTGCATGTTTTCCATCTCTGACTGACCTGTCTCTCTTCTACACTCTGCAATATAGACTACAGGTTACAAGTATGTGTCTAACTTCACTCTAAGAGGATTAATACTGTTGTGCAAGTACAGTAACTCAATCTGTGTGCTTTGTATGTGTCCTGGGTGCAGGTGGATTGTGTATTGCATAATGTAAAAGGGGAGGAATTCAGGCAGTGGGGGTGCCGGGGCCCCAAGAGTAGCAAAGGCCAGATTCTGCTTTATGGGCATGAGAAAAGTAAGCCATTTACCATGAGAGGGAGTGGGTTGTTGGCTGATTTACCACTGTTTCAGGGTTGTGCCACGAGCCGCAGGCGAGTTTTTCCATATAAATGAAAGAAAACACAGTTGTAACTTGCAAGGATCTTTAGTTACAATCATTAATTGTTTTAGTGGGCGGGGTCCATGAGCCAACTCAGGGTTGTTGGCCTATTTACCACTGTTTTAAACCAATCAGAATCCAGTATTTGAACATGTGACTAGAAAAAGTGGTAGAACATATGTTTACATTGCCAAAGCAAGTGTCAAAATATTATAAAAACAGTTGAAAATGGGGAAAGTTTGAGGGGTATTATGTACATAACAAAGTTATGTCACACAGCATGTTATGTGAATGTTATATATACAAGGTATGAAGCTTTTTGTGACAAATAGCAATCATTTGCAGTCACTTTGGGACAAATAGCAACATTTCTCTCAAAACTATTAAAATAGACTGCGAAGTGAGCAGCGCAAACACGACACATGTGCATAATTATCTCCTTGTATGGGCCGTTCTGTCCGTGACGTCAGGCATGTATATCTGTACTATTACATCTGGCTTATACATTCGGTACTAAAACACACAAATAAAATGTAGGATCATGTGTAGGATATGTAATTTGCACCGCTCAAAACCAAAGATTTCTCGCAAAACAGTTCACAAATCTTGGTCACACAAATCTAAATCCCTGGTTTTACCCGTTAAATCAAAAGAGATATTCAACAATGGCTGTGCTATTGTAAAATGATGGGTGTCCCTTTTAGAGACGGGGTGTCCCACTTTAGAGGAACGGCAAGCATGAATAAATGGAAAGGACCGGTTTGGCCGGGCTTGGATTACCTTTGTTGCTACAGCAACGCTCCTGATAACAACCCGTCCCAGCTGACCCACAGGTGTCAGCTGGGACTGAGAGTGGTGTTGTTGTTGATCCATAAACGGCTCTGGTGCAGGAACTTACTTACGGGCATTAGCACTCACAATTAGACATTGTTAAACCAGTAAGGCTCCATAATTGGGAGATAAGCGACCGTCACGTCGCATACACAAACTTTAGAAGGCAATCATAGGTAATCAGGAGGGAAATAGGGAAATGGGACAGATCCATGTTGATGACATGACTTTAGAGATACTGTGTACCGCTTTGCGTGATTTTAGGGCAAAATCTGTAGGAGCAGTGTCCAAAAATGTGTTTTACAAAAATCGGCCTGATGGTGGCGCTAGAAGAGGGGCATGTGAGAAATGAGGGGCAGAGGTTGTGGTTTGCCAGCCAAGGAGTGTGTGTGCAAAGTTTGGCATTGATAGGGGCAACGGTGTGCCGGAGATAAGAGTAGGGCAAAAGTGTGACGTGACGTGACTTGACGTGACGGACGGACTGACGGACAGCCGGCGGAGCTTTTCATAGTAACTTTCGATATTAACTTGTGACCTAATGGTCCCAATAATTTCATCAAGAAGAGTACTGTATCCGTGTGTGCCTCGATGTTTCAGAAAGGCAGTGCAAATACTGGTATTGTAATGCATGAATTATCCTTAGCTGCACGCCAGTGTCACATGTCACAAATAGCAGATCTACAAGCTCACAACAACTCGCATTGTTATGTGAACTTGTAGATCTGCTAAACCAGGCAGAGTAAAATTCAGGCTCCTAGGCCACTGGATGGCTGCTATTATCCACTGCCAGGTAGGGCTGTCACAATTACGACATTTTACATGACGATCAATTGGCACTCAAATAATTGCGATTAACAATTTAATTGTGTTTCTGTGGTTGACAATTACATTTCTGTTTGGCTTGTAGGCTTTGAAATTGCACATGGCAGATATGACTCGTAACCTAAATATACAAAGACATTACTTACATATTTGACAACTTTATACTTGAAAAAGAACACTGATAGTGGAAATAGCAGATCTACAAGCTCACAACGCGCATTGCGGCATGTTGTGAGCTTGTAGATCGTCTATTTCCACTATTTTTGAAAATGTTTGAAAATATGAACATTTAAACATTATGAATCCCGTGCCACGTTATGTCAAAAAATTGTGATTATGTCAAAAAATTGCGATTAGACAATTGTGTAATAATTGTGACAGCCCTACTGCCAGGTTTCTCTGTCGGTCCATCCGTCTCACACTGTCCTCAACATCCACAGGTATATGAGAAGCAGATCTATGGGCCAATATACAGAGGTGGACTTAAATCAATTCAACTGTGCAGCGCAGAGCTAGTGGAGGAGGTCCTGAGGAGGGAGGGAAAGTTCCCCAGCCGAGGAGACATGTCTCTATGGACGGAGTACCGTGATATGAATGGACTCGGCTATGGACCCTTCACAGAGTAAGAGAGAAGTGCACACATCTGAGGAGTGAGGACATAGTATTCCGTTCCGTTTCTTTCTTTGCAAAATAAGAAAAACTTGGGCTCCAGTATGAGCAGTTTAGGATGAGCACACGTTGTGAGCTTGTAGATTGGCTAATATCAAGAGTTTCTTTTTATCTGAAAGTGAAAGAAACTAATTACACTTTTGCCCCCAAAATCGATTATGTTTAAAAAAAAGAAAATCAATTATCATCATCATCATTATTATTAGTAGTAGTATTTTTTATTTAACAATTGATTAGTTTGTTTAACTGTTGCACCCCTAATTATGACTGAGCTACTGTCATCTTGTCATTTTCAGTAGCTTTCGAGGGCAAAGTCCAGTCATGTGAGTGAATGGTTAAAGTAGAGTTAAAGGTGTTGCTGGGAACTTTGTGAGGCTGGACAGGTGCAGTTTCAGGTTGACAGCCTACACCCCCTAGTAACTGTCTTTTACGAGGACACTGAACCTGTATAAAGGCAACTAAACTTTATAAACACTTTATTGTCATCGCAAGTTTACATTTGTAAAAGAGTGAGTGAAAGAAGAAAACAGCTCTCACACAATTAGGCTCCAGTTGAAATGTTTTTTTTTCTCTCTCTTATTTTAAAATTTATCCCACGATTGTGTAACTAATTTTGTATCCAATGCCAATGCCTAAACTGTAATCCTGGGCACTACTCTCCCTCTGCCAAACTGGGGAGAGCCCCGAACTGAACTCATGCTTCCTTCAGTGCATGAGGAGTGAGGGGAGTTTCCCCTGTATGTGGAAAGGAACACCTGCCTAAGTAGGGTTTGGATGTGTGTGTGTTCCTCCTCATCATCTGAAATCATTTTTGTGTAAACTACCCACATATTATTATGTATAATAAGATGACACATAATAACAATAAGAGCCCGGGTCAGAGACAGAGTTCCTCATTCTCTTCTACAAATAAAATACATATTGTATCAAATATGCAGGTATACTGTAGTAATGGGAGTGTATCTACACGTATAGTAATATATAAAGTGATGGTGCCACTGTTGGGGGCATAAGATGATGGCCGCCTAACTGTGGAAACTGACTGTTTGTTTGGCATTTGATACTGATAGCAGCGTGAACACTTTGTGCCCGGGGTGTTGTGTGTCTGACTTTAATGTTCCACTTAGCCATGGCTATGTACTTCTGCCAAGTCCCACCCCACACTGTCTGAGAATCCCAGCGGGACTTTATTTTGTTCACCATGGGAGTTCCTTCTTGACAGTGAGCAGAGAGGTTCCCAGCTCACAGCCCACAGTGGGACGTGAGCATATCACAAGTGGGCCCCGAAATAATTGGCAAGACATTATTAAGAGTTTAATCAAAGTAGGCACGGTGGTGCAGTTGGTAGAGCTGTCGCCTCACAGCTAGAAGGTCCCGGGTTCAATTCCCACCAGGGACACTGTGGGCACTGGGGGCGTGTTCTCTCCTCCGCGTCATAACTTAAGTGCCCATACCCTAGATGGGGTTCTGTGTGGAATTTGCATGTTCTCCCCATGTCCCCTAGTGTACAGTAGGTACCCTCACAATGAACATGGAGTAATCTTGGTCTCTATATTGTGAATGAATTAACCTTAAACCTAAGTTAGTAACTGTGATTTCTTCCAAACCTTCCTGTGTGGGGCAGGGAGGGGGAGAAGTGGTACAACCTGAGAACAATGCTCAACAAGCGCATGCTACATCCCAAAGACTCGCTGCAGTACGGAGACGTGGTCAACGAGGTGGTCACCGATCTGATCAAGAGGATCCGCTACCTGCGCCAGAGCAGCCCCACCGGAGACCTGGTGACCAACCTGTCCAATGAGCTCTACCGGTTCTCCCTGGAGGGTAGGTGGAAAAGGATCCAACTCAGCCGCTCCCAACCTGTGGGTCGTGATGGGGATATTGCAAAGTGACCCCAAGTAATCGGCAAAGCACTCTGATTTTAATGATAATATAACATTTTATAATATTAAAACAACAAAAATTAACTTTTTCTTCAAGACATTTATAAATGTGTTTTAATTGTGATACTGATAAATGGGAACCTGCCTTTCACTACGTTAGTTCCTTTGGTCCAAAGTGGAACACAATGGATTGATGTGTAAAATTAATATGCTCTGAAAATGCAAGGGGCTATATACTGTATGTGGTCAGGTGGGTGGGCCCATGGGCATTTTCTAGATTCTCAAGCGATCCCTGAACAAAAAGTTTATTTTATTGTATTTTATTTTATTTTAGATAGTAGTCCCTGTCACTGCCATGAGTGCCATCCCCTACTTGTGGGACTGAGTTACAAGGGCCCAAGCATGGTGGAGGGGCCTTAATTATTTTACACTTTAGCTATTGAAAAATGGCAGATCTACAAGCTCAAATTGCGAGCTTGTAGATCTGCTATTTTTGAAAAGTCATGAAAATGTGGGCAAATCTTTGAATATACGGTATGTATTTTTTAAGCGAACATTTGTAACTCAAATTTTGCTTCTGGGGGGTCCCTGGAACTAGATATTTTGAGATGGGAGTCCGTGGCCAAATACATTTCATTTTGGGCGTCCTTCACATGAAAAGGTTTGAGCACCACTGACAGAAACATAGGTTTTTCAAAAACCCTCAGAAGGATTTGAAATATTCAAAGACTTTCACAAATTTTCAAGATTTTTCAAAAATAGCAGATCTACGGTGAGCTTGTACAGTATATCTGTTATTTTTCAATAGTTAAAGCACAAAATAATGTGTAATAATGTGTTCCCAGTCTAAATGGGTTAAACCCCCTCCCCCCTATGAAGAACATTCATGGAGGGCCCACAGTGAATCCTTGTACCCAGGGCCCAGAATTTGGTGCGACACCCCTGCCCTCAGGTATCTCCTATGTAAAGGTTGTCCCCTCTGTCCCTCAGGTATCTCCGATGTAAAGGTTGTCCCCTCTGTCCCTCAGGTATCTCCTATGTAAAGGTTGTCCCCTCTGTCCCTCAGGTATCTCCTATGTAAAGGTTGTCCCCTCTGTCCCTCAGGTATCTCCTATGTAAAGGTTGTCCACCTCTGTCCCTCAGGTATCTCCTATGTAAAGGTTGTCCACCTCTGTCCCTCAGGTATCTCCTATGTAAAGGTTGTCCCCTCTGTCCCTCAGGTATCTCCTATGTAAAGGTTGTCCACCTCTGTCCCTCAGGTATCTCCTATGTAAAGGTTGTCCACCTCTGTCCCTCAGGTATCTCCTATGTAAAGGTTGTCCCCTCTGTCCCTCAGGTATCTCCTATGTAAAGGTTGTCCACCTCTGTCCCTCAGGTATCTCCTATGTAAAGGTTGTCCCCTCTGTCCCTCAGGTATCTCCTATGTAAAGGTTGTCCACCTCTGTCCCTCAGGTATCTCCTATGTAAAGGTTGTCCACCTCTGTCCCTCAGGTATCTCCTATGTAAAGGTTGTCCACCTCTGTCCCTCAGGTATCTCTGCCATTCTGTTTGAGTCCCGGCTGGGCTGTCTGGAGCAGGAGATCCCAGCAGGAACACAGGACTTCATTGACTCCATCGCTCAGATGTTCATCAACTCCACGGCCGTCATGGTGTTACCCAAGTGGACACGCAGCCTCCTTCCCTTCTGGGGGCGCTACCTCGCCGCCTGGGAGGGCATCTTCAAATTTGGTACGTTTTCATTGACACCGTGACGAGGAATAGTTCTATAAATAGTTATTATGTGGAGAATACAACTACAAAACTCCTCAGGGTATCAGCACATTTTTAAAGTTGCAATTGAATGACATTTTAGACCTTTTTAACACCAAATTGGCCAAAGAAAAGGCCAACATTGTGAAAATAGGCAATCTACAAGCTCACAACTGCAAGGCGTTTTGAGCTTGTAGTTCGGCTACTTTCATATATTGGTGTGCACTGCGCGCGCCATGTTCCTAAAATCACATATTGGGACATGGTCTGAAAATACATTTTGTAGGCTACTTTAATTATGTAGCACCTCTCAAAACAAAGTCACACTGTGCTTTACAGTAACAAACTGTGGACAGATAAAAGAACAAAACATAACAAACACACAATACACACAATTCTTCCCTTTCTGGACTACTCGCAGCCGGACATTTGGTGGATAAGAAGATAGAGGTGATTGAGCAGCGCATGGTGCAGAACCATGAGGTGGAGGGTGAATACCTCACATACCTGCTGTCCAACACACAGATGAGCCACAAAGAGGTGCACAGCAGTGTGACCGAGCTGCTGTTAGCTGGCGTGGATACGGTGAGTGGCTTTTCTCTCCTTCTTCTTTCACCTGTAACGCATTATATTACACGTTCTTACGTTAGCCATTATTTTGTGCTTTAACTATTAAAAAATAGCAGATATACAAGCTCACAGCGCGGCACCGAGTGCCGCGCTGCGAGCTTGTAAATCTGCTATTTTTGAAAGATTGTGAACATTTTTGCAAAAGGTATTTGAATATTTTTCACCCGATTCTATAAATGTCCTTCTAAATCCTTCTTCTAAATCAGTCTGCCCAACAAAGGCAGAGAGAGTGCTGTAACTACGGTTTTGGACACACCAACTTGTTTGTGTATCCCAAAGGTCAAATTAGCCTCACACACACACGCACGCACGCACGCACGCACGCACGCACGCACGCACGCACGCACACAAACAAACACACAAGCATGTCATTGACACCTGCAACACCTGCAGTCTCACCAGGGACTCTGTCTGACTACATAGGTTGGTGAACACCACCATCTAGTGGCCAACAATGGACTCCAGTGCTGTGCTGCAAGCTTGTAGATATATATATATATATATATATATATATATATATACATATATATTTTTTTTTCTTTTTTTTTTCTTTTTTTTCTATAAATTCTATAAATGTCTTCTAAATCCTTCTTCTAAATCAGTGGTTCTCAAACGTTTTCATGTCAAGGACACCCCAAAATTACATGTAATTGGCCGCAGACCTCCATCACAAAATATGTTGTTCCAGGGACCCCCCAAGAAGCAAATATATTATATTACAAAGATATATTAACCCGTTCATGTCTGGAGCACTAAATGAGTTAAAAGATTTGAAAAAGAAAAACGACTTTTCAAAAAATAACAGATCTACGAGTTTGCAGTGCGGCACCAAGTGCCGCGCTGTGAGCTTGTATATCTGCTATTTTTTAATAGCCAAAGTGGTTCCAGGTTTAAGTCCCTCTGTATCTGTTTATTCCATGACCGTGTGTGTGTGTGTGTGTGTGTGTGTGTGTGTGTGTGTGTGTGTGTGTGTGTGTGTGTGTGTGTGTGTGTGTGTGTGTGTGTGTGTGTGTGTGTGTGTGTGTGTGTGCGCGTGTGCGTGTATCTGTGTTGTCATCTGCTGCAGACGTCCAACACCATGATGTGGACACTGTACCTGCTGTCCACGCACCCTGAAGTCCAGGACAGACTTTATGAGGAGGTGTCCAGATGTGTCCCAGGGGACCGGATCCCCACTGCCCAGGACGTCACCCAGATGCCCTATCTGAAGGCCGTCATCAAGGAAACACTGAGGTCTGAGGCCACTCGCTGTGGCGCTGTTGCATGGCGAGAAATAGCGCTGTTGCATGGCGAGAAATAGCCGATCTACAGGCACGCACAGTGTTTTACTTAAAGGACAACTTTTTTTTTTTACAACAAGGGTTCATATTTTTAGATTGTAATTAGAGAAAAGAAAAGATGAGTGTTAAAATGTTGTCATTTACTGCTTTCTATTGTTTTAGCCATTTTAGTATTTTGATTTCAGTGGTTGTGGGCATGCGTACAAGTGGCTAAATGTGTCTTTTTGGACACAATAAGCTGGCAATTTCTTTGTTACTATTTACACAATTACACCACTCCCCATAAGTCACATCTGCACATGAAAGTTTGCGGTGCATGTTGGGAATGGGCTTATTGTGTCTAAAATACATATTTAGCCACTTGCATGCATGCCCCCAACCTGGGAGCATGCATACAAATCAAAATAGTTAAAATCTCTAAAACAATAGAAAGAAGTAAATGAAAACATTTTGACACTCATCTTTTCTTTTCTCACAAAAGTATTGGCAATTTGGCATCAACATGTGCTTAAAGTAGCGAAAGCAAAAGCACTCATTATACAGAATGTCCCATTGTCCCAAGTTTTCAAATATATAAATATATTTTGAAAATGGCAGATCTACAAGCTCACAATGCGTCGTAGGTCTTTGCATAAGTTCTTCTCAGTTTATTTACTCTTCAGGACATTTTCTGTCAAATGTATGCTTTGTCTCATTATAATCTGTGTAATCCAATTTGAGTTTATCGAACAAATGAGAGAATAGATTAAAACAAGAAGGGTTGAAAGAAACCAACAACCAAAATATTTCTGGAATACAGTAAGAGGCCTAAAAAAGAAATGTTAGCAATATACAGTAAAGACCTATGTTTACATTCAAATTGAGTTGAATGATAGAAGAAACAAACCTAACTGAATTAGATTAAACTAAACCAAACCAGACCATACCTAATATAACATAACTTTCCTGTTTTGCAGGATGTACCCTGTGGTTCCTATGAATGGAAGAGTCATCACAGAAAAAGATGTTGTCGTTGGTGGATATTATTTTCCAAAGAAGGTGGGTGCGATATATGTGTGTAAAATGTAGCCACCAATACTGTTTTTAAATGTAAGTTATTGAACAAAAAACAATTCACTAATTGTAATGGCACCAACTGATTACTACTGCTAACACTAATTGCTAATGATAACAAGCATAACTATAGTAATAATAATAACTGCATTGCAATTGTTCGGGCAAAATCATTAAACTGATCTAAAATGGGAAGATGAAAACAAATATCAGATCATCATATATCGTCGTTGACGGGTGGAAACCTCGTATCTCCAAGTTTCAAATGTGTACGTTCTTTCGCAAAGTAAAGCCCTGCTTCATCTGTCGCACAAAAGTAGTGAAAACAGCAGATCTACAAGCACACAACGCCTGGCGGTGCGAGGCGTTGTGTGCTTGTAGATCGGCTGTTTTCACTAGATTAAATACATTTTAAAATGATAAATGCAAAACCAACGGTTTTCACCCGACAACGACAATATATTTATTCCGTCTTGTCCAGACCACCTTCACACTGGCTCACTATGCCATCAGCCACGATGAAAAGGTCTTCCCAGAGCCGTGGAGCTTCAGGCCTGAGAGATGGCTGAGAGACGGCCGGCCCCGGCCAAACGGTTTCGCCTCAATCCCGTTCGGCTTCGGGGTCAGGGGCTGCGTTGGCCGTCGGATCGCAGAGCTGGAGATGTATCTGGCCCTGTCTCGAGTGAGTATAGCGGCCGGTCAAGCCGTTTGACACATTTCCCCAATTCACACAGTTGTCAGTGGTTCTACAACGTTTTCATTTCAAGTTACCCTATAACTCTGAGAGTGTACACACGGAAGCGAATGGACCCATACAGGTCCATTTTTACACTCAGGGCCCTATTATGATCCAGGTCTTATGCCTTATGCCTTAACTTCTTTGCCTTTTTTTACTATTTTGTTTTTGTTTTTTAAATATTTAAATATTCAAGCTGATCTGCAAGTTCACAACGTGCAGATGTAGATCAGCATTTGAAGTATTTAAAAATGTTTTTCAAAATAGTGAAAAAAAGGTAAAGAAGTTAAAGGGATATTCCACTTTCAAAAAAACTTTTTGTCATTGTATGGTCTAATCAGGCTTGTATGAACACCCTGAACAGTTTTTAATTTTCTTCATTCAGTATATAGATATTTGATGTTATCTGGCCCTCCAGGCCCAGGGCCTCTCCCCACACACACTCATTGTAAACTTCAAACTCCATTTTAACCATGATAGATTCATTAAAAACACCCATTATTTTTTTCTAGTGACTCATACTACCCTCCTAATACGTGAGCAGGCCGTGTTTTTTCCATAACGTTTTTCATGTATTTTTTATAATTCTTTGGGAAAATGGAAAAAATTAAATACAATAAGAATATATAAAAAATACATGAAAAAGGTTATGGAAAAAACACGGACTGCTCACGTATTAGGAGGGTATTATGAGTCACCAGAAAAAAAGAATGGGTGTTTTTAATGAATCTATCATGGTTAAAATGGAGTTTGAAGTTACAATGAGTGTGTGTGGGGAGAGGCCCTGGGCCTGGAGGGCCAGATAACATTTACATCAAATATCTAAATACTGAATGAAGAAAATTAAAAACTGTTCAGGGTGTTCATACAAGCCTGATTAGACCATACAATGACAAAAGGTTTTTTGAAAGTGGAATATCCCTTTAAGACATAAGGCATAAGACCTGGATCATAATAGGGCCCTCAGAGTTATATAAGGGTCCATTTAGAATCCCCTTAAGGAACCCTGACGGTCCCTAGACCGCACTTTGAGAACCACTGAGAGAACAAGGAGAATCACTCCTTGTACGAATAAGCCTGGTTTATACTTTGTCGAGTGCCATAAATAGCAGATACGATGCTTGTAGATCTGCTATTCATATCATATACAATAAAAGTTCTTATATACATTCAAAGTATTTTCTTCAAATTGCAGAAAGCCATGTAGCTATAAAGAAATGTAACCAAGATAGTATTTAGTAGCATCTGTTTCACTGTTTTATAACACAATATAAACGTTGTACAATAATGTCTGTAACTTAAAGGCATACTGGGTAGAATTGCAGATATGTGTGTGACAGAAAGTCCCTGCAAGGGATAAATGTCAACATAAACAATGGAACAAAACCAAAATACAAAATGCAGAATATATACAGTATATGTTACATTTAGGCTCAAAGTTACCTAGGTAACCTTTAACGTCTGTTTCTTCCCTTTATAGATAATCAAGCTATTTGAAATCAAGCCAGACCTCACAATGGGAGAGGTGAAATGCCACAACCGTATTGTATTGGTAGCAGACAGACAAGTAAACTTTCACTTTCTGGACAGAGTGAAAACTTCCATCTGATTTTTCCCCCTTTTTTCTTCTGGTGGTCTTTTTTTTTGATTGAGCGTATTTTGTATGAAGGAATAACTTTTCTACGTTTTTATGCAAAAAAAAAAAAAGCAAAATTATAATAATCCTATTTATCTATTTTTATACTAAGAAAACAAATCTATATGCGTAATTCCAATATTTTTGGCTGGACCAGAACATGAATGTTACTGACTCAATGAGTCAGCGACTGTCAATGAGTCGCTGACTAATGGAAGTTACACCATTGGTCAACTGGTTGGCCTAAGAATAAACTAGCCTATTTGCAGAGCATTCGTCCCTCCAGGCTATGGGATGTAGTCTATCCTAATAACCGAGTGATTATTTGCAAGGCACTATAGTGCGACTAGTTCACTCACATTTGACCCAGAATATACTGTAGGTATATGTATGTGAACCGGAAAAAATAATTAAGAGCATAATGTGCATGTAAAGATTACACAATTATTTTTTTTTTTAATGAGAATAATCGATTATAACCACCATTTGTAGGTAAGTCACGAACACGCTTATGTTTGTCAAATGAACACACTAATAGACCGTTTGTCAGCCTTCTGATTGGTCCCTGAGACTCCCTGACTGGCCAACCAGAAAAAATCATTCACTTTTTGCTATCGGGGGTGGAGTTGTGCAGTGAGAGAATGTTGCTTCAGGCTTTCAACAACGGTCCGCTCTGCACGGCACGGCGAGCGTGCAGTACGGCGGCGCGAGGTGATAGCGATTTCGCTCATTATAATGAATAAGCTTCAACAAACTAGTTCACATGGACCTTATCAATGTAACTAAGAGTTTTGATACATATATTTTAAATGGGCAGAATTACGAAAGCCAGCCTATTATGTTAGTAGAACTATAGGCTGGCTGTCATTTTCCTACCCAAGATGCACTGCGCTTTCTCTTTCTATTTATCTCCTCTGTCTGATCCAGAGGATTAAACTAATTAAAACATATATTTTCGGGGGAAAACTACTGTTTTGCTATGTAACTACTGTACTTTTTTCTTCCCTTTTTATTAATATCACATAGATGTGTTTTTTTTTGGTACTTTATATAGCTGTAATGAGGCTATGAACAATCTTCTTCCCCCATCCACTTCCACTATAAAATAATCTGCAATGGTGATTCTGTCCCACTGGGATTAAACAAATTAAAACATATATTTTCGGGGGAAACCCCCTGTTTTGCAATGTAACTACTGTACCTTTGTCTTCCCTTTTTATTAATATCACCTAGATGTTTTTCCTTTGGTACTTTAAATGAGGCAATGAAAATACCCTCTCCCCCCATTCACTGCCACTATAAAAACAATCTGCCCAGGGTCATTTGTACCACCATAGTAACAGGGCAGAATGGGGCAGGATTTGACATACGGTCTATTATTAGTAAAAGAACGTCATGGTTGACAGATATCCTGTATTTGTAATGATGGATATAGCTTCTACTGTAGCTATTTTCTGGCCTACAGTACACAAAGTTACACAGATGAATGACATTTGATGTTACTAGAGTGTCCAGTCTGTAAAAGTGTTTTTGATTTTCAAAACTTACTGTACGTTACCAACTATACTATAAAAAGTGCTATTGTTTTCAGTCAGTTTGTAAGCATATACAGTATATGTAGGTGCCAGGACTGCATGGGCATTTCACTGTAGACTTAAAATGGAATTTCACAAAAATGTGATTTGACCGCGTAAAGCTCTTTTTAAAGGTCAAATATGTACAGGTTTTTTAAGTGTATATTTATATAAATTATATAAATGTCCTCGGTTGATATTCGTTGAAAGCAAAGTGACCCCAGGCCTGCTATTTGTGCCCAAACAAATCATTGTGCTTTAATTATTCTCTACCTATACAATTATATCATGTTTTCATTTCATTCTGAAAACTCTTGTAGCACTAATAAAATCAGCAATGTGGTGCATTTGAAGACAGACCCTGTTTTTCTTTTTCATTATTGCATTGATGGATATTGGCACTGAAATACAGAATGATCTAACTTCTCAATAATACATATAATATAAGGTACCCTGAACTGTTTGAATGTTTTCTTCATGTGAACATTAGAGTATGTTTTGGAATAGTGCACTAATTCTAAAATATGGCAATCATTGTTTGTATGAATCCAGGTAAAAAAAAAAATCACATTTTTGCACATTTTCCCTTTTTTATAGAACATTTTAATACACCTCCATTTATGCTTTGTCACCCAACGGTGTCGGAAATAGCAGATCTATAAGCTCACAACGCATCGTGCCATGAGCTTATAGATGCAGGTCTATTTTCTGCATGCAACTTTGTCACACGATGAAGATTCTTTAAGACAACGATTAGCGTGCGTGCGTGCGTGCCCCATAGCATTGTGTGATATGGCGTTGTAATGCTTTGTGTGCCAGCTATGCTTGCCAGACTCAACTGTCTGAAGGCTAGGTGTTTCAGACAAAAAAAAGTTGCAATTTTGTAATGATGTAATAATGACTTTTATGGGTGCAGCGATATTTTTGGTTAAAATAAGTGTAAATATATCTACACACATTTTGAAGTTTTGATAGCAATCATTGCTAGCATAGACTAGTGTTCAGCACCAGGGGTCTCCCAGTCTCTCTAGAAAATGCATTTTCAGGTCTGAATAGTAATTTTATCCAGTCAGGTGAGAGAACTCATATAGAGGATACACACAGGAGTGATGACACAAAGATAAAAGATAACATTGGAACATGTGAAGCTTATTTGGTAATCTCGCCTGATTGGCTGAAATTGCCATCCCAACTCAAAATGTATTTTCTGTTTAGGTTACTAGAACAGACACTTGATTTCTATCATAATCCTTTAACTTAAAAACATATCAGCATCACTTTACTATCTTTTGCATTTATTTTTATTTGAAGCTGTAAAAATACTGTAATGTAAAAAATACTTTAATGTAAAAATATATAGTCTTAGTGGCACATGTTCCTCCCTGGTATGGTCACCTAAAGTGGAGATCTAAGAATAAGCTCTCAAGGATTGTGAGGATTTGTAAGAAACATTGTTAGCAAAACACATACGGTAATCTCTTGGCTCAACCTTTTCCCCCCCAGAGAGGATGAGGAAGGAAGTGAGGGTGGCAGATAACACCCATCCTCTTCTCAATGTAAACCTTTGAGATCAGGATGGGGTTATCTGGCAACAATTCTACCTCCCCAAAGTTACCAATAAGATTTAAGCCACAGACATGGACATGAACTGTTTTTAATTTGTAAAACGACCATGTACATGTCATTTATGTTTATTATTAGTGTAAAATCCAGTGTAAAATAATAATAATAACACTATGGAAAGTTTCATCCCAATCCAACCTGGGGTGTGGGTGTTATTAAAAGAAAAAATAGACAAACAAACAAAATGAACAAACAAACAGACAGACAACTTCAACTAAATTAAAGATAGGGGTCCAGTAAACACATTTTACCTCTGAGTTGCCCTTACACTAACGACTTGTGATTCTTGCAAGTCGACTCGACTCAGTAAAAAGTTGAGTTGAAGTTGACTTTATCGCTTGTCCCCCCCTCCCACAAAACCTGAAAATGATATACCTGGACTTCATTGAATAGCCTAAAGCCATCCTTTAATCCTTAAGGCTTGTTAATATTAGAATCACTGCAACCAGCATCATTGAATAACAAGGAGATAATCATTCTGCCCTTGACAATAAACAATCCCAATGTTTGAATGCTGTACACACACAGACATGGAGCAAAAATAATTATATAAAAAATACAAGTTTAATTTCGACTTTTCGACTTTCCCGGTGTGACGTGTGAGTCGACTTGTGTAATGAAGTTGACTGAGTCGACTTTTTGGTTACAAGCTCACAGCGCGGCACCGAGTGCCGCGCTGCGAGCTTGTAGATCTGCCATTTTTGAAAAAGTCGTGAAAACGTGTGCAAATCTTTGAATATATGTATTTTAAGGCGAACGTTTGTAACTCAAATTTTGCTTCTGGGGGGTCCCTGGAACTAAATATTTTGAGATGGGGGTCCGTGGCCAAATAAATATCATTTTGGGGGTCCTTCACATGAAAAGGTTTGAGAACCACTGACATAGTAGTCTCTCAAGAACAGACTAACTGAGCTCCAGTTAAGTGAAAAGGACCTTTTCTTTGATGATGGCTGGCCAGATTGCTGACATAGAAACATAGGTTTTTCAAAAAACCATAGAAGGAATCAAAAGACACTTATAGAATCGGGTCAAAATTCGAATTTTCACAATTTTTCAAAAATAGCAGTCAATAATTAAAGCATAAAATAATGATACACAATAATGTGTACCCGTTCTGATGCATCTGCCATATTCAGTTCAGATGTCCATGCAGGGATGTGTGTTTTCAATAAGTCTAACGTGGCTAAATTAATTTTGAATTTAAGTTAAATGAGGATAGAATAAGAGGTGAAATAAATTATTCGTTTTATTTCATTTTTGCTTTCAGTATTTGCAAAGATTTCCATGTGTTTATATTTCCATGTGTCTCTATTCTGCACAGTCAAATGTTTTTTTTTGTTCTCTCTCTTCAGAAAGTTTTATTAATAAACTCTTTAATAAAACTCTATAATAAAATTCATGTTCTTACACAAAAACATCTGCCACTTCAAAATACTGTGACAATTTACATTACGTTAATATAAATAAAAGTACAAAGATTAAAAGTCAGTTGATAAAAAGTTTGATGTTGAAATCTATTCTTTTGCCCTCAAGGCTGTTACCAGCATAGTTACCAGCATACACGAATCAATCCAAAGCGATAGCTTGATTTGTGAATTTATGAAGTGTGTGTGACTGGGTGTGTTGTGTGCACTGTGCATGTTAAACATCAATTAACAATTATGATCTGGTATATTGAGTCACTAAATAACAAACAAGGACTAAGGAGTGCACTACTATCATGTTTTTGCAATAGTGAATTTTACAATGGACAGCAAGAGATCTTTCATTCAGATTCTTTAGATTATCACCTGGCTTTGTTCCTGTGAATATGCTGTCAGCCAAGGACAAACCACAAGCTGATATAATAGCTATAGGAGTCAGGACAAGTAGAGCAAGGTGTATGCATGAGTGAGTAATGTGTGTTGTTGCTCCTTTGATTAGGAATTGATACCCTTTTAGCAGATAAACCAATGAAAACAATACAGATTCTGTCAATAGATACGTAACATTTCAAAACCGAACACAACGGTTTTATAAATACTGTGGTAATTAATTTGGCTGAGTCATCCACTTTTGTTTGACTTGGCAATATTGTGAAAATAGACAATTTGGCCAATGTTTGATCAGTTCTTATAGTATAGTTTGTTGATTGACTTTGATGCAGCAATGGCCTTTTTTCATTTATTTTTTTCTTCTTTAAAAAAAAAAAAAAAAAACAAAAAAAAAAAACGCAGGGACTCGTCTGGGTTGAGAACCACTGTATTTATACCCAGGGGCGTCACAAGGGTGGGAAAGGTGGGACTGAGTTACTAGGGCCCAAGGTGGGGGGCCTTAATTACTTTATATTTTAGCTATTGAAAAATAGCAGATATACAAGCTCACAGCGCGGCGAGTGCTGCGCTGCGAGCTTGTAGATCTGCTATTTTTGAAAAGTCGTGAAAATGTGTGCAAATCTTTGAATATATGTACTTTTTAAGCGAACATTTCTAACTCAAATTTTGCTTCTGGGGGGGGGTCCCTGGAACTACATTTGAGATGGGGGGTCCGTGGCCAAATACATATCATTTTGGGGGTCCTTCACGTGAAAAACTTTGAGCACCACTGACAAAGAAAAAAAAAAGGTAAAAAAAACCTTAGAAGGATTTGAAATGTTCAGACTCCGCGACAAATTTTCACGGGTTTTTCTAAAATAGCAGATCTACAAGCTCACTGTGAGCTTGTATATCTGCTCTTTTTCAATAGTTAAAGCACAAAATGTGAGTGAATCCTTGTACCCAGGGCCCAGAATTTGGTGCGACACCCCTGATTATACCACACTGGACTGGGGCGTGGTTGAGCCCCTGTTGAGCAGAGAGGTGTTGGTGGGGGCCCCTCCACTCTGGCTCATGGAGCCCCGCTGTCTTCCGGGCTCCATCTGCAGCCTGCGTTTCAGCCTCCACCTCCGCCATCGCCTCTGGATCTCATACTGCACCTGCAGCCAGGAAACGTGAATGTCTGTGAGGGAGGGTCCGCACACCCTTCTGAATACAGAGGGCGAGGGAGGGTTCGAGCCAAGACGAAGAGGCCTTACCTCGCCATTCAGGAAGCAGTATAAAAAGGCCACAACAAACCCCTGAAATAGAAAAGACAGGATCAATATGAAGCATGTCCTGTTCATTTCATTGTACACAGTATGCGGTGTTGCCCGCTGTATTTTCTCCAGAGAATATTGCATCAGTCAGAAACCCGGAATACGAACATACTACAACTACAGTACAGTCTTTAGCACTTCCACTTTCCACTGCACAGTACTATTCTCAAATTAAACATGGTTAAATTTAACAAATATAGACAATGGACCCTTATTGGTCCATTTGGCTCCATTTCTACACTCAAGAGTTACAAATGGACACATTAAGCATTTTACTGTGTAGTTGTCAAGGAGGTGAAAGTTGTATCCATTCATTTTCCCTGCAGATGGGGACAGAGTACCCGATTTCCCAGTGACGACATTGTGTCTTTAACAGCTGTGGTGCCGCACTATATAATCCAACCAGCCATAGAAGAATGGTAATGAGCTATAAAGGTTTTTACGGTACCTGTGTCGAGGCGAAAGCCAGCTCAATAAAGTTCCATATTTCGTAGGATGGCTCGTTGCCTTTATGGGGCAGGAAGGCAAAGAGGACATAGTGCAAACCCAAGAGCGCTACCAGGAGGAACGATGACTTGGCCAGCTTCCTGCGGTAGAGGACCAGACAGGGAAAACAGTACTACAAGTTGCAATGCATTGTGAGCTTCCCCACAATAACAGAAAACAGAGAATACACTAGTATAGAGCCATGAGGGACTCCGATCAACCATGTGGGGTTTAATGGTTGGTTAATAAGTTAGAAGTCTTAATTATTGCGACCATCAGGTCGCAGTTACTATCAAAACCTCCACTGGCTCTCAGTCTGTCTGTCTATCAGTCAGTCACGTCACGTCACACTTTTGCCCTACTCATATCTCTGCCACCCCTCATTTCTCACTTGGCCCTCTTCTAGCACCACCATGAGGCCGATTCTTGCGAAACACAATCCTACAGATTTTGCCCTAAAATCATGCAAAGCGGTACACAGTATGTCTACAGTCATGTCATCAAAATGGATCTGTCCCATTTAGCGCCACCATCAGGCCGATTTTTGCAAAACACATTTTTGGATCTATTTGTGTATACATGTGACCTGATGGTCGCTTATCTCCCGATTAGGGAGTCTTAAAATGTTAAATTTTGAATGTAACACATTAGCTACTTGTGCTGTCACACATTATACCTATTTGCTCTAGCATGCACTCTGGCTCTTTGTCCAAAACAGGTTGACCGATCGCTGACCTGTAGTGGTTGAACTCATTCCCAGGCATGTCTTGTGTTCTCAGCTTGGCTAGAAGTATTCGTATTATACAGAGGAAGAACAAAAGGTTCACCTGTAAAACATGGGTGCAGAACAGGACAAAAATATGAATTAATCTTTTAGATATTATTTTATATCTAAGTAAGAAAAATCCTGTGTGCATATTACTGTAATGTCTTTGAACTTTTCAACTAAAGTACAGTAAACTCAATACCCCAGTATCATAGCAACCATCGTTGTTGTTGAGTATTGCTTGATTTTGCCTTTATTTTACCAGGAAGTCGCTTGAGATCAATGATCTCTTTTTCGAGCTAGATTTATCTGCTGTAATTGTAAGGTGAACAGACCGATATACCGGTACACATCCTCCCAATTCATCAACTTTACATTTCTACCTTATAAAAACAAAGTAGTGTCTAATAGAAATAATATTTGTAAAACAGCGAAGGTTGTAGCCTACTAACTATGATGAAGAGCAGCACAGGAACTCTCAGGATCCACCAGATCCACTCATGACTCCTCGTTTCCCAGCATCTAGAATACATGTACATAAATACAAATACACAGGGGCGTCGGGGGGGGGGGGAGGGGGGATTGAGTTACTAGGGCCCAAGTTGGAGGGCCCTACTTTATACTTTAGCTATTGGAAAATAGCAGATCTACAAGCTCACATTGCGGCACTCAGTGCCGCACTGCAAGCTTGTAGATCTGATATTTTTGAATATTTGTATTTTTTTTTTGCTTCTGGGGGGTCCATGGAACGAAATATTTTGAGATGGGGGTCCGTGGCCAAATACATATAATTTTGGGGGTCCTTCACATGAAAAGGTTTGAGTACCACTGACATAGGAACATAGGCCTATTTTTTTTCAAAAAGGATTTGAAATCTTCAAAGACTTGCACACATTTTCTAAAAGTTTGCAAGTTTGCAGCGCGGCACTCGGTGCCGCGCTATGAGCTTGTAGATCTGATATTTTTCAATAGTTAAAGCAGAAAATAATGCATAATAATCCATTCCCAGTCTAAATGGGTTAAAACCCCTCCCCTATGAAGAACATTCATGGGGGGCCCCGCAGTGAATCCTTGTACCCCGGGCCCAGAATTTGGTGCTACACCCATGAATACATACACCCATTTACAAAACACATGCATGCTACTATAAATAAGCAGTTTCACCAACAGAATCAGACAACTCATTTGACGTAATACAGGCGAATGTACATGTACCTACCCCTCATCTTCATGATGGTACCTGGCCATGGTCCACGCTATTATAATGACCATTGGACACCCTGGGGAAGAGAAGACACATGGTGACATTTGATTATTGGTGACATTATAATTAACGGTTGGATTGTTTAAAGTTTAAACTGTTCCTGCTCTCTCTATATGCAGTATATGTTACTCAGGGACTTACAGGTGTATTACAAATTGCAAGATCACCAGCGAGAGAGAACTCAGACATATACACACTTACATATAATTACTGACATTATTTATATACTGTATATTATACAGTAGATAAATAATGTCAGTAAAGTGAACAATACAGAATACAACTGGTTACTGGGGGGTGTCGTATATGTATGAGGGGTTTTGCTCACTAGTGCTGAAGATGTTAATTTCCATCTACAACATTTTGCCAGTTTAGACAACAATAGACAGAGGGTTGCATGTCTGCATGATGAGGAGAGACAGACAGAGAGACTGACAGAAACACAGACAAAAACAGCAGGAAAAAATAATAACAAGGAAGAAAAATAAGAGAACCAGTCAGTTGTGCTGTCGCGACTTCCAGAGAACGCTTGATGAAAAACAAACACACTGAGGTCTGGTCCGTCAGACGGTCATACCCCAGCCAAATATGATGTACCACCACCACAAGTGTCTCCTCCTGGAGAAGAGAGAGACACTGACCAGGCTGTACAGGTAGTGGCCCTCGGCCAGCAGCCAGCTGTAGTTGGCCATGATGCTGTAGTTGCACAGCGTGGTTGCAACTTTACAGCTCACCTGAGGGGGGCGGCAGAGGACAAAGAGGCAAGGCAACATTATAAGCACCTTTGTATGCCATATGATCATCATAGTCATATCATATCCATAGCAGCTTACAGCAGCTAGCAAGAGGCTAGAGAGGCAAGAGGCTGCAGTAGAACTAGAGCCCCATGTTGGTGGAATCTGTACTTCATTTAGTTGCATATTATTAAAACAGATCAGTGGTCAGTTTGAGCTGCTCCGAGCCAGGGTTTGACAGAACGTTATTTACACAACAAAACCGTTGGGCTGGGTTGACTGAACATTATGTACACTTTAAACACATGCTGTGCTGTGTGTGCCACAGTAGAAAAGTTAACATTTTTAAAGAATTCCATTCATAGGACTTTTCATTTTATAGAATTTTGTCTACGACAAAAGATGCATAAAAGGAGTTTCACACTTTGTTTTTGATGTCTGTTATCACATTTTGATCCAAATTACCTTTAGCTCAGGAAGTGAGAGTAATCACCATGTTAATATAAAATCAAAGAAACGCCAAAAGAGACCTTTTGCACCAGAGGAGCAGTTTTTAGAGGGGCCAATCTCAATCTCTTTCTAAAAGCTGCACTTGAATCAATGCATGGTGAAAGGCCATGACTCATGAGATGTCCTGATGGTGCAGTCAGTCACCCAATGTGTGTGGTCATGTAATAGTGTTGTTGCAAATCAGAAATACATAATACGTCATCCTAAAAACAACAACAGTGTGTGGGCCGAGGCAGACACCGGGTAGACGCCACAGTGGAAGTGGTCCTCAGACGAGAAGAGGACAGAGTCTCTGATGAAGATGAACACTGCTCTGAGGATGAAGGAGAGGAACAGCTGGATATGGACAAAGTTGCGTGTGCAGTGGAGCCGCCTGAGGAAACGACCACACCAAATAGCAAGTTAGTGCTTCTAATTGAGCAGTAAATTCACAGTAAGATCCTCAGTCTTCATTTAAACGATGTAACTTTCCTCTTCTACCCCGGATCTGAACTTAGTTTGTGCTTAAATCTTTTAGCTAACAGAGACTATTTGTGTCAGATCCTGTGCCTAGGTGAGACATGGCCTTTTTAAAGTACAACTTTGTTTTTTTTTTACAACAAGGGTTCATATTTTAGATTGTAATATGAGAAAAGAAAAGATGAGTTCTAAAATGTTTTCATTTAGTCTACTGCTTTCTATCGTTTTAGCAATTTTAATGACTTTGATTTCAGTGGTTGGGGTCATGCGTGCAGGTGGCTAAATATGTATTTTTAGACACAATAAGCCCATTCCCAAGATGCACCACAATCTTTCATGGGCAGATGTGACTTATGGGGGCTAGTAGTGTTACTGTAAAGAAATCGCCGGCTTTATTGTGTCTAAAAATACATATTTAGCCACTTGCACGCATGCACCCACCCACTGAAATCAAGGTAATCAAAAACGCTAAAACTATAGAAAGAAGTACCGGTCTGAACACACATATCTGATCTGATCACTTGCAAATGCAGTGTGAAAAGTCGGGCCAAAAGATCAGGTTTGAGAAATAAATCGGATTTAGGCTGCATTTGACTGCAGTCAAATGAGAGTGAACATGCTATATGCTCATCCATGATCACAAACCATCGTTATACTTGAGTGAACGAGTCACGTTTTAAATACGAACCTGAATAAAAAGAGGATTGTAACGGCGATGGTGAGGGATGCCAGGGACGCTGCGTAGCCCACAGAATACATGATCTGCACATACAGGAAGTACTTGCGGGATCTGGGGGCCTGTGGAGTGGACACGGATACAGCATCACTGGAGTGATCACAGAGCCATGACTATGTGAGATGAACATACAGGATACCGAAGTACATTTACTTAAGTACTGAAGTTAAGTAAAATGTTGAGGTATTTGTACTTTACTTGAGTATTTCCAATTTCCAATACTTTTACTTCTACGGCCAATCTCTCAGAGGCAAATATTAAGCTTTTACTCCACTACAAATATTTGAGAACTTTAGTTACTAGTTTCTTTTGATTTCTATTAGAAAACATACATTACCCACTTAAGCACTGTATACATTTTGTGTATTTGAAAATAGCTGATCTACAAGCTCACAATGTGTCGTGATGCGATGCATTGTCATCTGCTATTTCCAAAAGATTTTAATACATTTTATACACTTGAAAACTTGTGAAATGGGACATTCTGCAAAATGAGTACTAAATGAGTACTACTTTTGGTACTTTAATTACATTTTCGTACCAATACTTTTACTCAAAACCTACTATATCTGTGGGTTTGAGGAAGGCAGAAGCCAAAAGAGTGAAGAAAGAGAATGACAGAAAGGTATATAAGAGGTAAGAGGTTCGAACCCTTATCTCTCTGTCATGGGAAACCAAAGATCTACATCACAGTCAAAAGATCGCCCCCTGGCCAAAGAAGATCTATTCTAGACTGAGCTACTCTACTCCTTTCAGCCACCCTGCCTGGAGTCAAACCCAAGCCTGGGAAACCATTGCAGGCATGCATGGGAACATACTGTATGTTTCTGCAGTTTCATGATTGGAGACAGGCAGAAGACAAGGGCGACGAGAAGAAATACAGAGATGGATTCTGCAGGGTGTGTGTGTCTGTCTGTCTGTCTGTCTGTCTGTCTGTCTGTCTGTCTGTCTGTCTGTCTGTTTGTGTCTGTGTGCATATTTGTATATGTCGCATGCTTATATAAGTGTACATGTGTTCTTTTGAAAGTAAAAGTGACAGAAAGGGAGACAGATGTAGTATGTATATGCAAGTGAAGTATGCATTGCTATTCTGTGTACAGTATGTTCTGAGAGAAACATAGCGAGAGCATTCGCACAAGCATGTGAATGTGTACGTGAGCCTGTACGTTTGATTTATATAGAGACATGGAGACAAAGACTAGGAGGGGATTATGAGAGAATGCATTCCTATGTGAGCGTGCATGTGTGTGTGTGTGTGTGTGCGTGTGTGTGGCTATAGGTCCAGATGTGTGAGGGTGAGAGACATATAGACAGGCACAGATATACAGTGTATATTGTAGCTACTGTATAGACTTCGACACTGTGACAGACAGATAGACAGACAGGGGTAGAGTGTCCGCTTGGCAACCAGAAGGTTCCCAGTTCGATCCCGGGCTCCCTCAGAGTTAGTGTCGAAGTGTCCTTGAGCAGGACTCTGAACCCCTAATTGCTCCCGATGTGCAGGTTGGTGCCTTGCATGGTTTCCTCCGCCATCTAATGCGTGTGTGAATGTAATGCACAATCTCTGTAAAGCACCTTGGATAAAGGCGCTATATAAATGTACGATAGATAGACAGACAGACAGACAGACAGACAGACAGACAGACAGACAGACAGACAGACAGACAGATAGATAAACACCAATTCACCCTTTGTCAGCCTTCTGATTGGTCCCTGACTGACCAAACAGCAGGCTCTTTCTGCCTTGTCCCGCCCTGGTTCCGCCTTTTTGAGCGGTGGTCACAACGCTCCTATACGTGGCCGTGTGTGTGGGTCTGTCTGTCTGTCTGTCTGTCTGTCTGCGTGTCTGTCTGTCTGTCTGTAGCCTGCAGTAACCTTTTCTGACCACACATGTTAAGGGAGGGGCGCTGTTGTTCAGGCCAGGCCAGACCAGGCACACACACACACACGCACACACACACACACACACACACACACACACACACACACACACACACACAGGGGGGAATGGGGGGGGGGGGGGGGTGGGGAACCACCGCTCAGTTCACACGGGTGTGATTTTTTATGTTGAATTTGCTAAAACATCATTTTTGGTAGCTTGTAGATCTGCTATTTTCAAACATTTTGTACTTTTACTTTTAATACTTTAAGTACATTTTGATGTCAATACTTTTGTACTTTTACTCAAATAAATGTTGAATTCTGGACTTCTACTTGTAACAGAGTATTTCTACAATGCACTATTGATACGTTTTACTTAAGTAAAAGAAAAGGACTTTTCCCACCACTGTTATCTTTAAATTGTTTGGAGGCCGCAACAAAGACAAAGAAAAAGAGCAAGAAAAGTGGATGAAAGATGGATAAACTATGTGTTAAATCACACTGCTTAAGCACCTCTGTCCTCGCTGCAGGAAGACTGCACTCAGCAGAGGCTGGGAGGAGAGGCTGACAACGACCAGACCACTACAGGGTATGATTTACTCTTTCATTCCACTTCTCTCCAGCCCAAAACGAGAAGGGTGAGAATTATAGGCGGGCCCCGGACGGCACTGGACTGCACCGCTGAGGTCTACATACTGTACGCGGCTCCATCAGTTTACTACAACACTGTAGCTCTAAACAGGGACGTCGCACCAAATTCTGGGCCCTGGGTACAAGGATTCACTGCGTTATGTTGTGCTTTAACTATTGAAAAATAGCAGATATACAAGCTCACAGCGCGGCACCGAGTGCCGCGCTGCGAGCTTGTGTATCTGCTATTTTTGAAGGTTTTTTGAAAAACCTATGTTTCTATGTCAGTGGTGCTCAAACAATTTTCATGTGAAGGACCCCCAAAATTATATGTATTTGGCCACAAACCCCCCCATCTCAAAATATTTAGTTCCAGGGACCCCCCAGAAGCAAAACTTGAGTTACAAATGTTCACTTAAAAAAATACATGTATTCAAAGATTTGCACACATTTTCACGACTTTTCAAAAATAGCAGATCTGCTATTTTTTAATAGCTAAAGTATAAAATAATTAGGGTCCCTCCACCTTGGGCCCTAGTAACTCAGTCCCACTTCTCCACCCCTTGTGACGCCCCTGGCTCTAAAAGAAGTCCCACCAGGTGATGGTGAAGTGGAGTCATAATCGGCCCAGTAGCAGAGCAGCGCCGCACGTTGAGAGTGGTGCGGGCGATGAAGCGTTTCAGCATAGGGATGCTGAAGCATTCACAAAGACTTTGGATTTGATGTATGTATTTCTCTCTTTAAAAAAAATAATCTTACCTCTGAGCCCCAACTTGAAACTAGACTGCACTCTGTTGAGGTGCCTTGTGCACGCATAGTACCGTATGTCTAGTAATTCGTGTCACTTTCCGAAGAAAGCGACAGAGTGCATGTAAGGTGATGAGGGCTGTCTGTATGTATGTGGGTGGCTATGGCCACATACATACTTATTGGTTGATGCTGACGTCACCAAGAACGCTGATCCCTCATTGACTAAAGGCCCTGCCTTTGTACTGTCAGTAAATATCAATTTCTAATTGTTCACTTCAAATTTGGATCACTCACTTCAAATTTGGATCACTCACTTTATTGAATTTGTCTATTAAAGCACTTTAATACAGTCCTGTCTCATTCCATGGTATAATAACTAGTAAGACGCCTCAGGGCGACAAGCAACCTCGTCCTAAAGGGCGAGGTCGCGCCATGTCTTGGCCATCTGGCCAATAATGTATATTGTTACCCATATATGGAGACCCCTGGCACCCATATATGGAGATCCATGTACTGTATATGGAGATATGCTGTGAGAGCCCAAACATGCTTACTCAGTTATTCGTTATGTGAAAGTCCTAGACCTAGGATGTCTATGACATCTGACATCATACCCTTTTATGCCCAAATATGGAGATCCCTGTCTGTAGAACCAGCCACATAGATAAATGGGCTGTCTTGGCCATCTGTCTTGGCCATACATGGATTCTGTTTGTGTGGTATGTGGCCGAAGTGGCCTCCATATATGGGCATTCCCATATGAAGTCCTGTTAGATATGGGCTTAATATTGAAGACATCAGGGAACTCCATATATGGGCATAAAAGTGATTCTGTTAGTGTGACATCACAGTGAAGCTGTGATGTCTGAGTGGAAAACCTATGCTGTTAGTGGTTCCCCTGACATCACAGTGATGTCAGAGCATGATGTCATTGTCAGAACGGCAAACCCATAGACCGTAAAAAAGTTTACATGTCCATATAGACGGAGTCAGCATGTGCCGTTTCCGTTTCACATATTAAACTGTGACCTTCGGTTGCAATGAAGGCTAATTTAGATGCTTTATAATTATTTCAATTTGCAAAATGAAACAAAAGAAATAGAAAGAGAGTAAACTAGAAGCAGTGCTCTTCCGAGCACATCTCCACCAGGCCAGGCGTCCTGGTGGTGCTTTTATAATGTAAAAAAGGTGGCATGTGTTCTTCGCCAATCTTAGACCTTTCATGGCAGTCAGACGCTGCATGCATGATTTGAGGCATTGTGTTCCAAAAATGTGTTCTGCTGAAGTCTACCTGCTGGTTGTGCTATAACAGGCCAATGTGAAAAGGGTAGCATTTGTTCCTTGGGAATATGTGTGGCAAATTTCACAGTAATCGCAAGCTACGTTGATGATTTGAGGCATTTTGTTCAAAAACGGAGCAATCCTGCAAACTTTGGAAGCCAATATTAGCCAATTAGGATGGAATATGAAATATCAGACGGATCAGACTTGATCACATGAATATAGAGATACTGTGTACTGATTTGCATGATTGTTGGAGAAAATCTGATGGAGTGATACCAAAATATGTGTTTTACTTTAGTTGTCCTCCTGGTGGCGCTATAAAAGCCAAATGTGAAAAATGCAGGGCAAAGGTTTATCCATAGCCTCTAGGGAGTGCGCATACAAAGTTCTCCACTTATGTGGAGTTAAAGGTAAAAACACAAATTGCCCTGTTATATTGTGGCATTTCTTCCTCTGCCTAGTGGGAACGTGCGCACCCAATTTCGCCAAGATTGCACGCTGTGTTCATGATTTGAGTCATTTTGTTTGAAACGGAGCAATCTTGCAAACTTTGGGAGCCAATTGTAGCCAATCAGGATGGAATATGGAAAATCAGACTGATCCATGTTGATCACATGACTGTAGAGATACTGTAACCGCATTGTAGGATTTGTGGACAAAATCTTTAAGAGTAGTGTACAGAAATGTGTTTTACAAACATCGGCCTCATGGTGGCGCTAGAACAGGGCCATCTGAAAAATGTGGGGCAGAGGTTCTGAATTGGCATCCAGGGAGTTTGTGTGCTCATTTTGACAGCGACCGGGCCAACGGTCGGAGATTAGCTGGTAACAAACTGGAAGGACGCACGCACGCACGCACGCACGCACGCACGCACGCACGCACGCACGCACGCACGGATGGACGGACAGGGGCGAAAACATACTCTCCCCCATGCCTTGGGCTGGTGGAGACAATGAGACACACGAGGCAGTGAAAGGATAATGAGCAGCAACACAGTGAGGAGGAAGGATTGAGTGATTCTCTGCTCACTGGATGTCACGCTGTTCATCCTCGTCAATAAATCATTAACCACGTACTCTAAATCCAACATGTTTACGTCCTCGGATCTCAGCCCGCTTATCTTCACATATTGCTCACTGTCTGTGTCCTACTCCTAAACACTTTAGCTGATACATGTGCCATACCAGCTGGGCCAAGGAGGAAGAAACTCCTTGCTGTAGTGTAGACTAAATCACAGACTATAAAAAGAGGAGTCTCAAGAAGCTATGAAAGTGGAAATATCATTGGTTATACATAATATACACCAGTAAGACTCCCTAATCGGGAGATAAGCGACCGTAGGTGGCTTATCTCCACAAATAGGGCCAAAATGTGTTTTTCCAAAATCTTCCTGATCCATGTTGATGACATGAGTGTAGACATGCTGTGTAGTGATATTCGTGATTTTAGGGCAAAAACTGTAGGAGCAGTGTCCAAAAATGTGTTTTAAAAATTGGCCTGAAGGTGGCGCTAGAATAGGGCCATGTGAGAAATGAGGGGTGGGGTCTCCGCGTTGCCTTGGCGGACGAATAGGTACCGGCCCCGGCTCTCCCGGACGCTCCTAGCCCGAGTTACGGCATTTTATGTGCGCTGCAGTGGCAGGGGGTCCTCCACTGGGGGCGCCACCACTTTTGCATCCGTTCTGGAGCACCAGGAGTCGGTGGTCCCCGGGAATTCCCCGTGAGCAGCCCCGTTGGGGTGGTCATTTGGTCATTTTTGCACATTTGGTCATTTTTTACATCTGGGGGTCCCCCAGCAGGTCCCTGGGGCTCCGGGGGTCCTTGGAGGTTGTAGTTTGGCAGGCAAGGAGTGTGTGTGTAAAATCTGCCATGGATCGGGTCAACGGGTGCGGAGATATAAGCAGGGAAAAAGTGTGACGTGTGACGTGTGAGCACATTTGGTCATTTTTTACATCTGGGGGTCCCCCAGGGACCTGGGGGTCCCTGGGGCTCCGGGGGTCCTTGGAGGTTGTAGTTTGGCAGTCAAGGAGTGTGTGTGCAAAATTTGGCATGGATGGGGGCAACGGTTGTGGAGATATGAGCAGGGCAAAAGTGTGACTGACTCACTCACTCACAGACAGCCTGTGGAGGTTTTGGTAGTAAATGCGACCTACGGTCGCAATAATAAACCACCATAAATGTCTTAATCGAGGAACAAGAATAAAAAGGAAAGTTGTAGAAGTTTCATTAATTGCGACCGTCAGGTCGCAGTTTAGTATCAAAACCTCCACCGGCCGTCCGTCCGTCCGTCGGTCACACGTCACACGTCACACCTTTGCCCTGCTCATATCTCCGCATCAGTATGACATCACACTGCTTGGTGTGTGCCGTCAGGGTCATTTGTGTACGGTGTGATGTCATACTGATGTCAGCAGTGTGATGTCATACTGATGTCAGCAGCTATGTCTCTATATATGGAGTTATATGTTGTTTGTGTCCAAATATGGGGCTTGTGAGGTCAGACTTAGTGAGATTCGTCGGTTATCTCCATATATGGAGGGAGAACCAGCTTATGAGCCGATGAGTTGTGTCAGAGTCGAGATCCTGCTTGCATCTAATCTGTCGGTAGATAATGCCGGTCTTATATAAGGGTCATTTGTGTACGGTGTGATGTCATACTGATGTCAGCAGTGTGATGTCATACTGATGTAAGCAGCTATGTCTTTATATATGGAGTTATATGTTGTTCGTGTCCAAATATGGGGCTTGTGAGGTCAGACTTAGTGAGATTCGTCGGTTATCTCCATATATGGAGTGATGTGTTGGTTATCTCCATATCTGGAGATTCAACCTTCAACGATTTTGACATCTTGTTACTAATCTGTCGGTAGATAATGCCGGTCTTATATAAGGGTCATTTGTGTACGGTGTGATGTCATACTGATGTCAGCAGTGTGACAATTAGGGAGTCTTACTGGTTATGGTAGTAGGAGTAGTGGTTTTAAATGAAGCAATAGCAGTGTAGTGGTAGTAGTGGTGGTAGTACAGCAAACAGTACATGTTCACAGAAGTAGCTTTGAGAAAAATACAAAGTAATCTGTAGGTGTAATAGTGGTGGAAGTTCCACCTTTCATTAACTAACCGCGGTTGACATCCCTTGTAAGGATCTGTCTAAATATTTATGTTAAAATAGACTGCACTTCATGTTGGACACTAATTGCGACCGAAGGTGGCAAGTTTACTATGAAAACCGGCACATCTTGTCCACGTATCCGTGTATCTCTGAAGGTCACGTCTGACACTGTGGTTCCCCTGACACATCACTGTGACATCACAGGTGATATCACAGTTGACATCACCTATGTAAAAGTCCATATGGGTATTCCCCAGAATCCCTTTTATGCCCATATTTGAAGATCCCTGATGTCATCGATATACATCACTGCCAAGACATGGCCCATATCTGTGTGGCTGGTTCAGATAGGGATCTCCATGTATGGGCATTAAAGGGATTGTATGTTGTGAAGTCATGGGAACCACTCTAACATAATCCCTTTTATGCCCATATATGGAGACCCCTGATGTCATCAATATTAAGCCATCTCTAAAAGGACTTCATATGGGAATGCCCATATATGGAGGAATGGCATATATGTGTGGCTGGTTCAGACAGGGATCTCCATGTATGGGCATAAAAGGGATCTCCATATATGGGTACCAGGGGTCTCCATAGATGGGTAACTGGTCCGATATACTGTACATCACTGGCCAGGTGGCCACGAATTGGCGCGACCTCTCCCTTATAGGGCGAGGTCGCATGTCGCCCTGAGGCGTCTTACTAGTTAAACATTCTGTGAGTCTAGGAACAGTAGGTGTCATCAGCCCTGAAAACAATCTACAGGTGCCAGTCTTCAAATGGAGCGAGGAAATTCCAAAACACACGTGCACAAAGGGCCACCACTTGGAGAGACAGGTACACTGTCTGCCCTTGTGCCTATTTATGAATTATTTGTGGCAGAGGCTGCTTTGCCCTCTGATTCCCTGTCACTGAGAACTTATCACATAGCAGTCGTAACATCAACAACCCCACATGACCTCATCTGCAAGGCCAGAGGCCTGTCGAATGAGACCACAGTGGAAACTAGAAGCAGTGCTCTTCCGAGCACAGGTCTCCACCAGGCCGTGCGTCCTGGTGGTGCTACTGTATAATAGGCCAATGTAAAAAGGGTGGCATATGTTCTTCACCTTAGATCTTTCATGGCAATCGGACGCTGCATGCATGATTTCAAGCATTGTGTTCCAAAAATGTGTTTTGCTAAAGTCTACCTGCTGGTGGCGCTATAACAGGACAATGTTAAAAAGGTAGCATTTGTTCCTTGACCTAGTGGGAATATGTGTGGCAAATGTCACGGTAATCGCAAGCTGCGTTGATGATTTGAGGCATTTTGTTCAAAAACGGAGCAATCCTGCAAACTTTGGAAGCTAATATTAGCCAATCAGGATGGAATGTGAAATATCAGACGGATCGGACTTGATCACATGACTATAGAGATACTGTGTACCGATTTGCATGATTTTTGGATAAAATCTCAAGGAGTAATATCCAAAAATGTGTTTTACATAAGTCGGCCCAAAGGTGGCGCTATAAAAGGCTGATGTGAAAAATGCAGGGCAAAGGTTTATCCTTAGCCTCTAGGGAGTGCGCTTACAAAGTTTGAAACTGATCGGTGGAGTTATAGGTAAAACCACAAATCGGGCTGTTATAGCGCCACCATGAGGCTGATAAAAAAAAAATTAAGTGGCATTTCTTCCTCGGCCTAGTGGGAACGTGTGTGCGCGATTTCATGATAATTGCACTTTGCGTTTGTGATTTGAGGCATTTTGTTCAAAACGGCTCAATCCCACAAACTTTGGAAGCCAATCTTAGCCAATCAGGATGGAATATGCAAAATCAGACAGATCCGTGTCGATCACATGACTGTCGAGATATTGCCTACCGATTTGTAGGATTTTTGGACAAAATCTGTAAGAGTAGTGCACAGAAATGTGTTTAGCAAACATCGGCCACTAGTTGGCGCTAGAAAAGGCCCATTTGAAAAATTTAGGGCAGAGGTTCTAGATTGGCATCCAGGGAATGTGTGTGCTCACTTTGGCAGCGACCGGGCCAACGGCGACTGAGATTTGGCGCTCACAAACTGCGAGGACGCACGGACGCACGGACGGACGCACGGACGGACACACGGACGGAGGGGAAAACATACTCTCCCTCAGCCTTCGGCTGGTGGAGACAATAAGCTCTCGAGCATAAGTGTTTCTGAAGCGGTGAAAACCGCTTCCTATGAGTGGCTTTGTATGTATCACGCCCATATATGATCATTTTAGTCCAGAATGAACAGGCTTTTTCAAAAACAGAATGTCCGTTTAATTACCATATATGGTGATCTCAGTCCAGAATGAACAGGGTTTTTCAAAAACACAATGTATGTCACCTCATGTCCATATATGGTCACTCCAGGCCAGAATGAACAGGTTTTTCCTGTCCCGTACGTACAAAATATCAGTCCAGAATGAATAGGCTTTTTCAAAAAGCAAAATGTGTGTCCCATGTCCATATATGGTCATTTCAGTTCAGAATGAATAGGCTTTATCTGTCCTGTACGCCCAGAATATGTGTGCGGTGTCCCTCCCGGTCAGATGAATGGATACTTTGAGGATTGGTCAAGCTTCACATGATAATTTGGCCTTCAGGTTTTATCTGTCTTGTACATGCAATAGGTCTCACCTATTGCAGCAATGACAAATAGCCGCATAAGAGCAAAAGCAAAGGCACAATAAGAATATACAGATGCTAACAGAATGGTAAAAAGGAGCATTAAGGCAGACAAGAGTAAATACATTGAAAATCTAGCAGAAGTTGAAAAACTTAGTAGGCCACAAAGATAACAGAAACTGAAATAATTATAGAGGGATGCAGTTGACAAACAACTAAGAGACCAGGCAGCAAGCAGGACTTTTTATATATTTTTTAAAAACCTATTATACCGGCTGTGATACCGGCTCTCCAGACAATTCTATACTAAGATTCACCGCTTCACTTCGAACCGAGGTTTGATTTTTTTTTTATCCTTTTGACAAATAATGTATGAACTAATACAGTATATTGTGTTTATGCATGTCAATCAATAACAAAAATTAACGATTTCTAGCACTCCTTCAAACCTTCAAAAATAGTGGAAATAATGTTGCTATTATTTTAAAAAAATATATGGAGATTGAAGTTCTATACTGTAATCAGTGAAATAATTAATTTAATTCCACCTGTCTTTTTAAACCTGTGATCATGCTGAAAGCTAAATAAACATGGGCACAGGTGTCATAGTAGTGTAAGTACAAGTGAAACCATAGTAACTTACCTCAGAGAGACTCTCATTGAAGCCAAACTCACAGGCTATCTCGTGGGGAGGGTATGGTTCAGTCCAGCCATATTCTGTGCAGTTTTTAAACACTCTCCCTGGAGAGCGAGACAGGAGAAATTCTTCAGTGGCTGGGGCTATATTTCATTTATACAGGCATATCTGTAACACTTAAACTTATAGTACAAACATCCATAGACCTACGCCATGTGATCCCGTGAGGAATCGCAAAGACAACATTCTGAAGTGAGAGGACCTTCAGGGATGATTGCTTTTATGACACTAAGGACTAAGACAAAAAGGAGGGACTCTGGGGCGCCTGGTGGCCTAGTGGACCAGGCGCATACCATATAGGCATTGCCATTTCGGCATCAATGCCTGTCGGCGTCGCCAGTTCGATTCCCGATCCGGGCGACCTTTGCCGCGTGTCACTCCCTGTCTCTCCCCCATTTCCTGTCAGTCTACTGTCCTATCCAATAAAGGCAAAAAGCCCAAAAACAAATCAAAAAAAAAAAAAAAAAAAAGAAGGGACTCTGACATTAAGCCTTTTAGGTTTGTTTCCCTCATAGCTTAAATAATATGAACATTCAAATGGAGGGATATTCAAACGGATATCAGTCGGTTTCTTTTTTACTTTTCGCACAGAAAACGGTGCCCCGCACCCTGTGCTGTTGAGCATAGCGGTATAAGTGCAAGCAGCTGTTACTACTGTATTTTACATCTATTTGAAATGTCAAGTGTTATGTGTAGTGTTTAGAATCCATTTCAACAAATGTAACTCGCTTAAATGCTGCTTATAATGTACTGTCCAAAATGGCACAAAACAAAATACTTCAAGAGGTGGTGCCATGATTCCCCCCCCCCCAATGATGTACTTTCAACCTCCTAGACACATGAAAAACAGAAAAAGTACAAAACTATGGCACCACCTCTTTTAGGCAGAGATTAACTCATTTTTCTCCACAGTTTAAAGTACATCCTAATAGCTCATTTATTATTATTAGTATTAGTATTAAAAAGTCCTTCAATTGTCACTTTAGAAATGTGCAGATACCCTCTATACACTTAAACTTTAAGTTGGTTTGTTTACTGTTGAGAGAGGAAAACAGTGTTGCACATTAAGTTAATCATCTAGGGACCCCCCAAAATAATTTGGGGACCCCCCTGGGGGTGCCAACCCACAGGTTGAGAACCACTGCTCTACAGTAGGATTAAAGTATGTCCACCTCTAACCTGTTGTGTGTAGGAACTTGGGACAGGGTTGAGACACCACCTCTCCTTCAACAGCATGGGGCCAGCAGTTCAAGTGGTCCCAAAGACCTCTGCACTCTGCTTGAGAGATAACCAACATACATGACATTTCATATTTCCATTTTAATGCAATGTGGAATTTTGGCACCATCTGGGCATGATATATTTGTCCATCATCTTTATCATTATTGTCCAAAGGTTGCAAAAATGTCACAAATGTCACATTTGTGTCTGTCAAATTCAGACATGCATGTCACCATGGATTTTTGGGGTCCGGAAAATCTAGATCTAAAAAAAAAAAAACTACAGTGGGAGTTGTATTCATGTTATATTGCCCTTGACAGTTTCTCTAGTGCAACAATAGATTGCTAGGTCACAATATCGATCATAATATTTGTTTACAGTATTTCACCATGCGATGAGAGTGAATGTGTTTGGTAGACCTTTGTTTTTGTAGATCTTTGCATGGGGGCACAATTCTGATTGAGCTTCACCCAGCTGATCAGACTGCTCAGATGGCCATGATGAGGGGAGCGTGTCGATATTGCGACATAGCATCTGTTCGGCGGTCCATTCTTTCGACGCTGGTGAATGTTAACCTGGTGAAAAGCTAACCTGCCGACGCGGGTGAATGTTAACCTCTATGCCCAAACCTAACCCAAACCCTAACCTAACCTCAGTAAACCATGACACAGGTGAGTAACTAACCTGCCGACGCTGGTTGTCGAAAGAATGACACATCGAAAGAGTGAGATTTTCCCCATGATGAGTGCTTGGGAGGAGCTGTTCACTTTCAACAGGGAAACACGGGGCTTTTCACACACACCCATTGTAACTTCAAACTCCAAAAAGACCCATTATTTTTTTCAGGTGACTCATACTACCCTCCTAATATTAATTATTTTTTGTATTTAATTTTTTCCATTTTCCCAAATAATTATTACAAATAAATGAAAAAAGTTATCAAAAAAACACGGCCTGCTCACGTATTAGGAGGGTAATATGAGTCACCAGAAAAATAATGGGTGTTTTTCATGTATCTATCATGGTTAAAATGAAGTTTGAAGTTACAATGGGTGTGTGTGGGTGGAGGCCCTGGGCCTGGAGAGCCTGGTAACATTTACATCAAATATCTAAATATTGAATCAAGCAAATTAAAAACTGTTCAGGTTGTTCATAAAAGCCTGATTAGACGATAAAATTACCAACGTTTTTTTGAAAGTGAAATATCCCTTTAAGTGTCTTGCTCAGGGACACTTCGTCACGTAGACATGGGCGGGCGAGGAGGTGACCTGATGACTTTATGATACCAGACGGCCTCCCTAAACTCAGCTACAGCTACTAGTCGGGGGCGTTAGGGAGATAACATGGCCATTTCGCGTTATATTAGTCCAAATTTTGCACAGATGTAGCCCAGGGCATGCTCTAATGATTTAGCTAGGGCGCCCAAGTCGGCGACCTTCGGGGTCGCCACAGCGGCTAAATCAAGTTGGGCTCCTATCGACTTTCTATACATGAGGAAAATACCCAGAAAAACATTTTTTCTGGGTATTTAAGTAGGATGTGAGGGGTCTAACTAGGGGTTTGTCATGATGCTGAATCCATTGCAAGCATTTGTTTTGCACAAAAAACATTCCTTGGGCTATAAATGGCCCCAGAAAACGATGGTTTAGGGATGATAAGTGATGAGTCATCACTTTTCACTGTTTTGTGGGCGTTTTCTTGGGCCATTTATAGCCCAAGGAATGTTTTTTGTGCAAAACAAATGCTTGCAATGGATTCAGCATCATGACAAACCCCTAGTTAGACCCCTCACATCCTACTTAAAGCAGATCTTTTTCTGGGTATTTTCCTCCTGTATAGAAAGTCGATGGGAGCCCAACTTGATTTGGCCGCTGTGGCGACCCCGAAGGTCACCGACTCGGGCGCCCTAGCTAAATCATTAGAGCATGCCCTGGGCTACATCAGTGCAAAATTTGGCGCTTTTAGACTAATATAGCGTGAAATATCCCTAACGCCCCCGACTATACCCCAAATTGAATCACTTCTGGTTCTTCACTCACAGAGCACAGAAGCTACAGATAAAGATGTTTCACTTTGGATGTATGTACAGTATGTACAATATGCCCAAGTAACAATACAAGCTTCTGCCAACATTTAACTTAGCTTTAAAGCTATATTTAACTTTTGCTCATGGACTAATCAGCAGTGACTTGCAACAAATACATAACATTTATATTTGAGGCATTTTTGCTTATGTTTTTCATCTTTTTATGAGACCTACAAGAAGAGCAAAAGTGGAATTGGCTATGATCCATAAAACCACCAACATTACAAGAAATAGTGCCCAGAAAATATGTCTATGATACTAGAGTATCCATAAAGGAGAACTGCAGTAGAACCCCATTTCCCCAGCTCTTTAGAAAACAGATTCTTTTTTTTTTTAGGTTGGGATAAACATTTTATCCAATCAGATTCAGGACAGAGAACTCCTAGAAGATAAACAAGTGAAATTGGAAGTGATGAAACCTGAAAAAGTATTTTCTGGTTTAGCTGCAGAGATGGGAAGACCCCGGTTACTGAACAAACCAAAACCACACATTTGTTTCTACAAAACTGGAAGCTGATGCTCAGTTAAACCATATTACATTTCTAGACACTTTCCAATTTCTATCGACTTCTACTCCACTGGAACAAATGGTCAGTAGGCCCTTCTCAAACAGAATCTAAGTTGTTCAAGAAGTGGGGTATTGTTTCACGTTGACTTATCCCAATCTGTCCAGTCATTCGAACTGACAATAAACCTATATGTAGCTTAGAATTAAGTTCTCATCCCTTGATATCCTATAAATGTTTTTTTCCCCCCTCATGATCCATGAGATTTCAAATTCAATTAAATAAACACATTTTGAATCCAAAACTTAATTTTTTGTCTTTCAAAATGGATATGCCGTGTTTTGGAAATAACGTATGCATTTCCTTTATAAATGTATTGCTATTTCTGAAGCTTTTTGCTAATGCACTTAGTGGCCTTAATCCTCCCCTAAAAATCTCTCTTTTGAAAAACAAGTGTATCATACTTTGCTTGCACATCTCTTTGTGCTACGTCTCTTTGTGTTCCAACATCAAATCTGTTAAACTAAACTAAGACAGCAAGTGCATGACGTATAGACCCAACCGAAGGCGGCTGGTGCCAGCTGGCCCCTAACACACGTTAACCAAACTAAAGAAACAAATGTAAATTCCTCTGTGTGATGTGTTATAGTTTGCCTCTAAAGATAGCTCCCTTCTCAGTCACCTTCAAAAAGGTTTCTTGCTTTGTTTTTGTTTTGTTATTTTATTTAACAGGTACTGATGTACCCATGCATGGATGAATTACAGAGCTGCATCCCGACAGCCTCCTGACAGCTCTGGCTTCAGGCAAATTGCCTGTCTCTGCTTTTTACTCTCTTGCCAAAGTGCCTTTGCTCATATTCCTGTAATCACAGTGTAGAGGCTATGAAATGAAACATTATAACTTTCTATCATTTCACAAATATCAGAATATCAAATGTCAAGATTCTATCACTAAATGGGTATGAAAGTTTAGGGAATTATTGAGCAAATTGATAGGCCTAATGAATGTGTTAAACTAGGTGTAATTCTAACACATCACGCTTTCTTATAGAGCCCTCGGTAATAATTAAACCATACACACCCAACAAAAGGCATTATTATAGGCATATCAGCTGGACAGCGGAGTCCCGGTCCCACGGGCAACAGGAAATAACAGTGCTTAAGACAACAAACCAATAATACTTTCACTGATAATCAGTGAAAGTATTATTGGTTTGTTGTCTTAAGCACTGTTATTTCCTGCGGCGAGGATTGTGTTTAAATTGTTTGAATCAGTGACTGATTCAAACAATTTAAACACAATCCTCGCCACATTCTCTCATATTTTCTGCCAACCCCGGAGGGAAAACCATAGCAACATAAGTTTTCTGTGTTGCAAATCAAATCAGTTGACAGTTTATGCTATTACCTCCTGCTGTAATGGGAGATGGTACATTGCTTTCCCTCTGATCACGTTAGGCGAAAATGACCATAGCTCGCCAGGAGCAGAACGGTTATGGTGTGTTATATTAATCATAGTTCATAGATCTCCTGGCTCCTAAAGGGCAAGGGCAATCTTTAGAAATAAATAACCTGTCCTGATTTGAGACACGGCTTCTTGTTATCAAGACCAATAAAAGAAATCTATGACCTTCTTAAGACACAATAATAAAACAGGCTTCTAAAATAGTCTTCTACTGCTATTGTATCTGTTTCTTCACCTAATTCACCCTCATGATAAGATACTTTATTGTGGTGTATTCCATCAAAAACTGTTTATAACTTGCTTGCCTTTCCCGGAGCTTGTTGTGGTTCTGTTGAGTTTCAGTAGTTCCATACAGTCTGCTTCATCTTGGAGGAAAATGTAGTAGGGATCACATTCAGGAGGAATAGCTTCCACCAGCAAACACTGAATAAAAGAAATGTGGAGAAAGAACGGTTGAAAGTGTGAAATATGGCATATTAACTGATAATAGCTCAAAAAAAAAGAAGAAAAAAAAAAGAAAAAGAAAACATGCACCTAACTTGCATTAGATTTTCATTCATTTGTGTCACTGCAGCTAAACCCTATCATATTTTTCATAAGACAAACAAGGGATGCAAAGTTTCTGTTGGCATCAGACTCACCTGGGAATAGACCAACTCCAGTAGAAAAACTGTACGCACAAATCTGCCGGGAATCCACAAGGAGAATCCATATCCACATACCATTGATAATGGACCCATGCCTAAACAGCCTCAGCAAACGGATATTAAAAGAAGATGGAAAAGTGTTGTCTATTCATGCGCACCAGCTGGCTGCAGTGCACAGGAGGACTTGCACTTTAGGTTTGCAGGCAGACTTACAGATCAGTCAACCACCAGAGGGAGCTCCATCTATCTATTCTGTACCTAGAATCTAAATTGGGTCCTTGGATCAAAAGCTCTATAAGGGAAGGACTCATGTTTATACTCTTCAAGTCAATTAGATCCATTGTTAACTCGAGTCTGTCATAAAGAACTGGCCTAACTAAACCATCATTATTTAAGTTGTAGCAGGTTCCTTTTACAGTATCCATGTTGTTCTTTGCTAATTCAGTTGTGTAGTACTATGTTGAAATTGTATAAATGAATATTTATTTATTATTGATAATATTTGTCTGTATGTTTCTGCGGGGACCCACCCACAGGGGTCTCAAGGACCCCTGTGGGTGGGTCAGGGGTTCCAGGAGCACAGGGTTTTTTGGAGCTGTGTGAAGCACAGGCTCCCTATACGTGGCCGTGTGGGTCTGTCTGTGTGTCTGTCTGTCTGTGTGTGTGTCTGTATGTAGCCTGAACTTCCTAAACTTCGGCACGCTACTAGTCCCACAGTTTTGCCACCACACACTCGCGCCATATGTCAAATCGACCGGCTTACTCGGGAATCGTGGGCTAGTAACTTGCTAAGAGAAAGGTTCAATAGTTTAATTGATATTAATTTATTAGTGAATTAATTTTCCCCATTGACTTATAATGGGAATCGCAAAAACTCACATTCAATTATTTGTCTCTCGCAAACCATAGGGGCTAGAGTTTCAAGACTTGGAGAGGAGGTTCATAATGATTTCAAGGATTAAATAAAAAATAATTGTGTCATTTGGCCGCATGGTGGCGCCATAACACCCCACTTTACGTTTTGGCCTGTAACTCTTGAACCGTAGGTCGGAAAATTAAAAATATTTTTTCCCTGGATTCCTTGGGTCATGACGCATCTCCCCATATAGGCCACGCCCATTTGCGCCATGATAGATTTTCCGCCATCTTGAATTTTCTCCAAAACACACTTTTTGCTCCTTTTCCTACATATTTTCTTCAAATGTCACAAAAATCGGTACACATGATCCACACACACACACACACACACACACACACACACACACACACACACACACACACACACACACACACAGCTCCACTTCACACGGGTGTGATTTTTTTTTCTTTAAAATAGTTTCAGAGTAGGAGACATTACATTGCATTGCATATCACTACATTTGACGTACCTGTATACATGTATAGTTGCCTACTTGCAATAACAACTGTCTCTTCCTCCGATCAGTGGTCCTATCAACCCAGGCCGCTTTATTCCCCTCCCCATACCCCCATATTCACACAGACCTTTAGAGGGAGAGAGAAACACCATGACATAGATGCATATACACAATCATACTTCTTCTGGGTCCAAATTATAAAATGAAAACAGAAAACAACAAAAAGGAACCAAATCATACACAATATCCTAATCCTAACTGAGTTATGATTTTACCTTCTGGGCCGAAGTAATAGCATGACATTCTACTATACCACTTTAACCCTATTTAGCTATATACTCAAAATGTTGAATACATTTTGAAAACTTTTACCCAGATCTTCAGTCAGGCTATGGGGGTCCCTGGCACAAATCATTTTCAAATGGGGTGCCACCATAGAGTTATATATAATAGGGTGCCACGGCCAAATCCATGACAATTTGGAGGTCCTTTGACATGTTTGAGAACCACTGTCCTTAACGTGTGCTGTCTGTATTAGGTTCTGATATTTAACTGCAGTGTTTTACTGCAGAAAACCCACATTAATTACTACACTGTACAAGTAGAAGTTGACACATTGATGAATCTGGATGAAGTGAATGTAACTGAGGGCAGGGACATGCTGGGCCCCTGATTCAGCCCGGGAAAAAGAGTTGGAGAGGCCCTCATTGCGCGCTATAGAGATCTCTCTCTATAGCGCTGCTGCTGCTACTCAAAGATTTGCCATTTCAGATCATGACAAGTGACAAGCCAGCGGGCCAATTACATGAGTTATATTTTGTCGTTGTCGGGTGGAAACCTCGTATGTCCAAAACCGTTTGTTTTGTATTTATCATTTTAAAAATGATTTAAATTAGTGGAAACAGCCGATCTACAAGCAAGGCGTTGTGTGCTTGTAGATCTGCTGTTTTAACTACTTTTGTGCGACGGCCTTGTATGATGAAGCAGGGCTTTGCTTTGCTTCTTGTAACTTGGAGATACAAGGTTTCTGTCCGACAGCGACAATTTACTTTGTTGGCCGCCCAGCCCCCAAAATGGAACGAAGGCTGACATTTTATTTTTAATTCTTTCCTAATGGCCGGCATGGACCGGCATGGAATGAACCGGCCGTTCGGGAGTTGTTCTGCTTTTCCCAATGGCCAGCATGTCCCTGACAGAGGGGTGCCGACAGAACTATGAATGATTTCATAGAGCACACCCATTACATTATCACGCTATCTCCGGTTTCCCTTTTACGATAAGTCTGTTGACTTTCTCATTGTCAGATAGGTGGATGATTTGTGGGTCTGCTAATCAATGCAGTCCAAAATAGCATCTGCAGAGGGAATCTGTACGAAGAATGAGGAAGGAGCCTGGTTGGGGCCTCATACATGTTGCATTTTACAGATATCCAAGCTCACAGCGTGGCACCGAGTGCCGCGCTGCGAGCTTGTAGATCTGCTATTTTTTTTTTATCGTGAACAGTCCTTCTAAGGTTTTTTGAAAAAACTATGTTTCTATGTCAGTGGTGCTCAAACCTTTTCATGTGAAGGACCCCCAAAATTATATGTATTTGGCCATGGACCCCCATCTCAAAATATGTAGTTCCAGGGACCCCCCAGAAGCAAAATTTGAGTTCCAAATGTTCGCTCAAAAAATACATAATTATATTCAAAGATTTGCACACATTTTCACGACTTTTCAAAAATAGCAGATCTCCAAGCTTGCAGAGTGCTGTGCTGTGAGCTTGTATATCTGCTATTTTTCAATAGTTTAAGCATAAAATAATTAGGGAGGAGGACATTGCAATTGGACCCCCAAATAATTGCCAAAACACTAAGATTAATTTTTGAGATTTTTGGGGGGAGCGTTTATACCTTTATTGCTAGAGATATTGATTGATTGATTGAAGATTTATTAGAAGTTTGCATGGGAAAAGGTACAGTTAACATTGAATGACAGACGGATAGAACACAGTGCTATGCAGAAGATATCATCAAAAGAAAAAGAAAAAAAATCATAAAGAAGAAAAAGAAAAGAAAGAAGAAAATAAATAAAATATAATTACAGTGTAAAAGGGTAGGTAAGTATGGGCTTAGTCTATTATAAGTTACGAGTAGCAGCCGCCTGTAAGTGACTTTTCTGACCGATTTTAAAGGAAGTTTACACTCCTTTAAGGCTTTCGGTAGGGCATTCCACATGTTAGTGGGTAGGATGACAGGAAACAGGGGGAGAGAGATGGGGAGTGAAATGCAGCAAAGGTCGTCGGGATCCGGACTCGAACCTGTGACAAGATGTCAAGCTACACTGAGCCCAGGTACCTGGACTGCTGCACCAGGCCCAAAACATTATTGATAATACTAGACCTTACCCGTTTGAAGATATGTGCTCCAATATATGTGCAGAGTGTGGGTTATGGAGAAAGTAACTGTAACTGGTGCGTGCGTGAGAATATGTGGGGGCATCATAATGTAAGGAGCAGCCCATGGAGGATTTTGCCATACCCGTCGGAAGATAAGACACACATCAAATGCACCCGGTGCATGAGTGACCCGTGCATGCAGGCAAACCACATGAGAGAGAGAGAGAGAGAGAGAGAGACACACACTGCAACATTCCTAACTGTGATATTGGTGGGTGTGGGGTTACAGATCCCATGGCCTGGAGGAACGGACCGTTGCCCTGACAACAGGCTGAAGTTGTGTTGAACAGAAGTGGTCTAAAAACGCTAATTAATAGCTTGAATTTGGTTAAAATGGAAATCGGGCTCCGTCAGCGTCTGTATAATGCTAATGGCCAATGCCATGTGAAAATTGGGATCAGTTGCTGAAGAGATAAAGGTGGAAATGCATTGTGACTGACCTACTGACTGACTGACTGACTGACCTGTCTCTAAAATTATATAATGGATAACAGTAGCATAAAAAGTAATGAAACAGAAAAGTAATGTATTTTTTCTGTTAAAACCTTGAAAAGGTTTAATTGTGATGCTGATAAATGTGAACTTAAAGTACACCATGTCAGTTCCAATGTTCCAAGCCGGAACAACACGTTCAATTGATTGGTCAATAAAATAAACAAACTCATGCTCTGAAACTGCATAAAAGGGATTGTATTATTGGAAGCTGAAGAGCTTTATCTTATCCCAATTCGTCTTTCATCCTTTTCCCCATTTCTCGCAATTTAGTGCCAATTCACAATTTCCCCACATTCACAAACTGCAATTCATAATCCATGTCAGTCAAACTATACACAATCATTTTGTCCAAAGAAAAGTTAAGTAGAACTCCTCTGGGCCAAGGACAATCCACTAGTGTCTTCTATTCTCTCAGTGTAATTATACAGAGGTAACCAGTGTACAAATTATTGTTCAACAACACAGGTGGAGCAGCGGTGCAACAAACCAACAAAAGAGGAAATTGTAGTCTAATAGCACATGGTGTAATAACGTCTAAAAGGCTTGTCTAAATCACTATGGTGCACCTGATTGTAAGGTCAACTCAGAGGCTGGGGGTTTGTTCTAGTAACCTAAACAGAAAATACATTTTGAGTTGGGATGCAATTTCAGCCAATCACGCGAGATTACCAAATAAGCTTAAAATGTATTGTGTTCCAGACAGTTCCAATTTGACCTTTTATCTTTGTGTCATCACTCCTTTGTCTGTCCTTTAATGTTGTATGAGTTGTAAAAGGGACCCCAATTGAAACAAGCCAAAGGCTTTCAATCAATCAATCAATCAATCAATCAATCAATCAATCAATCAATCAATCAATCTATCTATCTTTCTGTATTCTCTATATGAGTTCTCTCACCTGACTGGATAAAATTACTATTCTGACCTGAAAATGCATTTTCTGTTGACTAAAGAGACTAAAGGGCCATCATTACACAATTTGTATATTTTCCCAAATATGGAGATGACTGACGTCTGACATCATAGATGTTTGACGTCATAGACCACATGAGACTGACACAATATGTCCATATGGGCATTCCCATATATGGGCTATGTCCATATATGGGCATTCCCAGATAGGGGCTTAATATTGATGACATTAGGGATCTCCATATATGGGCATAAAAGGGATTGTATTAGCGTGGTTTCTGGTTTCCCTAACAGGGCATCATCTGGGAATGCCAATATATGGACTTAAGCCTGAATTATGCTTAGCTGTGCTGTTGTCAAGCAAGTGTATGATCTATTAATTTATTTTTGCTACTTTCGGTTGCACGGTGCACAACTAAGTATAAATCAGGCATTACAATCAGCCTCCCCCAAACTCACTGAGTGGTGAAACAACCACATTACTCATGAAGCAATAATTCACTTTGACCATTAGAATATGCTCAGAACATCTTCATTTTGGAACACTGCAAACCAAAAGTAGCATTGTGTTTAGACATTGTATTTAGAATTTAGAATGAAAGAAAATTATAAAATGTTCCCATAGTAGGCTACACTCCAACTCTAGAACCTTTCGGGCTATCTCCAACTTCAACTTCAAGGTTGACTTTACTCTGATGTTTGTAAAGCTGACCCAGATTCACCTCCAAGGATAATAAGGTCACTTCAGGTCACAATCAAGGAGAGGTGAAGCCTTTAGCATTTCTCCAGCCTGCCTCTCGGTGGCCATGGCACACCCATATGGCCGATGTGGCGGGCCGCCATCCCATTCAGGCAGAAGAGACAAACTGCTGTGAACTGGCTCCAGAAGGTGAGCGTGAAGCCCATCGGCATCGCAAACTCCCAGAGCAGCGTCACAAACACCGCCACACCCAGAGCAGACATGACCGCCGACACCAGGACAAGAGCGGACCCCATTTGCCACCTCCGAGCCGCATCCAGGCCCTCACTCACACGAGACAGCACATGGAGCTCCAGTCCAAAGAAGGCAGCCACCACGGCCAGGGTGACGAGCGATCGGCACAGCCCAAGGCCCACCCCTGCCCCAGCGACCCCGGACTCACCAAACTGGGTGGTGCAACTAGGGTAGCTGGTACTAAGCATTGCTGCGCTTGGGCGATCCCCATCTTCCTGACCCATGATATTCCGAGGCTGTCCGAGAGCTCCTTGACTCAAAGTCCATCCAGGCTCAGCGTCAGCCACCACCACTGCCTCTGTGGTACAGAAGTGCCACAGGCCAAACATGCGTCCGCCTGCTGTGTGAAGCCAGTTGCCATCACACACAGCTATGGAGGAAAGGATGATAGCCAAGGCCGTGCACAGGATGATCAGGCACCGGACCAGCGCTTCAAGGATGTTTGGCCGATGGTGCTGCTTCTGGGAGGTGGAGGTCACCTGGACAAAAAACAACAGAGAAATGCTTACGTCATGCAGTCTGTGCAATAATAAATCATAGATTTTAAAGATATTAGCCTATGTCAAAATACATTTTTGACAACAGAAATAACAAACACCCCAACGTCCGGTTATCAACTTTCAGGAGGCGTAATTCCATGTAGGATTCAGAGATTGTGGAGTGGAATAGTTGTCTGGTTATGTTAGACCAGAGAAAGTAAGACACTGACGTGTATTCTGTATTTTAAAGCGGTACAGTGCTGCTCCCTAGTGGTACAAATATTAGTGCACCTATTAAAAACATTAGGCAGAGATATACTAATGTAATTGCAGTTGCAAGCATTCTCCTCTTATTTGCCTTTTGCTTGCAAAATACTGCCTATATAATAGGTGTAGTTGAAGTTGAACAATATTAACCTTTTGCACGCAGTAGGCCATCTGTAAGGAAGTATGGTCTTTGTTCGCCCTTTCCCTTAATGTGTCACACGCCTGTATGTGTTTTTTTATGAAGCATATTGAGTTCGTGACATATTTTGACTATTTAGCCTACTACTACTACTAGGCTACTACTACAGTGGTGTAAAGTAACTAATTACATTTACTTAAGTTCAATTCTGAGGTATTTTTGTACTTTACTTGAGTATTTCCAATTTCAAATATTTTACTTCTACTCTACTAAATCTCAGAGGCAAATATTTTACTTTTAATCCACTACAATTATTTGAAAACGTTATAGTTACTTTCTAGATTTTGATTATTATTACCTACAAAACATTCATTACGCGCTTCAGCCCTATAGAGACACATTATGAGCTTGTAGATCTGCTATATTCAAAACATTTAATAGGCCTACATTTGAAAACTTGAAATGGGACATTCTGTATAATGAGTACTTTTAAGTACATTTTGATGGCAATACTTTTGCACTTTTACTCAAGTACATTTTGAATTACAGACTTTTACTTAGTAAGTAACAGAGACAGAGTATTTCATTTCTATGTTGCCATATTGATGCTTTTATTTGAGTACTTTTTCCACCACTGCTGCTACTTCAGTTGAGACAGCCTGGCCCTATCCACAACTTTCATGCACTATTAGTCTTGTTGACAACTTGCAGGTGGGCACAAAGTAAACTTTGACATAACAGGGTTGGTAATGCGATGCTAATCTGTTTAAAGAAAGAGTTCTAGAGAATTTGAGAGACATGTAATGTAGGCTACTTTGTATGAAGCATTGTTTACTCTGAACTTCCTAAAACAGACTAGGCAAATATACTGTATAACGTTTTGCACACAACACATTATTTGTAATCATATATAATAGCCTATGGCTAAAGGAAAATAACAGTTAATTAATAACCAAATGTAATGAACTTGGTGTAATGAAAGTACTAGTAGCTATTGAAAAGAAAAGGCATACCTTGAAACTGATTGCTGTCATGGTGTTGTAGTGTATAGCCTCTATCTTTCAACGGTTCCAGACCAGGCCTATATGGGCTAGATTGGCGACTGCTCAGATATGAAGTCAAAAGTTCAGTGAAAGGTTTGTGCCATAAGTATATTATTAACAAACATCTCCGGACAATGGAGGCTCTTCTCCGAAGAGAATCAACTTGTCAAGCAGTACCCTACTCCCCTTCCTCTGGGTCCGCTTCCAAATGGGTGAGAGGGGGCTGTCTTTAAGTTTATAAACAGTCTACTCATAATGAGTGGTGACCAAGGTAACGAGAGCAGTACCAGAACTATTTTAGCTCCCTATGGTTTTCATGTCAAGGACCCCCAGATTTGGCTGGGGACACTGTTAGGATAAATTATGATACATAATTATGTTATTGGTGTATGAGTCTCATATGACCATATAAAGGCATAATATGAACTGAACGTACAGTATATAAGAGACCACATTTTGGTCGCATACTGTAGGTTCAGGCAAACTGATTAAAGGTCATAATAACTTTGAATGCCCTGAATAGAATCATGTTTTGATATACTGTGATACTATGATATAAGTCACTAGTGGTGGAAAATTACCAAGCACTACGTGTCCCTTTCTTCCTGTTACTTCCTTGTTATGATATAGGAACAAATCAATGAGTTCCTACTACTTCCTTGTTATGATATGGGAACAAATGAATAAGTTCCACGACTTCTTACTGTCATAACTGTACTCTTTATATACATGTTAAACTTCCATTTTGGGAGAGAGAGAATCCTCTGTCCTGCCGTTAGGGTGGGGAGAGATTATCGAGCATACCACTAGGATGATATGCGCACTGTTTTGTCTTCTTTGTCTGCTCTCTCAAGAATACAGCAATCTAAAGAAATATAGTCCTTTGGCTCTTTGTCTTATTTTAACTATGGATTTAGAGATCCATAATTTATTATTAATTGGTCCTTCGAGAATGGTCAAGCTGCGGTGCGTTTGACCAGCCAGGGGGGGACTAGAGACCGGTACTGTACGGTCCTTCTCTTACCAGGGCTGGTCAAATCGCTCCGACACGCTTTAAAAGTCCCAGCCAGGAAAATTCTCTACATTGCTGTATTATCAGACAAAGGATTTTATTTGGACAACAGTGTTATCTGAGTTTTGGATTAATGTGGACCCGCGTGGACATCCATCAGCACCGGACCGTGTGACGAAGGGTTGGATATCTCCACCGACGCTCGACGTGTGCGGTGCTTTGGGATCTCCACGCCTTGCAAATTCCTAAGTGATTAAGATAAGTACATATTTACTAAGTCCCCGTAACGTGTCGTGTCTGTTGAATTTTGAATTAACGATGTTAATGTAATGATAATTAATATGATTTGTGAATTATGTTCTCTCTCCGTTGGAGGAGTCCGATAGCTCCTAATAATGTTTTGGTTTGACACGCGTCGTAAATTAATCCTTATCTACTAGATACAGATGGTCGTAAAACTCTTTGTTTCATCTTTGTTTCAGGGTGTATGTACAACACCTTTAATCTATTTTTAACTATCTCTGGTTCGTGCTCTCGCTCTCTCATTGTGATGAGGAGTGCAGAGACAATACTGATTTTCAGACTTTAACTTTTTACGGTACAGTTGTTTTTGTCGTCAGTTTGTTTGGACCCTATGAATGGTCATTATATGTTGGGCTTATAACCTAGGGCGTGTGCTTTCTAGTCAGCCTGATTAAAACCGTGCTCATAGTCAGTTTGTGGTTATAGCTTGTTATGACTGGACCATATGAAATGGTCAGTATTTGTCAGTTATCTGTTTATGTACCGATAATACTGTGTTTATTTAGGTCTCTCACTTTCATGGCTTGGCCCAGCCATTGGAAATTGAGAAACAAATATTTTATCTTTGACTATGTTACTGACCAGTTCTGTTTTCTGTAATATTAAGTACTTTTAAGACGTTTTAAAATGTCTCTGAAAAATTAAAGTTAAGATTTAAGATTAAGAATAACTAACTAAAATTATTGATGCCTAAATTAATTTAAACTGTTGTAACTTTAAGATTTTAGAACCTCTCATAGGACTATGGGTGTGTATTATACTATAATTTCATTTATATGATGAATGAGTTCTCTGTGAGAATGAGTTTGCCGTAGGCTACTGTATGTGTGAGGGTGTGCACAGGTTTTGGGGAAGTGCGTGTGAGTGGTGTTCTGAGAGAGTGTGCGGGCGTGCATGCCGCCCCCCCCTCCCTCATCTTGTCAACCCCCCCCCCCCCCCCTAACTCTGTGTCTCTGACCCAGTATGTGAGTGTGTGTGCACTTCTGAGTGCAGCGTATGTGTGCCTGTGTGGCTAGAAGACATCTGCAGCCTTCAAGGTCAGATGGTCTGTGTGTGAGAGAATTGTTTTGGGAACAAGTGTCTCTGTCTCTTCCATTTTCAACAACATTCTGACTGTTTACTGTCTATGGTATTTTGTTTTGGTTCTATCCAGTCTTGTTATGAATACATTTACTGTTAAAACTCCATTACCCATAAAGCTCTGTTGGAACGTCATGTCCCAGGTTACCATAACAACCAAATTAGACTCCATTGCTGGGAAGGACACAAGGTCGCTTCTCGCCCCTGAGGCGTATTACTTATCACTGACAGTTTCAACTGACTCCCCTGTGCCCAAGCTGCTACTGTACTGTACTGTAGTGTATGATTTAAAGCTCATTTCATTGATTTAAATAATTTAAATTATTTTATTTAACTTTTACAACTTGTTGTAAAAAAAGGGGGGAGTTTAAGGTTTAATATATTTTAATTTTGATTTGTTTTCATTCATTTAATTTGGTTTTTCATTGATTTAAGATTTATTTGAAACTTAATTGGAAATATTTCTGTTTACATGGGCTGACGGTGACGGAGAGAGGACTGCAGTGTGGGGAAGGAGGAATCGGGTCAACTGAAAATCACCACGACGGAGATGGGGTGCAGACGAACCACAACTGGAGGCCAGGCCAGCAGTGCATGCCAATCCACCGCAATCGGCACGATGTAAAAATCGTGCCTTGTCGGTGAGTTTTCTGTTGCACTGTTGAAGTATGCCATGTAGTAGTACAAACGCTACCTGAAGAACTAAATTGTTATGAACAAATGACTGGCCAAGGTTTCGTCCCCCATAGGAAACTACCTGAGAAGAAAGAAGACGACCCAGACCCAGAAGAACCCACAGCTCCTGCGTCCTCCTCCACGCCGTCTCTCCACTGCCCCATCATCGTCGTCATCGTCATCCGATCACTGGACTTATGGACTTTTTTTAATTAATCTTTTATTACAGGTTTTCATTTTTCATTCTTTATTTTTATCTGTTTATTCAATTTTAATTCTGTCTTCATTTCATCTGTAAAAAACGATGAAATATTTTTATTTGGTGTCAAGTTTCTTTAACTTTAAGGATTTATTACAGTTCCTTTTTGAAAATTTGAATTTCTAAATATTATTAAAGTCTTCATATTATTATTATTATTACCCTGATAAAATGTTTAATATGGAGGTCATATGAACCTCATACAAAAATTAAAAGGATAGATTGTTAGGATAAATTATGATACATAATTATGTTATTGGTGTATGAGTCTCATATGACCATATAAAGGCATAATATGAACTGAACGTACAGTATATAAGAGACCACATTTTGGTCGCATACTGTAGGTTCAGGCAAACTGATTAAAGGTCATAATAACTTTGAATGCCCTGAATAGAATCATGTTTTGATATACTGTGATACTATGATATAAGTCACTAGTGGTGGAAAATTACCAAGCACTACGTGTCCCTTTCTTCCTGTTACTTCCTTGTTATGATATAGGAACGAATCAATGAGTTCCTACTACTTCCTTGTTATGATATGGGAACAAATGAATAAGTTCCACGACTTCTTACTGTCATAACTGTACTCTTTATATACATGTTAAACTTCCATTTTGGGAGAGAGAGAATCCTCTGTCCTGCCGTTAGGGTGGGGAGAGATTATCGAGCATACCACTAGGATGATATGCGCACTGTTTTGTCTTCTTTGTCTGCTCTCTCAAGAATACAGCAATCTAAAGAAATATAGTCCTTTGGCTCTTTGTCTTATTTTAACTATGGATTTAGAGATCCATAATTTATTATTAGACACCCATCCGGAAACTGTTTTGTGCCAGGGACACCCATTCAACATTTGTGTTTTAAAAAAGTTTATAAATTATGTTTTATCATCATCATTATGATTATTAGTGTGGTTGCCCAACACACTGTAGTCCAGGGGAAACTTTATTTTCACCACTAGATACACTTTTTTGTGAATCAGATGCCACAAATTGATGGAAATCAGATGCAACTGGAAATTGAAGGAAAAACAGGAGGAGTGGTGCTAGCTTGTGTATTGGTTGAGCTTCACATGACAGTTAACTTGCTGCAGAATATAGTCACGGCAACCACACTTGGAATTTTCAATTGCATCTTTCTAGTTATTATTATTGTAATTATTTTATTTTTTTGAAGCAGGCATTGTGAGCTGCTATATTTGCTGGGGGGGGAGGGGGGGGACGACGACAATCCATAGAAAAGTACAAATAACAAATATTAACAAAAAGACATATTACCTGGGCATTTCAAAAATGACTACCCAAATAAAAACAAATATTAACTGTTGTCTTATTAGATAGCTAGACATTTATTGATCCCAGGAAGGAAATGTCACCAACATTACAATTTACAAGCCATTTCGTGACCTATAGAGCAAAATACATTTGACCATCCTGAATATACAAGCCTACACATTATACATTTCCCATGCACTGCCAATCATTTGCTAGCGCACAGTTATAATTTGACCAAATTATCAACCGCCAACAAGAAAAACTTGAAATACAAAAGGAACGTTCAAGAAACACAAAAGCCCACAGCATGAAAAGTTTTGTTAACAAGGCTGACTTTATATGTCATATTACAGGATTTCTTCAAAATGTACAACCAGTTGAAAACACGATACAGTATGATGTTTGAGGCACAGTTATAATTTGACCAAATTATCAACCGCCAACAAGAAAAACTTGAAATACAAAAGGAACGTTCAAGAAACACAAAAGCCCACAGCATGAAAAGTTTTGTTAACAAGGCTGACTTTATATGTCATATTACAGGATTTCTTCAAAATGTACAACCAGTTGAAAACACGATACAGTATGATGTTTGAGGCTGCATTTCAGTGGTGGAGGACGGTATCTGGCTGTCCACAGTTTGCTTTTTGTCCCTTAAAATCTCCATGGGACACTGACAGTCCTACTAGGCATTCACATGTACTGTAGAAAAGGGCACACTCCAATGTATTTAAGGCATTCACAGTGGTGGTCACTACCAGCATGTCCTACACAGCCAGTGTCTGGCCCAGGCAGGTCATGACTATGCACAGTAAAATCCTAAGTGCTAATTTAACACAGAACATGTACCTTACCGGTCGGTAAGGGTCCATTTTGTTAAATGAACACTCAGGATGTTACAATGTAGAACTTTAAATTCCATATTTTCCCTTCAGCTCTTCCACCAGTGCGATGTACTCAAGCATGGCGTCTTCTTGGCTCTTTCCTTTGAAAAGAATAATAAAATAAAAGAGAAAGGGCATTAAAGAAAGATACTGTTTATGAATAATGATACTTTATAGAGTTAAAAAAGGAAATATACAGTTGCTGTTCACGTCATGTGGGAGGCAACATGAGGAAAAACATTCCCTTGGATACGTCTTACAAGAGACCTTTATTTAACCAGGCAGGGCAAGATTAAGAACACATTATTTACAACTACAGGTTCAATCCACAATACTTGATACATTATTTAATCAAACAGAAACTAGAAGCAGCTGAGCTCACTCAGTGGAGTGGGCAGAGTCTATGGTCTGGACCCAGGATATACAAAAAGTACTTAATTCCTAGTTGGTAATTTTGATATGAACGGTATTTACTAAGTGGACAATGGTAACTATTATGCTAACTTACACATGAAACTAATGTGGCCTTACAGAATAACCAAGAGACGGAATGTTAGGAACTACAGTGGCTCTGCAGGGGGGTTTAGCAATGAGGGATGTTATCAATTATTTCACACAATCATTCTCTACCAAACTTTTGACTAATTTGTGGTTCCACAGCAGCTGTTGTCTAATTAGCCAACCATGGGGGTCCGACATTGGCAAATTATGACATAATATAATTATATCCATAATTTGGCATTCACTTAGGGCTTGGCTTGAAATGAACTTTATTGCTTGGTAGCACTGGTGCTCCCAACTTCAAAACGTTGGAGGCACCAACAAAAATGTAGCTGCCACCATATGTGAATATATTTTGTTATTGATTTTTAAAATGACAATATAACAGTACAGTTTACAAGTAACATAATAACAATGCATTGCCTTGGCAACCAAAGGTTCCTGAGGTTCCCTTGATGTTGGCCATTTTTATAATCTTTGGTATGGCTCGGCCGGAGATTGAACCCCAAACTCCCAATCTCAAGGCGGACACTAACCAAAAGGCAACTGAACTGGCAGAGAAGGCAAGGACTTCCCTAATGTATTGTTGCCAATCGTGTACTTACAGTATATGCCTGGATTATGGTATTATTGTATGTCATTGTCAGATGACAGATATAACATTCAGAAACATGGCCAGCGCTGTTTGTTGTGAGTAGGGGGAGCCGAGATCAGCTACAGACAGACAACGGCGCTTAGGTTGGTTAATTTGGCTTATTACCCGGCTTGTTTGAATGCTTGATTCTGATTGGTCAATCGCTGAAATCAGAGGTCTGACATTCCTTGATAACAGACCGCTCCACTCTATAACAGACCGCTGCCTAATCAAAGGCTCAGAACACCTGCTGCAGTCAGGCTGCACTGCGTGAATCTTGTGCTGTATCCAACATGTCACACAGCGACATTTAGAACTAAACGTTGCTCTCAAGTATGTTTTGCGGGACGCCTAGTTATCAGGCTGTCGGTATTGTTATTCCTGGACAACGACCGCGGAGCCAGCCGTTATCCCTTACTTCTTAGCTCGCTTGCAATATGCAATATTCTGTGGCCCTGATTAAAGATTGTGTTTACTGGCTCTGTCCCACTTCTATCCACCTCTTCACTGAGACAGACATTGAACGCCGCACTGAACGACATTTCCGCTATGTCAAGGCACATACTGAGTGCAATTATTAGTTCATGTGCAAAGAAAAGGAAGTTCGATTGAAGACCATAACAATTATTTGCACCCTGACGTGCTTATATATATTATATATATTTTTTATAATTTTTATCCCACAGGATTTTTTTTTTCCCAAAATGGGATTTTGTAACCCATTTTTCACCCAGTGCCAATTGCCTAACGGCCTAACCTGTAATCCTGGTTTCTGCTCTCCCTCTGCCACGCCTGGGGAGCCCCGGCTGGCCAGGGGGAGGTGGTATAGAAACCAGGACTACTGCATGTTTTTGTGAGGTTATCTACCCTAGGAGACACGGGGAGAACATGCAAACTCCACACAGAAAGGCCCTTTTGCCAAACCCACCCAGGGTGTGGGCGCTGATGACGCGGAAGAGGAAACACGCCCCCAGCGCCCACAGTGTCCCCCGGCGGAAATCGAACCCAGGACCTTCTAGCTGTGAGTCGACAGTGCTAACAACTGCGCCTACGTGCCCCCAATTATATTTTGAGGTCGCATAGATAATATTTCAGGTGTAAAAGCAATTTTGAGCCCTGTCACTGCAATCACAAGACAGCCAACCTCACTGTTGACTCTAAATAAACGTCTGGCTATAGGATCAGGGATCAGGGCAGTAGAGCACAATAGCAGCAGTCACACTGGAACTATCCCCGCTGTTAAAAGCCATACGTTGAGCCACAGTCAGGGGCGTCACAAGGGGGGGTGGAAGAATTATTTTATACTATTGAAAAATAGCAGATATACAAGCGGTGCCGCGCTGCAAGCTTGTAGATCTGCTATTTTTGAAAAGTCGTGAAAATGTCTGCAAATCTTTGAATATAATGTATTTTTCAAGCAAACATTTGTAACTCAAATTTTGCTTCTGGGGGGGTCCCTGGAACTAAATATTTTGAGATGAGAGTCCGTGGCCAAATACATATAATTTTGGGGGTCCTTCACAAAGACATAGGTTTTTCGACAAAAAAAAACCTTAGAAGGATTTGAAATATTCAAAGACTTGCACAAATTTTTCACGATTTTTCAATAGTTGAAGCACAAAATAATGCGTAATGAAGAACATTCATGGGGGGCCCACAGTGAATCCTTGTACCCAGGGCCCAGAATTTGGTGCGACGCCCCTGGCCACAGTGACCTCTGTAGGGACACACACATACCTTTCTGCTTCTCCCATGCGTCCCACTTGGCCTTCCCAGTGAAATCCAGCATCCCAGGACGAGCTTCAGAGATGAAACAGACGATTTAGTCAATAAAGTACTGGATGCTTGATGCTGTTGTTATTGTCAAGATCATTTAAGAAGCCTATGGCTGAAACATACTACTACAGGTGGAAATCATTAGGCTTTGTTAAGACTATTATGGCAACTAGTCTCCTGAAGACATCAGATGGCAGAGAAGCAGAAGTCTGGTTAGCTCATATACTATTTAATCACAATGTCCCCGGTATGATTCCCACTGACCAGTATCATATCAAGTTAGATGCATGCAACCATGCAGTAACAATTTCACTCATGGAAATCTGAGTGTATGTGTGTGTGTGTGTGTGTGTGTGTGTGTGTGTGTGTGGGGGGGGGGGGGGGGGGGAGACAGTACCAGTGTTGACGTCTCCCACAGTGCCTTGTTTGAACAGGGAATAGACCCTCAGCATCTCCGCATCTGCTGGCTTAGATTTCAGCTGCTTCACCTCGTCGGCTGCTGCGTCGAATTTTGTCTTCAGAGGAGTTGATAACAATAAGATTACGATTACGTCAGGATTATGTCATAAACCAACAACGAGGCAACTACAGTATAGCAGTCTAAACATGAATTGATGACACAACTGCAAACAACAGAGTTCAAAGGAAGGTTTGCACTTTGCACATAGATTTTTGATAGTCGAGGAAAATGATAAGTGGTTCCAAAACTGAACTTTGTTCTGGGTGTGGCTACTACACTAATCTGGCCGGTGCCTGACTAGCTATGGCCTAGAAACCTCTCATTCTTTGTGGGAGTGTGTGTGTGTGTGTGTGTGTGTGTGTGTGTGTGTGTGTGTGTGTGTGTGTGTGTGTGTGTGTGTGTGTGGGGGGGGGGGGGGGGGGGGGTTCTTCAGTCTTGTACTAGTGGAATATAATATATATGAAAAGGAGCAGATGGTCTGCCAATACGTGCCACAATGAGCCTGATTCAGCTGAACCCCTTTTCAGAGCAAAACCTTACTGGTGGTGCTGAACTGGGCCAACTGGGCCAGAGGGGAAAGGACTTGAATACAATCAATTAATGCTGCCTGAAAATAGTATAGAGCGGGATAAAGTCAGGATTGCAATGCCATTTTAAGCCTAAAATGATATTACAGATATTATCACGCTTTTTATTTTTTTATTTGTATTACTGTGTTAGTAGTACTAGTTGGTCTAAAAGTTGGAACTATTGTGAGGCACTTTGGAGTGTAATTACAGTGTAATTACTGAGTGTAATTAAAGTGTATTTTACTGGGACATGTCAAGTGTATAACCAGAAGTATAACTAGTACTAACTGAAATATCACATGCTATAGCTACTTAACAATTTAGTCCTGGGGGAGGAGCCTTTTATTATATTTAATGAAATGAAAGAAATGATAAGACCCAGGCCAGAATGTTGCAATGTGTGTTAGGAAATTGCAACAATCCCATGCAACAGCAACCCCTAATCTGCTGGCTCCACAAAAGAAATGCAATCTCTTGTCTATTGAAGAGGGGCAGAGACCAAGTTGCACAAATACCTTCGTTTATTATTGATTGATTATTGATTAATGTAATACTTTATTATAAGTTCGTATAGGAAAAGCACAGCACAGGACGTTACAGTTCAGATGCAAGGTCTATTAATAGGATTTAAACCCAAGAAAGCACAATGGTCCTTTTGTAGTGTAAATCCATAGAAAACTGGGAACATGTATGCGGCTCAGCGGTAGTATATTATGTTGGGAAAGTAATGGAGGCTGAAAATCCATTCAGTCATTCATTATGCACGCCACATTGGATGTGTTCGTTTGTGTTCAAGTGTATTCCCATATAGGCACATGTGTGCATACATTCCAGAGTCACGTTATGGTGCAATGTCGATTACTCAAAGAAAAAAGACCCACCACACCCTAAAATAAAATACCTTATGATTATCAGATGCGCAGCATCTATACATTGTTTTAACCCAGAATAAGATAGATCATCAAGTCCACGATCAAATACAACTGCGCGATGTGCACTGATCTTTAGGCTTCTGTAGTTGTCCGGGAAACAATGCACACTGTCGCCTAGTTGGCTAGTTCACCAGAGGACAAACCGGGCCTGTCATAGCGTATCACCCTGCGAGTGGAGTGGAGCCGAAATAGCGGTTTGCTGGCAGTGGTGGTAAATGCATTATAGCTGTGTTGCTATTAAGCGATTCCCACACCCATGTCTGAATATAATATGATGTAATAATGTAATGTTACAGGTTCAATACATACCTTAGTGTCAGCCATGATAACGGATTCTTAAGCGACTTCGTCCACTGTTCAAAAGACACTACAGACCACTGAAAGGGAAATTCAGCGCAGCAGCACCCCAGAGATACGCCCCCTAATCGTCCTCTCATTGGTCCATTCCTAGGATTGACATCATGTTAGACCAGTCATTGGCTGACGTGATATCTGCAGCCAATCGGAACGGCAGAATCCGGAACGTTATAGGTCACTACCGCAATTGGGGTAAGGGGTCACTCGCAGTCATACAGTCAGTGACATGATGATGATGATGATGATGATGTGTCTGAATCAGACAGTCTGATGATGATCTGATGATCTTTTGATCAGTGACAGTGTGGGTTTACATCCATAGTGTGGGACCTCCATCCATATGGGGATTGTCTTGGGGACATCTTCAGGCCAGGGTGTTCCAGGGAGAATAAATACTTTAAAGGAGTAGTTCACCACCAAAATAACTTTTCTTCCCAATGGCAAATGGCATGGCGTGAGAAATCAATGCGGGGTGGGGACCCCCCATTGATTTCTCACGCCATGCCATTTTGTTTTTGTCGCATTCCTAATCCTAGGACAATAATTTGATTACAATGAATTTACCCCCAGATGGGGACCCAAATCAAAATGTTGTCTTAGGAATGCTACAAAAAAATATAATAATAATATAATAATAATACAAAGGAAAAAAATATATATTTTTTAAGTATTATTGAACTCAAGTCTCCATGGCGTGAGAGAGAAATCAATAGAAAAAAAGTCATTTTGGGGGTGAACTACTCCTTTAACCATAAATCAAATTACATTTTCTATCAATTATTTGCAAGTATGAATCAATGGAACTATAAGTACTTGAATGTGTTATGCGTCATAATCTTATAATCTCATAATCTTATAATATAAAACCATATTATGGTCATAATGCAATAATCGATGTGCTCGACCATCGACACATTTGGTCTGAAAAAAGAAACAACAACAAAAAAACAAAAAACGGTGCGATTGTTTGCTCATGTCTGATCAAACCCCGGAAGTGTTAGTTAACAGTTCCACATATGACAATGAAGTTTCTAATCAGTGGTGTTTGAACTCACCAGGGTTGCATTAGTTTGGTTTCATATTTGCAGTGTTTAGAGTGGGTTTTGTCATGGCTGGTGAGGTTATAGTGACTGTGCGCCTTGTCCGGTCCTTCGAGCACAGGAACTTCAAACCAGTTGTGTTCCGTGATGTGAATCTAGACCAGAGGGTGGAGGAGTTTATCCAGCTGGTGAAGCATGGTGAGTACAGTGTTTCACAAACATTTCAGGCCGCGAACCCCCAAAATAATCATATTTTAACTGGGGACCCCCTACCTTGACCTGACGACGAGCACTAAGAGTTGAGGCATTACATTTACACGGTTCTTTTGTGAAAATAGCAGATCTACATGCTCACTATTTTCACAATTTCTGACACTAATATTTGACTATTGGGCCAATGTTTAATTTGTCATTTTAGAGGTATTAAAAAGTCCTTAAATTGTCACTTTAGAAATGTTGGTTTGTTTACTGTTGAGTGAAAAAACTAAATAATTTGGGGACCCCCTGGGGGTCCCGACTTACAGGATGAGAACCAGTGGACTACAGAACCTGTGGTGGGAAAATAACTCAAATGTTTTACTTGAGTAAAAGTATCAATACTTAAATGTAGAAATACTCTCTTACAAGTATTAGTCCGGATTTCACAAAAAGTATACAAAAGTATTGGCATCAAAATGTACTTAGTAGTACCAAAAGTAAAAGTATAATGAAGAATGTCCCATTTCAAGTTTTCAAATGCATACAAATCTTTTGAAAATAGCAGATCTACAAGCTCGCATTGTGAGCTTGTAGATCTGCAAAGTAACTAGTAACTAAAATTCTCAAATAAATGTAGTGGAGTAAAAAGTACAATATTTGGGTCCCAGACGTAGTGGAGATTGTGGAGTAGAAGTAAAAGTAAGACATTGGAAATCCTCAAGTTAAGTACAAATACCACAAAATTGTACTTATAGAACATAGTAAATGTACTTAGTTACTTTACACCACTGAAGGTGAGTACGCAACAGTTTATTGTAGCCTTGCCTAAAAGCACAGCTCCACAACAAGCATTGGTGACACTGGACACAGTATTAGTGCTGTAGTGCACTGGTTCAAAGTTTGGGAAATGGGAACCTCTGTACAAACAAATATTGTACTATCCACTACATTTCTAGGAAGGGACTCTTGTTGGGAACCAAAATATATTGTGAATTATAAGGCATCACTACTAGCTCACTTACTTACTCACTTTCTTTTTCTTTTTTCTTTCTTGTATTACTTTGTTGTGCGTAAATGTTCTACATTTCCATATGCATTGACTACATCTCAGAGCAAATATTCTACTTTTAAAATAACAGTATTTTCTTCAGAGATAAAGTGGATAAATGTTCTCCAATACAGTTATATGACAGCATTACTAGTCGATGTGCTACCCAGCAGCACATCAGAATATTTCACTTGAGTACCACTAGGTTGTAGCAAATCGTGAATAATTGACTTGCATTCTTCCAGATATTTCTACAAGAGCAGGACTTCCACCGCCTTTCAAGACATTTGGTTACGGTATGTTTTTATTGCCTGAAATGTTGAAGCCATTTTATAATGTTTTTCGCAGTCCGAAGTCCAGTGGTGTGTTTAGATTCAAGCAGCGGCTCTATAAGACACCAGTATGTTCCTCCTGGAGGTTCACAGCAAAACCAGATTTTCTTTTTAGTACATTGTTTCTTATTGCGTGGCTATTTGATTTCTCCTAGAGATGTCCCTTTAGATGTCTGTATTAAGTCAGATCTAAACACAACAACAGACCTCTCAGCTCAGGGGGTCCTTGGCCAGAATTGAATGTTCAAAGTATATTTCACTAGTGGGGCAGCAGTGGATCAGAGGTAGAGTGGCTGCTTCGATCCCGGGCTCCCCCAGGGTTGGTGTCGAAATGTCCTTGAGCAAGATGCTGAACCCCTAATTGCTCCCGATTAGCAGGTTGGTGCCTTGCATCATGGTTTCTCCTCCATTGGTGTATGAATGTGTGTGTGAATGTATAGCACAATCTCTGTAAAGCGCCTTGGATAAAGGCGCTATATAAATGCACTGTTTACCATTTGTATTTCATTTAAGGGTCTAAACAGAAAATGAGTCATAGAGCTAAATTCTAACAAGCGATGTTGTTGCTACAGTAAAACATCAGTGATGCGGTAGCGTTAGTTAGCTGCAGAGAACTTATTTCTTGAAACAGATGTATTGTCTCCCCCTCACCTTTAATGATTTAGTTGTTGGTCCGATTTTTTTCTTCCTTTTCAGACACTATGAAGATTATCCACCAAGCACATGGAGCCAAGGTATAATACACTAATACTGATCAGGGATACAGGAACACGTGTGTCTTTGAAGGCAACAGTAAAAATTAAAATGCTTATATTGTAAAGATTATCTTAATGGAATGGAATAGAATAGAGGACTGCAGTGTAGTTATCAGTCTCAATAAACATTCATACATTTTATGTTAGTAAAATTATTAATCTTTTTGACTGCAGTTAAAAAAAATGTTTATATGAAATGATGCCCCAGTTGAAGGCCATGCTGTTTTCTAGCTAATTACAGTATGAACAAGCCAGCTGAGATGATGCCCTTGAAAACAGAACTGCACTGTAACATTCGGGTGGAACTACTGTATGTTTCTGTTCTGTGTGCAGACGAACGAGCTAGTGATGAGCATGGAAGATGATGACCAGCTTATTCTGCAAGATGGTCTGACCCTCAGAACTGCTGGTGTTGGTACGAGCTCACCTCATTTAAATGCACACAACTGCTACAAATATGAAGATGGCTCTGGTTGATGCAACCAATCTTAATATTGGATACAGAGGGCAAAAGCATCCAAACTGTAAAGCGCTCGGTACAGCCCCCTCAGTTTGGTCCACATGCAAACTACCCATATCAAGGTCAAGGTAAACTTTATTTGTCCACAAGGGAAATTTGTCTTGAGCTTTCACCCCTGCTACAGCCACACACAAAACATCATTAACAAAATACATAATAGAAATACAAACACACAACATTACACAAGTGCACAGTAATTAATCAATACTCTCAGTCAGTGCTGTTTCATAGCCTCGTTCAACAATTTAGTGGACACGGGTACAAATGCTTTTTTAAACCTGATGTACTTCCACTTAGGTTCACTGTACCTTCTCCCAGAAGGAAGAAGTACAAACCTTCCATGTAGCACATGGTTAGCATCGCCGACTATTTTCTGAGCCTGCCTTTGTGCCACCTGCTCATAAATAAACTGCAGAGAGGGAAGTCGTCTTATAATTACCCCTATAATCTTCCCTGCAGTCTGAACCAATCTCAACAATTTGGACCTCAGTTGCACTGAGAGATTACCGAACCAAAATGTAATGCCAAATCTAACCAGGCTCTCCAAGACCGCCCGGTAGAACACAAACATAAACCTTTGTTCTACACTGTGAACCCTCAGGCGGTGTAGGAAATGTAGTCTTTGCCACATGAGTATTCCAAGTTAGTGAATTGTCAATAGAAATGCCCAGGTATTTATATGAAGAAACCTGCAAGATGGCCGAGTATTATAGACCTGGGACCCTATTCATAACTATACATTTCAAGCCGGGAACCGCTTTTAGGGTTGTTGTTGCTATGTACAGTATATAACAACAGACCTTTTTTGTAAATGTTTGTGTGCAACTAAAGCCTACTTTCCCCTATAGTTTATGGGCCCATAGAGCCACGGTCTGCACCTCACCAACAAGTGTGCTTTCTTCTACTTCCAAATTTAGGAAAGGAAAATGGTACAATTGAAACATGAATTTACTTTAACTTAAGGTATCATCTATAGAATAAAATTCTGTCACATTTATATTTCAACAGCCTATTTTATATTTGCCGAAAATGTATACTATTTGTATAGCACAAAACAGTGCTTTCAAATTAATACAATGTGCTTTGACTTATATTGGAAACACAAAGAGTTTACCTTGCAGTTTAACACTATCATTGAGGCTGAGATTTCTGCCTAATTTTAACTGCACTGTTTTTGTGTTTGGTTTTGTTACAGCAAAGGAAACTGAGCTAGCCTTCTTCAGGAAAGAAGATTATGGACTTTATAAAGCAAATCCCCAAAAGAATTGGATGACACATTAGAAGGTTCTCAAAGGACACAGGGAAAACATCAAGCATGCCAGTCATTGAAAAAACAAAATAAGTGTCCTCATTTTCACATAGTTTATTTTATTTGTTCATTTGTTTAACATAACATCTTTATTTTGCGATTAATTGATTTATTCTGTGATTGTTGCTGTTGATTTGAAAAATAAATAGTGCTTACATTAAACATAATTGACTTTTTCTTAACATAAGGAATTTGTTACTTCACACACAAAATACTCTTTATTGTGCAAGTGCTGTATGATCACTCATTCAACCAGGTTGTGGATGAATTACATTTATTTATTCAAGATTGAAAGACGGGTGCATCAAGACAGAGGACATGGGTAAATAAAGCTCTGTTTAAACTACAGTAAATCGCACAATGGTGTCACCTGGCTAAAACGAACAGATGTTGTCTGCATGCGACACAATCGTGTGACGAGTATAAATTGAGCTTTACTCTGTTTTAGAGACACGGCTAGTGTGTGTGATTGATGCCTCCAACCGGCGGAAGCCACTAGTGTTCTACAAAGGAAAATTCTAATATTGGTCCTGACTTCATGATCACTGCAAAAAGAACTTGAGATCTAGATGTAAAACACCTGCACAGTGAAATAAACACTGGCCTTTTCTGTGTGCAGTCTAGTTGCTGTGGCTGTAAGAAAAATAAAGAGGAATGGTAATGTTGTAGATAGACCCATACTGTTTCACATTGTTATGTTATGAGACTCACTGCTAACTTCAAATGCAAATACGGTATATCCAAAGTATAGCATTGAATGAAAATCAAGGCACTGTGCGCATACTACATATTACTGTAAATGACTAAAATATCAAAGTGTATATACATTTAACTACTGTAAATGTTTTTTTCTTCCTTTTTTACATATTGCACTTTAACAAGTCCACTCAAGAAGACCTTTACCATATATTACCTTATTATATTACATTTCTGTGTCCATTTGCAGGTTTTTCTTTTGTACCACTTTCAAAGTGGTGTCCCTATTGTATGCATGTCATAGGCATTTTCACATAGGCAATAACATTTTCAGAAAATGTCAAACTTGGTTATTCATCCTCCAATGAGTTATATAGGGCTTATGGGGTGCTGTGTTTACCTCCAGCAGTGATTAGGTTCCACTCTTTAACTTTTTCAATGCCAGCCCATTTCAGTGTTTTTTTACGACCACAAGAAAACGCTGTTTACACACCTATCCGTTCTGTCCATTCTTTTCAGTACCCTGGGTGACGCTAAATTCCACCATAGTTCGACTCATACAACCATTCTAACAAAATGAGCAAATACCTACTTTTGCGTCGGGCGCTCCACGCACACGCTCCGTGCATGTGCTCTTACGGGTGAGGAGGAAAGTGTGTTTCTATTTATAATGCATTCTAACCAGAATCATAACAAGGCAGACCCAGAATGGATCGTGCACTTCCGCTCCGACTTGCGGGTGAGGAGGAAAGTGTGTTTCTATTTATAATGCATTCTAACCAGAATCATAACAAGGCAGACCCAGAATGGATCGTGCACTTCCGCGTTTTTGTTCAGTCACATGATCTGCCACTGGAGGGAGGCAAGTGTTTCGTATGAAACCCTTGTTTGTTAAATCGGCCAAAATAATGTATTTTGAGTTGTTTTATAACAAAAATAGCCTATTCTCGTCAACCTACGTCTGTGGCCTAGTTGCCTAATTAATAATTCTCGTCAATCTACCTCTGTGGCTTTTAAAGAGTTAACATTCATATTAAATTGTTCTAACTTGAAACACTGCTCAGTAGCATAAGGCAAGACAAATGTACAAGCAGAGTCAGAGACAGCATGCTGTAAGGAATAAACCTTGTGTCATAAAAAAAATTGAACCTCGGTTCTAGTTCTACTTTTTTTTTTCTAGAGTTATGAAATCTGTGTTCTAGATCTATACATTGTGTTCTAGATCTATACTTTCTATGTGCTTTGGTTCTATGTTTTTACGAATTCTGAATGTATGAATGATTTTATCTGGAGGGCCAAATTGTCATGTGACGCTTGACCAATCCTCAACGCTTCAAAAATGTTAAACACTTTCAACCAGGCGTCTCAGATTTGGGCAAACATTTTCAAAAAATCTCCCCAAATTATTTTTAATAATCAATTATTAAAAACAAAACTAGGTCTTAAGTGGTAAAAAAATTAAAGAAAGAAGGAGCCTAAAAATGGGAACACTCGGACGCAGTATTATCGCCACAGCAGGAGGTAGTTGTTAGATACAGCACTGTTTCTTGAAACATTACAACGGTATGTACAGGAAATGATTTACCCTGATTTAACTTCCTGGTAACACTTGACAGTGGCCATAACCTAGTGCATTGACTTGTAAATGTATTTGTGTAGAAGTAGCAGTATTGTACAACAATACTGTTCACCTACTTAATGAAAACTATTTACTGTGTTGTTACACATTTGTACTTCCAATAATTGCAATTTTCCACTGGTTAATACACTAGTTTAAACCATTTGAAAGGTGTTGGAAACTTTGTTCAACTGAATCTTATTTACTTAAAGGACAACTTTGTTTTTTTACAACAAGGGTTCATATTTTAGATTGTAATTAGAGAAAAGAAAAAGTGAGTGTTAAAATGTTTTCATTTGCTTCGTTCTATTGTTTTGTCGTGTTTACCGTGCTAAAATCTGGGGCATGTGTACGCATGGGGTCATGCGTACAAGTGGCTAAATATGTCTTTTTAGACACAATAAGCCAGCAGTTTCTTTGTTGCTATTTACAGTAACACTTCTAGCCTCCATCCAACCATGAAAGGTTGCGTTGTATCTTGGTAATGGGCTTATTCTGTGTAAAATGACATATTTAGCCACGTGTACGCATGCCCCCAACCACTGAAATAAGAATCTCTAAAACAATAGAAAGAAGTAAATTAAATAATTTTAACACTCATCTTTTATATTCTTTAATTATAATCTAAAATATGAACCCTTGTTGTAAAAACTAAAGTTGTCCTTTAAGTACACCCAATAGCACCAGCTACTGCATGAGGATGATTCAAATATTGTTTAGTACAACAATTATCTACTTGAATTTCAGATATCTTCCTGTGCTAGATGTAGGTTTTCTGGCACGTATTTGTTTACACACCATCCATTTGTTTTAGTAAGCTACACAGCCCTCAAAAGGGCAAAATATTTAACATTCATAGGGACAATCCCTGCCACGTCTTTATGATGGGATCAAGACAGTAGAGTGGCCTGTCATGCTTGGAAAATGGTTTAGGGTTATGATAATCATACCAATATGAATGTTGTCACCTTGTATAAATTAAATACCCTCCACTACCATTTAGAAATGAGGCCTACATGCCCACTCCTCACACAATCATGACAGGCCTCTACTTGACAATTACGGTACAATTTAGGCATTTAGCAGACGCAAGCAGAGCAAGAGCGGATGGCAGGAACCCTAGTTAACAGTGTTGTCAAGGTTGCTAGGATACCAGCTGACATCAAACTTAGCCTACCCCAATCTGGCAAGCCATCGTCAAAGAAAGGGGAATGCTCACTCGGTCTGTCCCTCTTCCTTTGAGTGGCTACAGACTCTGTGTCGAGAGAATGAGCCTACCCTAACCTACCGCCAGGGGTGTCGCACCAAATTCTGGGCCCTGGGTACAAGGATTCACTTCAATTATTTTGTGCTTTAACTATTGAAAAATCTTGAAAATGTGTGCCTTTGAATATTTATTTTTCTTTTTTTGGGGGGAAAAAAATATGTTTCTACTTCAGTGGTGCTCAAACCTTTTCATGTGAAGGACCCCCAAAATGATATGTATTTAGCCACGGACCCCCATCTCAAAATAATTTGTTCCAGGGACCCCCCAGAAGCTAAATTTGAAGATTCGCACACATTTTCATGACTTTTTCAAAAATAGCAGATCTACAAGCTCGCAGCGCGGCACTGAGCTTGTAGATCTGCTATTTCTCAATAGCTAAAGTATATAAAATAATTAAGGCCCCTCCACCTTGGGCCCTAGTAACCCAGTCCCACCTTTCCCCCCCTTGTGACGCCCCTGCATACCATCTTCAGTCTTCATCCTCATTGGCAGCTCCTCACACATCACTGAAGTTCTGAGGCGGATTCCCATTGGCTGTCTCTGTCTGGCAGGTCTTCGGTGGGCGGTGCCGCGAGCTCTCCCAGCCCCTGCGGATCTTGGCCAGTCTGAGCGCCAGGCAGGGCAGCACCAGGAGGAGCCGACCCACCAGAACCACGCAGGGCACGATGAGCGCCAGGAGATAGGCGGGTGGTAAGTAGTAAGCGTAGGACCAGGGGAAAAAGGCAAAGTCCCAGCCGAAGAAGAGAGTGTGCATGATGGAGAATGTCAAGGCTACGTATCCCAGGCCTGACTGGTGAGACAGAAAGAAGGGGAAAGTTTATATGCAAAGACTGTTTGTTAGCACGTCATTTGTCGTGTGGCATAATACAGTAAACTCTTCGGTTAATTCACTAAGTCACTGAGTGTATAAAGATTTTGCAACAGCAACAGCTAGAAATGTTAGAAACCTTGGCTTCCCATGTGTTAAATAGGTAACTTGCACGCTACTTGCACTGTATATACAGTATATTGTTTCATAGAGTTGTGCATCTATGAACATTGCTGTAATGAATGCAACTGTAACATACTTACCTGGACAAAAGTAAACTCCCTCCAATTGAGGGCATTTCCCACTGAGGGTAGAGAGGTGACGGCAAGCAAAGTGAGAACTCCAAATCCCAGAATGCCACAGGACAGGTAGAGGTCTGACCTCCAGACCTGCTTCTCCTCCCAGGAGTTCTCAACACCAGCTTTCACCTGAAAGTGAAAGGAAAGAGTTGACAAGCAAAACAACAAAGAAATTTAAATATTAGAGCAGATTCTCAAAGTATGAAGTCATGAGCAGAAATCTGTTATTCATAACAAAACATGACGTACAGTATATGGAAGCAGGAGAATTAAAATGCCCTTAGGATTTAAGTCCTAATGGCACCCAGGGCAATGTAATATAAGAGAGAAAGGTATCTGCAATAAAGCAGACAGCCCGCAACACTCCAAGTTAGATGAAGGCTTTTAGGTGCACAGCTCAAAATAGCATATGAGAAAGAAGTAGTCGCCAGACGCCAGCACTCAAGGAATCTCCTTTTTACATGATTTTATTCACCTCAATGATACAACGCTGAAGAAGACCGAAGGGTCGAAACGCGTCCGTTGACTCTGTCCATTGAGGTAAATAAAATCATGTAGAAAGGAGATTCCTTGAGTGCTGGCGACTACTTCTTTCTCATACAATATAATATAATGCATCAAAAGTTAAACGGGTCCTGTGAAAAGTACATTGGTACACACAGTCATTTCTACCAGTGTAAGAAACATTGTAAATTGGAAGACTAATCATAATTAATAAAATGTATAATAATTGATGTAATCAAACCGAATTCATCAAAAGTAATACGTAAATCTTTCCTACTAATGATCCATGTCTAATATGCATCACAAATTCCACCATCAATCAAAAAGGGTATGAATCTGTATGCATTTCACTTTGCTATGTTCTGATTCATGAATAATGCAGTATGGGAAAGAAAAGAAGTAAAGTAGAAAGAGCTCCCAGAAGTTACAGCCGCCCAGCATGGTGCAGAGGATATTAGAGAGACGAGAACACATCACAAACATCTAATGAGCAAAGTCACACTTTAGTCACACTTTACTCTCTGCATTTGTTTGTGCATCAACTTGTGAAAAACTCATGGTGTGAAAGCAATCGACAGAGGTCCCAAACACATAATGCTGGGCAAGCACTGTAACGAACATGGAGATACAAATCCCTGCCACCTGACAGCACTGAAAATGAATGTTAACATGTGTCTTCATTTGATACACGTATTCATCATTACATGGAACTATGTCATGGTGGTTATAGCCGATCTACATGCTCACAACGCCTCGCAACGCGAGGCGTTGTGAGCATGTAGATCTGCTATTTTCACAATTTCTGCCTCTAATATTTGACAATTTGGCCAATGTTTCAGAGGTATTAACAAAATCAATAACCAAAGACAATGCACAGCTAATTTTTCCAGGACCTTCCAGGACCCTTGATCAATTCCAAAACTTTTCCAGTACTGGAAAAATATTTTTCTAATTTCAAAATATTTCCAGGAATTTCATGACCGTGGGAACCCTGTAATTAGCATGCTCATTCAATCCCTTAACGCAATGTCGCGCACTCTCCCACCTGTCGGTAGGCTGCATTGAGCAGTCTGTATCCAGCAGCTCTCCGTAGCGTCAGACACATACTGTAGACGGCATGGAGGCCAGCACACAGGAAGCTCAGCAAGCCTAGCTGCTTACGGCCACACATCCACAAGTCTAGCCAGTTAGGGAACCGCTTATACTTGGTTCCCCTTCCCAGCTGGACAATGGCAGCCAATAGACCTGTAGAAGAAAGAAATAATACTTGTATTACTTACAGGGTTCCCACACATCTTTACCAATTAATTTCCCAAACTTTTCCAAAACCTTTCCAGAATATTTAACCCGATTTACAGGACTATATAACAATAATTCAGCTCAATAACGAGTCGCTTACTCCTATGTGCAATGGCCAAATACAGGCAGTGTATGCCAGTGGTTCTCAACCTTTTCAGGCCGTGACCCCCGAAATAATCATATTTGAACTGGGGACCCCGGCACCCTGACAAGCACTAAGAGTAGAGGAATTTCTTTTAACATAGTTTTATTGTGAAAATAGCCGATCTACATGCTCACAACGCCTCGCAAGCATGTAGATCGGCTATTTTCACAATTTCTGCCTCTGATATTTGACAATTTGGCCAATGTTGAATTTGTCGTTTCAGAGGTATTAACAAAATCAATAACCAAAGACAATGCAAAGCTATTTTTTCCAGGACCTTCCAGGACCCATGATCAATTCCAAAACTTTTCCAGTACTGGAAAAATATCTTTCTAATTACAAAATATTTCCAGGAATTTCATGACCGTGGGAACCCTGTACTTATTACAGCATAACTTACAATGGGTGAGCAGATAGGTGCATTATGCAGTGTGAACACATCCATTTGGGAATTAAAGTGTCAACTTGTTAAAAGTGAAGATTGTCGGTTTTGGTGGATTTGGCGACACCTGCTGTGACTGGTGGTCTCATCAATTTTGCTTTCATAATCATCATCAGCGCCTAGTCATGGTGAGTGAGTTATGAATTGATACAGCACCAAACAAACCACTACGGTTAACTGAGAAGCGCATAGTGTTATTCGTTCAGTTTTATTTAGATGTTAACAGTATATTTATCAATAAGACGATTAATTCAAAAAAGCATCCCAGATAGCAGATATACAAGCTCACAGGGCGGCACCGAGTGCAGCGCTATGAGCTTATAGATCTGCTATTTTTTGAAAAATCATGAAAATGTGTGCAAATCTTTGAAGATACATATTTTTTAAGCAAACATTTGTAACTCAAATCTTTGCTGGTCCCTGATACATAATATTTGAAATGGGGTCGTGGCCATAAATATAATTATGGGGGGTCCTTGATTTTAAAAAGTTTGAGAACCACTGATATAGAAACATAGGTTTTTCAGAAAACAATTATGATTTAGAAGACATTTGTAGAATGGGACTCTTAAACCCCTGGGCTTAAGAATGGTCTTAGTACCTGGCAGATACACAAGTGCCAGTGTCACCAGGGCGACCGAGGGCAGAGCCTCGTTCACCGTCTCCAGCGGAAGCTTGTAGAAGTTGTTCTGGCCGTGGGCGAGGTACGGCATCAGCACGCCCTTCAGGAAGTTGTAGCCGTAGAAGAAGAGGAAGAGGAGGAAGGTGGCGAGGATGGGGCCTCCCCAGGAGGGGAAGAGCTGGAGGGGAGCTTCCTCGATGCCCTTGGACGCTGCCAGGCCGCCCAGGTCCACGGGGCTGAAGCCCATGCGGCGGGCCAGCTGGAGGACCGCGGCTTTGGAGTCAGAACAGTCGCCACAGATCAAGACCTGGAGAGGCACACAGACGCATCTCGTCGTTATCTCTTGAATTATACAAAAAAATGAAGATAAGCAAAGAGAATTCAACTCTGCTGTGATGCCAAGTAGTTCCAGACTGCCCTACAAAGGCAGAGTGCAGTAACTACATACAGGAATTTCACTGAAAATGGGTTTAAAAGTGTTACAGCTGATCAGCCAAATGAGATAAAGGCATTTAAGTGATATTACACTGATTGTATATCTTTTCTTGAGCTAATTGCTCATCCCCCAATATCATGAAGGCTAATTTGACCTTTGGGCGACACAAATAAGTCGGTGTGTCTGAAAACGTAGTTACTGCACTCTGCCTTTGTAGGGCAGTAGTTAGATAAACTAATAAGATAAAAATTAGATAAAAATTACCTTTAATGCAGGTGGTCTGGAATGATTAACATATACTATATTGGCTCAGTATACTTGACATTAGTGCATTAATTTTCCAGAGCCTACCGTGGTTTGGTTTATTCTTGAGGAAGCTACTGCTTTCAACACATTTACTCCATTATTCAGGTATGTTCGGTAATATGTATATGACTTTGGAAACAATGTCAATAAAGTGAGAAAATGGTCTAATATGGCTGAAGCTGTGAATAGATAATGACATATACTGATGTGGTACACCAATAATAGCAGATCTACAAGTTTCAATGCATCACAACTAAAGTCCAGGTGTTGGGAGCTTGTAGATCGCCATTTGTGATGCACGACACGGTGCACAGCCATGTTCAACCCATTAAAACTGGGAAAGCATGCGTGTCATTAATTTTAGATTTCTGCGTTGGCTATTCAAAAATAGCAGATGCAAAAGCTCACAGCGCCTCAATCGTGCCATGCTTACGATATTATCGCGATAATCAAAATCCATTGTCCTGGGGCGGAACATTTGCTAAAAAATAGCAGATCTGCTATTTTTTGGCAAAGACATTTGATAGAGAGATATGCAGCTCGGCAAATAAAAGGTAAATTGATCCCAGTGCATGACGGGAGGACGATATCACGATAAATTAAATCTCCAATACGATATGATTTTTATTATGATGATATTTTTATCACAATAAACGATAATATCGCTTATCGTCCCATCCTCACCTGCCTGCTCCCATCGTTGGCGCCGGTCTGCAGGGCCCAGGCCGAGATGACGTTGAAGCCCTTCACCACTCTGCTCCGAGGGAACAGCTCGGCCAGCCTCTCTGCGTTGGACGGCCCCGCGCCGTTCAGGCTGACCGCATTGCTCACGTCCACCAGCACCTTCCCCCAGTGGCGCAAAATGTAGATGTTTTACTTAGGTAAAAGTATCAATACTGCAATTCAGTAAAAATAATAGCCCCCTTAACTTAAGTCACATCTGCCCATGAAAGATTGTGGTGCATCTTGGGAATGGGCTTATTGTGTCTAAAAAAGATACATTTAGCCACCTACACGCATGCCCCCAACCACTGAAATCAAAGTAATTAAAATGGCTAAAACGATAGAAAGGAGTACATGAAAACAGTTTAACACTCATCTTTTCTTTTCTCTAATTACAATCTAAAATATGAACCCTTGTTGTGAAAAAACAAAGTTGGCCTGTAAGTTAATGTGCTTCACACCACTGACCTTCCCGGCCAGCACGTCCCTCAACCCCGCCAGGCTGTGGTAGTGCTCCGGGTAGAGCGCGGTGAACACCAGCCGGTCTGCCGCGGCCACGGCCTCGCCCTGCGACCGCAGCTCCACCCCGTCGGGGAACAGCCCCGCAGCGATGCGGCTCGGGTCGCGGCTCCCCACCGCCACCCTGAAGCCGGAGGCCAGCAGCCGGATGGCCAAGGAGCGAGAGTAGTCCCCAGAGCCCAGGATGCCGATCACGGGGCCTCCCGGGCCACCCAGTGGGGGCTCAGAGACGTCAGAGTCGGAGGCTGCCAGCAGGGGAGTCTTCATGTTACCCTCCTGAGACATGGCTCTCCTGTGGCGTGGCGCTACAAGTGGAGAAGTGTCCTCGTTAGGGCGTCCTTTTTGTCATTATGAACATTGGAACATACAGTATAAAGCAAAAGGACCTTTTATGCTGCGTTCGAACCTGGATAGTTTGAGCAGATAACATACAGAGTGAATGCAAAAACGAGACACCGCACGACCGGGTGCGGCACAAATGACGCGAACGGTCGCTCTCTGTATCTTCTCCCCAGTTGAAAAAATCCAAGTGAAGAGACCTTAGCTTCCCCCCGGCTCCACCCATCGCGTCCTGACAGCCAAACGGCGTTGATGTTGTCCAGAGACACGGAAAGGTTTTGGGTGTTTGGTTTTGGGACTCCCTTTTTTCCAGGTGTTTCGCCTTGATTCTGACGTGCATATATATTATTTCCAACGCTGACCAGCGCGACCAAAGAGAAGCAATAGACGCGACTAGAAAAGAAGAAATAGCTTCAGGTTTGAAAGCAGCATTAGGCATCGTAAACAAAAAAATCACACCTGTGTGAACTGAGCGGTGGTCGTGGAGGCTACGCAACAGCACTACTGTGTGTGTGTGTGTGTGTGTGTGTGTGTGTGTGTGTGTGTGTGTGTGTGTGTGTGTGTGTGTGTGTGTGTGTGTGTGTGAGAGAGAGAGAGAAGGTGAGTGGTTCAAACCCTGCCTAAGCCGACGTCAGCAAGGGGGAGAAGACGACAGCCAGCCCCATGGCTTCCCCTAAGTAACAAGAAATCTTGTGAAATAAAATGTTGTCAACCAATCATCAAGGATGATGATACACGAAAGAAGAAGAGAGAGAGAGAGAGAGGGAGTGTGTGTGTAGTAGAGGTCTTCGGACCTGCCCAAGATCCGAAATTACCCGCGATCCGACCCGCCCCGAGCCGGGTAACGGGGCCATTTCCGAGCATTTACCGGCCGGGGCCAGGGCTGTCTGCCCCCGGTTCCTGTTACCCGAGTGGAGCCGAGTCAGGCCGAGATTGAATGAAAGAGAACGCAACAACTGCACCAAATAGATAACGCCACACGATGGCACTAAGATGCAGCATGTAATCTGATGCATTGGTTGTGTGTGAGAAGTTTAGAACTCACTCACAGTCACAACAACACTGTATCAGTTGGATTGTTATTATTATCAAAGATTGTTGATATTAACGTTACGTTTTGGTTAATGGTTTACAATGGAGTTGTCATTGCGTGTTGTCATGCTCTGCAGAGCAAAATGGACACTCAAAGCAGAAAGATATAATGAACAACACATGCGACAGAAAACGATAGCATTAGCATTGGCTAGCCAAAGAAGAAGGAATAAAAACATGGATTTATTTGTATTTACAAACTGTCCGCATTGACTTACTGGTCTGGGAAAAGATCATTTTTTGACGAGAGGCACAGCCGCTGACAGCAACAGCAGCAGCTGCAACCATGGCTTGGCGACGTCGTTAGGTAAGAAAGATGTCTCATACAACTCTATAATAACGTTGGCATTCTTTCATTTCGGGGCCACAGGTTCGGGTCTCGGATCTCTCGTTCTGCTCGGGTATCGGATCTAATTTTTCTAATAACAGACGGGGCCGTTCGGATCGGATCCATCATGTCTCGGGGCTGCTCGGGTAACGGTTCTCAAATTCCAAATGATAGACGGGGCCATATGGGTCCGGGTCCATTTCCCCTGGGTCCTTTTGGGTTCGTGTAGTTCAAATTGGACCCGTGAAGACCTCTAGTGTGTAGGCCTATTGCAGTTGATGCTCAGGCTAGACTCAGCAGCACCCTCTCTGGCCACCTGTGGTATTCAGGCTACATACACACATACATACATACACGGATACACACACGTCCATGCTGGAGCGGTCTACCACCGCTCAAAAATGTGCACGTCTGAAGAGTCTGAAGAGATGAGTCTATGACTATAAACTATGACTGTGGCGTGGACTTAAAATCATTGTTTTAATGATGGCCTTCCTGCCCTGGCACTTGGCCTTTGTGCCCTCAAAAATTTGACAACACCAAAGGCCAATTGGCCTTGCCCCTAAACTGACGAAATTCCAGGCCTGGATGGGACGATAAGCAATATTATCGTTTATCGTGATAAAAAACACGATAATCATATTGTGGAAATTTAATTTATCGTGATATCGTCCTCTGTCATGCGCTAGGATCAATTCACCTTTTATTTGCCTAGCTGCATATCTGGTACCATTAGCCCATCCCCTTGATTCCTAGCCTGGCTTCAGTGGCCTGTACATATAGTGTTTTTATAACTGCGATGATTTTTGAATGTCTTTTTTTTGCTTGCTATTTGTTACTGTATGTCCATGAATTGAATACCAAGGACTTCCGACGTAAACAAGACCGTAAAAGGACTTATTTGGGATGCGCCTACTTTACTACATTGTTTTATTGTATTGACTGACCATTTTTGTCTAATAAAATATTCAATCAATCAATCAAACCCTCTATTGGTAAAACGTACTTATAATATACGTACTTGATACAGTCTTCTTTTCACTCTCTATCAAATGTCTTTGCCAAAAAATAGCTGATCGCGTTGTGAGCTTGTAGATCTGCTATTTTTTGGAAAATGTTCTGCCCCAGAATAATGGATTTTGATTATCGCGATAATATCGTAAATCACAATTTATTTTGTCACAATCATCGTGATAAAGACATTTTTATATTGTCCCATCCCTAGACTGGACTCCTGTGAAATATTGTACCATCAATTAACAATTATAACAGCAGGAGGTGAATAACAGTTTCAACCTGGGCATTGTGATAGGAAAAAAAGAAAAGAAAATTCTATGTGATCACAAATGGCAAAATGAACAAAGCTCAATTTTTCTGAATAAAGTGATGGCTGATGATGATAGTGTGTGAATTTAAAAACCATTGTGGTGACACTTTTTGTGTTGTTTTCTTTATCACTTTACCACACATCTGGCAGGTCATTTGCATTTTTGAGCATCTGATCAAATGGCTGTTCTCTCCTTTTAGTGTTATTGACAATAACATTAGCTCTGGTCCATCGCTTTCACCTCCCGCATTGCTCCCGGTGAAGCTCTGACAGACCCGTCGGGAAACGCATGGACTCGAGATTGTCGGCCCCGCCGAGCGCTCAATACTAGTGAAAATAAACAAAACCGTTTCACTACTCACCAAACCAAAGGTCGTTTTGCGCTGTTGAAAGTCTATTCTCCGCGGTGGTGAACCCCTCAGCACCCCACCTACTCTGTAAAATACATTATTTTTGTCATGAAATAAAGTGCATCCAACTCGACCGCCGCTTATTTCCGGGTTGTGAACCATTGTATCTGTGGTGGCCGCTAGGTGGCTCGAGGTGGGTGCGTTTTTTTTCTTGACAAAAATAATGTATTTTACAGAGTAGGTGGGGTGCTGAGGGGTTCACCACCGCGGAGAATAGACTTTCAACAGCGCAAAACGACCTTTGGTTTGGTGAGTAGTGAAACGGTTTTGTTTATTTTCACTAGTATTGAGCGCTCGGCGGGGCCGACAATCTCGAGTCCATGCGTTTCCCGAAGGGTCTGTCAGAGCTTCACCGAGAGCAATGCGGGAGGTGAAAGCGATGGACCAGAGCTACAATAACATAGTGCACTGGTGTCAAAGAGCACATGTAGGCTATCCAAAGAGTTCAGCGAGTTTATTAGTGACAGTCCTAGAGTCCTATGTCTACTTTTACAGCTGCTAATATAAATTGACTAGTGGCTAAATAAGAAATACTACTTGTTGCTCTAATTTCCTACTGGACCATTGTATGGTGGTGAGGCATCAGCCTCTAGATTCAG
>NC_137829.1:34982738-34997738 GCF_963921795.1 Nannobrachium achirus
ATAGATACTGAATGGTCGTAACTCGTAAATCTCTTTGTTTCTTCTTACAAAGTTTAAGGGTGTGTGTACAAACTCCCTATTCTATTTTTATCTATTTCTCATGGTTTGGTCTCCCTCTCTCGTCGTGATGAGGAGACAATACTGAATTTCAAACTTTAACTTTTTTCGGTACAGTTGTTTTTGTCATTATTTGTTTGTCTGGACCCTATGAAGGGTCATTATTTGTTTAATACCCACTGTTGACCCAGGCAGTTTTTCTGTAGACCCAGTACAGTTATCCCCACTGTAGACCCAGGCAGAATCTCTGTATACCCAGTACAGTTGGATGTTATTTGTATTTGTAACTGGACCATATGAAATGGTCAGTATTTGTCAGTTTGTTACTGTTATCTGTTTATGTACCGATAATACTGTGTTTATTTGGGTCTCTCAGTTTCATGGCTTTGCGCCAAGCCATAGGAAAGTGAGGAACAATATTTTATCTTTAAGACTATGTTACTGACCAGTTCTGTTTTCTGTAATATTAAGTACTTTTAAGACATTTTAAAATGTCTCTGAGAAATTAAAGTTAAGATTTAAGATTAAGAATAACTAACTAAAATTATTGATGCCTAAATTAATTTAAACTGTTGTAACTTTAAGATTTTAGAACCTCTCATAGGACTATGGGTGTGTATTATACTATAATTTCATTTATTTGATGAATGGATTCTGTGAGAATGAGTTTGCCGTAGGCTACTGTATGTGTGAGGGTGTGCACGGATTTTTGGGGAAGTGCGTGTGCGTGGTGTTCTGAGAGAGTGTGTGGGTGTGCATGCCGGCGCCGCCCCCCCCTCCCTCATCTTGTCAACCCCCCCCCCCCCCCCCCAAACTCTGTGTCTCTGACCCAGTATGAGAGTGCGTGCGTGCGTGCACTTGTGTGTGTGCGTGTGTGTCACCGTGTATGTGAGAAACCACCTGGAGCCTTCAAGGTCAGATGGTCTGTGTGTGAGAGAATTGTTTTGGGAACATGTCTCTGTTTAGACGTTCCTTTCTCCTATTTTTCGTCAACATTCTAATTGTTTTCTGTCTATGGTATTTTGTTTTGGTTCTATCCTGTCTTGTTATGAATACATTTACTGTTAAAACTCCATTACCCACAATCCCTTGGTTGGGAACGTCACGTCCCCGGTTACCATAACAACCAAATTAGACCCCATTGTTGAGAAGGACACAAGGTCGCTTCTCGCCCCTGAGGCGTATTACTTATCACTGACTCCCCTGTGCCCAAGCTGCTACTGTACTGTACTGTAGTGTATGATTTAAAGCTACTGTACTGTACTGTAGTGTATGATTTAAAGCTCATTTCATTGATTTCAATAATTTAAATTATTTTATTATAACTGTTATGTCACAACTATAAGTTGTAACAAAAGGGGAGTGTTTAAGGATTCATTTTGATTTTAATTTCATTTTGATTTGATTTTAATTTATTTAATTTGGATTTCAGTGATTTAAGATTTATTTGAAACTTAATTTGAAATATTTCTGTTTACATGGGCTGACGGTGAGAGAGGAGGACCGCAGTGTGGGGAAGGAAGAATCGGGTCATCATCGAAAACCACCTGACTGATGGGGTGCAGACGAACCACGACCTGAGGCCAGGCCAGACCAGTGCACGAGCCAATCCACCGCAATCGGCACGATGTAAAAATCGTGCCTTGTCGGTGAGTTTTCTGTTGCACTGTTGTGATGCCATGTAGCACTACAAACGCTATACATGAAGAATTAAATTGTTATGAACAAATGACTGGCCAAGTCCTCTGCCCCGTATAGGAACTACCTGAGAAGAAAGAAGAGAGACCCAGAAGAACGACCCCACATCAACTGCATCCTGCGTCCTCCTCCCTCACGTCTCTACAATGCCCCACCACGTCGTCATCATCATCATCATCATCATCATCATCATCATCATCATCATCATCATCCTCATCATCATCATCATCGTCATCACCGTCATCATCGACTTTTTTTTAATTCATCTTTTATTACAGGTTTTCATTTTTCATTCTTTATTTTTATCTGTTTATTCAATTTTAATTCTGTCTTCATTTCATCTGTAAAAAACAATGAAATATTTTTATTTGGTGTCAAGTTTCTTTAACTTTAAGGATTTATTACAGTTCTCTTTTGAAAATTTGAATTTCTAAATATTATTAAAGTCTTCATATTCATATTATTATTATTACCCTGATAAAATGTTTAATATGGAGGTCATATGAACCTCATACAAAAATTAAAAGGATAGATTGATAAGATAAGAATTATGATACATAATTCTGGTTTGTGTATGACGCTCATATGACCATATAAGGTTATATATTATGAACTGAACTCACAGTATAGAGACCACATTTTGTGGATACTGTAAAGCTCAGGCTAATAGATTACAGGTCATAGTAACTTTGGTTGCCCCGACTGTAATCATGTTTTGATATACTGTGATACTATGATATAAGTCACGAGTGGTGGAAAATTACCAACACTACGTGTCACTTTCTTCCTGTTACTTCCTTGTTATGATATGGGAACGAATGAATAAGTTCCACGCTTCTTACTGTCATAAACTGTATGTCTTTATATACATGTTTTCCTCCATCTTGGAGGAGAGAGAGAATGCTCGACCTACCGTTAGGGTGGGGAGAGATTTAGAACTGTCTGTCTACCTTGTCTGTCTCTCCTCAATACAGCAATTTAAATATAGTCCTTTGGCTCGTCTCTTCTTATTTTAACTATGGATTTAGAGATCCATAATTTATTTATTACACATTATACAAATACAGGGATTCATATGCTAGGCTTGCTTGACCATAGAGATATAGTTGATATTGTCTAATGCCCCCTCTTTCACTACAGCAGGGCCACTGTAGAGAGTCAGCAGCATCTTCAAGTTTCTCTGTCTCCACACCACCAAGGAGCTCTCCTGGGTTGAGCACACTGGCCAATGACACAGCAATGCTTCCTTTATCTCGGGTGACTGAAGAAGTTTGGCATGGGCCAAAGATCCTACAGGCCACCTTCTGACCGAACTGCATGGTATGGAAACATTAACACTTAATGCAAGATCTACAGTTGTCAGTTTACTTTCTACACAGCACCACACAACACACATTATTATATTGTGTACACACACACACACACACACACACACACACACACACACACACACACACACACACACACACACACACACACACACACACACACACAATATAGTAAAAGTGAAAGTGAAAATACATTCTCAGGATGGGATACAAATGTTATTCAATCAGGAGAGAGAACTCATGAAGGAAGAAACAAATAGAAGTGAGAGAACAGGAACACTATAACACTATTTAAGCCGATACATTTCTATTCACATTTGTTCACTATTTTGGGGGCGGCAGTGGCTCAAGGGTAAAGCCCATGATACACGTAGCAATTATTTAATCAATATCAACCAGCAACGACCAGAGGCGTCAATTGGGTATGGCCTTTGGCAACGTCATTGGATTAATCTTTTTGTGCCTTCACGCGCGTGCAAGACACCAGTCATGTTGCCATACCTTATCAACAGGCATGAAGTTATTTTAGGAAGTACATTTAATTTTTTCCCCTTTAGCCAGCATACCCAATTGACGCTTCTGGTCGTTGCTGGTTGATATTGATGAAAAGATTGCTGCGTGTATATAGGCACTATGGTGTATAAATGCACCATTTACCATTTATTTGTACTGTCTCCTCAGTGGATGAAATTGGCATTTGGCAACACACCTGAACATGCATTTTCTGTTTATTTAAGAGCTGGAGAGACAGGGTCACAGGGAGACTCCTGATGAATAAACTATAGCAACAATAACTCTCAGAAAGACTTTACCTTTTAAACAAAATCACTTTACACTACATTTAACAAGAATGACTTAATGAAATAATTATAAAAAAACAATATGCAGTTTCTAATCGCCAAAGTCGGCCAGGGAAACATAATGCAAAGATTAATGTGAAAATAAAGTGCTCTTCTGGGGCCAGGAGATTTTTTATACTGTTGGTGACACTGGCCATCTGCCTCCAATCCCCTAATTGTTTCTACCACCAGCCAGGAACCATGTGACAAGGCAAACACATGACCCTTATAGGGCCATCACAAATATTGCTACTATTGTTATGTTGTCACTATTTTGTCTTGTTGCTGCAATGTCTTGTTTACTTCTTGAATATCACAGTTCATACATACAGTACAGAGTCAGACACACATTGGTACTGGAAGGATCAAATACTGTACAGACACAAATCTAGCCTCGCGTTATTCAAATATTTCACGGCTCACAAGTCATGAGGAACCAACCAGGGGCCCAGTATGCAAATGTAGAGCAGGCGTATCACCCTTTCCTACTCTGATTGGTTGTAGGTTTGAATCTTTTGTAACTGCCCCCTGAAGATGGATTGTTGGATGTACCAACCAGGGCCCAGTATGCAAACGTGGGGCGGGTGCATCACCTTTGCGCTACTCTGATTGGTTGTCTAACCAATAGAATCTAGTAGTTTGAATATTTTTGTAACCGCCCCTTGGGGGGAAAAATAACACTGAGAAGAACCAGACTAATATCCATGCAGTGATATTGTCTGGCTATGCAAGGCTATAATCCACAGTGAGACATGCAATTAACAGTACTTGATTTACTGAAATATTTACCAAATGTAATGTATACAGTATACTTCAATCGCATGAAGGTGTTGATATGATCTTCAAGCTAATCAGTTCTTTTCGACAGGTGATGCTCTTCTATGGAATATAAATTAAGCCTTACTGTAGTATACTCATTGGATCATATAAAGCATGTTAGATACCAACAGTAGAGCTGCATGTCTATGTTCTGAATGGCTGTAAGGTGTTTTATTATAACAACAACAGTGGCCACAGGGTTATTGTTTTAATTACTGTGATCATTGTTATGACAGTGATGCGGCCATACAGCATCTGCAGCACAGAGGTAATGACAGTGAACATCCTTGCAATGTAATCAGAAAGAATGCCCTAGAGAGCATCGTGGCTTATTTTAAACACAACCATTTTATTCAACGCAGTTCAGAAAGACTTCTTGTTATTTGTCTTTTAATATTGTCATGAATAAAAAGAAACTAAACAAAAGTAAGGGTACAGGTATGTTTGAGAACAACCAGTACACAAACAAAATGATATTAAACATCATCAGCAGATGTGTTGGAGCCTGACACAAAATAATATATTTTATTCTTTTTGATATTATTATTAGGCTACTGTTGTTGTTTGTTGTTGTTAATTTTGTCTTCTTCTTTTGTTCTTTCTTTGCGACTTAGTACTGGCTTACACAACTTTAAAATGCCTCCATTACTCAAAATGCAGTACATAAACATGATGTAAACAATGTGGTAGAATTTCTATAGCTATGGCCAAACAGTGTGTCACAACTAAATGTGTTGTCGAGTCATTTCTGAGGCCTGTCAATCAGCACACTGAGTTCTGGTTTGACTCAATAGGCATATTATTCTGTAGGATTTAATTCATTAATTTCACCCATTATTAATTTAATTCTGAATTCTTTCACTTCATTATCTCCGCCAGGGCAGACGGTGAAAGGCTGGATGGTGGCAGGCCAGAGACCATGTTTTTGCCCCTGTCCGTCAGTGTGTCCGTCCGTCAGTCAGTGTGTCTGTGAGCAGCTCATCTCTAGCAACATTGAACAAATCTCTGTGAAACTTAGCAAGCACACTCCCTGTGTATAGACCAAGGAAGCCTTGGCACCAAATGTTTCAAAACGGCCTCATGGTGGTGCTATAACAGGGCCCTTCACATTTATTTTACTGTCCAAAACTTGCACAAATACATACTATATTATGTTGTGGTCATGTCATCAAGATATATCAGTCAGACCTTTCAAATTTCATTCCAATTGATGATGACTGCCTTTCAAAATGTGCATTCCCTGGGTAGGTAACCCAGCCTGGCTGAGACCTGCGGTCTGAGGAACTAGTTTAGTTCTATTTTGCCCCCCTCAATGTTCAATTGATTCTGTTGTAGTTGGACTTTGAATTCACTGAATAAGGAGGACTGTGTTGAATTTTCAATGGACACATGTCTGTTTCTGCCTGTGTACTGCTGTCGCACTAAAATCAACTGTAGTGTACTTATAATCATATTATCAGCATGTCCCATGACCAGGCTGATAAGTAGTGGTGTAAAGTAACTAAGTACATTTACTTAAGTACAATATTGAGACGTTTGTATTTCCAATACTTTTACTTCTACTCCACTACATCTTGGGTCCAAATATTGTTACTTTTACTTTTAATTATTTGACAGCTTTAGTTACTAGTTTGCAGATTTTTCCATTATTAACACAAAACATACATTAACCACTTCAGCCCTATATATATTTCGTCCATTCTATTTGCTCACATTGTGAGCTTGTAGATCTGCTATTTATTTTCTAAAGATGATGATGATGATATACCGGTATTTGAAAACTTGTGAAATGGGACATTGTGCATAATGAGTACTTTTACCTTTGTATTTGAGTAGGCCTACGTTTTGAACCCGTACTTTTGGAATTCTGGACTAAAAGTACTCAAAAGTAAAACATTTGAGTACTTTTTCCACCACTGCTGATAAGGACTCATCAACAGAGTGAAGTTGATGATGCTAGAGGCAAAACACATGACTCCTTATTAGGATTTGTAGCAGCCGTGACAGTGTGGCTGATATCCTCGCTGCCGGGCAGATTATTTTTTTTTTTTTTCATAAATTAATGTGATTGGTCATTCGCCCCATTTTATACTTTGTTGTACTACAGTGTTACGCAGAGGTATTATGTTTAATCCATTTAAACTGAAGCAATTTCAGACTATCTTCTAACATACTGTTGTTGTCGGGTGGAAACCTTGTATGTCCAAAACCGTTCCTTGTATTTATCACTTTAAAAAGACGATAGACGATCTACTAGCACATCGTTTTGTGCAATACTTTTGTATGATGAAGTAGGGCTTTAATTTACGAAAAAACATATTTGATACGAGGTTTCTGCCTGATAGTGTCTTACACTCTTCCAGTCAGTTTCAGAAACTTCCACACCCAGGTCACTGGCTCAGATTATTCTTTTGAGTGAGCTACAGTTTGTGTAAAACTGAAACTGGCCTGAACATGATTTATATGTAGCCAAAGCAGGTTTACAAAGGGACTGTTTAAGTGCTGTTAATGTGTAATTTCTAACTTGTCAATATTTGACCAAATATTGTTTTCAAATCAATAAAACTTCATATGTGCGCGCACGCACGCACACACTGATCCTCAATTCCTCATCTACTAACCACATATCCTAGCTCAGTGTACATCTGCGTGCAAAAGCCATGTATATGTGCTTCAGGCAGCATTTTATTTATGCATGCAGTGACCTTCCTCCAGCCAATGTTCTATGGGCAGTCAGGGTGCTGGCTGGGAGAGTGGGTGCTGAGTGAAAGGGCCAGGGTGCTTTGGTGGGCGAGATGGGGTGCTTTGGTGGAAGAGGGGAAGATTATAGAAAAAATCAAATCCAGTTTGAAGTGAGCTGTGCATTTGAGCAGTTCATTTCATTAAGCTTTACCCTGTGTGTGTGTGTGTGTGTGTGTGTGTGTGTGTGTGTGTGTGTGTGTGTGTGTGTGTGTGTGTGTGTGTGTGTGTGTGTGTGTGTGTGTGTGTGTGTGTGTGTGTGTGTGTGTGTGTGTGTGTAGCAGTTCATTTCATTAAGCCAGGGGTTATTCCCAGTAGATTATTGGGTTTAACTTTAACAAACCTACATTTTTAACAAGCATCATAATGGAGAATGGGGCATAAAGTGGGAAAAATTCAATTCTGAGCTCTATGACCCCTCAAGAGTTCAGTTAGAAAGTGTTTCCACATCCGAAATCAAACTGAAACTGAAAGTTACATTTCTTTGTCATAAAATCCACAATTGCTTTGCTTATCTACCCCACTAATGTCATTGCTATTTATTGCTGACAATAAAGTTGAACCTTGAACGTTGACATGCATCCGTGTCGCAGAACTCAGCGCCATCAACCCATTGTTTGGCAGCTATTGAAGAAGAAGTTGCACTTGCTTACACCCTCTCATTTCTCACTCAGCCACCATGCTCCTCCTGAAAGCAGCAACATTGTTGGTTCTCTTTTCCTTCCATGTCTGCTCCCCAGACCGTCTCCCGGTCCGTCGCCCAACCAGTTGGTTCAAACACTGCCGCTCTTCCACTGACCTGCTGAGTGACCTCTCCATCACAGCCCTGGAGGTCCTGCCTGGTGGAGGCTGGGACAACCTGAGGAACCTGGCCATGGGTCGGGTGATGGACTTCAGCTACACCCAGTGCCAGACCACCGAGGACGGCTACTACCTGGTCCCTGACGAGGTGTTTGTCATGCCCCGGAAAGTGACAAATGTTCAAACCTATGCGGAAATCATCAATTCCTGGCAGGAGCACAAAAGTTCCACAGCTGCCTCCATCAATGTGGAGACGTCTTTCGAAGGTTAGTTTTGCATTTTTTTTTCTTTGGCATATATTCTTTTGCATTTTGCATATACGTGTGTTAGCTAGGCAACTGAAATGACCAAAGGCATTTCAACACGTCTTCAACAACTTCTTGTTGATCTGCAGTTTATGCCACCGGAGAGATATAGTAGCAGTTTTTTAGTTTGTTTTTTAGTTTTAGTTTTCTTTTTATTATAGGCTATTTGTAAGGGCCAAGATTAAAAAAAGTCTGAAAGATTATGCAAGTTAGCATAGTAAACCACCAATTTCCGTAATCCAGGAGGATTCCGAAAGATCTTTCGTGAAACAAATGAAATGCTTTCCGGAAGAGGGCAACCACTTGGGTTTACGAGGCTACCAAGGCTTACGTATGAAATACAACAAAATGGATCTGTCACATTTAGCGCCACCTTCAGGACAATTATTTTAAACACATTTTTGGACACTGCTCCTACAGATTTTGCCCTAAAATCATGTAAAGCAGTACACAGTATGTCTAGAGTCATGTCGTCAACATGGATCTGTCCCATTTAGCGCCACCATCAGGCCCATTTTTAGGATGTTTAGTTAGTTTTGTAAACACATAGTTTCAGTTTAATTTTCAGTCAAATAATAATAATAATAAAATATTTTGTGCTATAGTTCTAGGTTTTGTTATTCCATTAATGTTTGCTAATAATAATAACCTTGCGTCATACACAGGTTTTAGAGTGGGATTGAATGGAAAGTTCTCTGCTGAACATCAAAGGGTGAAAACCAACCAAGTCAAAGACCACTCTGCCACAAGCAGAGTACAAGTGAGTTCATTAGTGAGTCCATTTTTTTAAATGGCATCATGAAATGGAAATGATGTACTCATTAATAGCATTTTCCCTTTCTCCCATGTTTCATTTTCCTAGATACGGAACAACATGTACACAGTTAAAACTTATCCCGATTTCACTCTGGATCCCCACTTTGTTCGACAAGTAGAGAACGTTGCAGACGCCATTGCAAATAACCAACTCAGACAAGCCACTTATCTGTCAGAGAAGATCGTGGCCGACTATGGAACCCACGTGGTAACTAGTGTTGATGCTGGTGCTAGCTTAGTTAAAGAGGACTACATCAAGTCGTCATATGTCTCAAGCAGTGACCTTGAAATGACTTCTGTCAAAGCGGCAGCTGGCTTTAGGTTTTCTCTATTGTTTTCAATTAATGTAGATATTGGCTTCAAACATGACTCGTCAGAGCAGAGCAATTATGACAATAGCATCACCTCTTCCTTCATCGAGGGCCACGGAGGGGCGGCATAGCTCAGGGGTAGAGAAACTGGTATTAGAGCACGAAGGGTATAAATCCCGAAGGGTTCCCAGTTCGAATCCGGGCTCCCCCTGAGTTAATGTCGAAGGGTCCTTGGGCAAGACTCTGAACCCCTAATTGCCTCCGGTGAGTAGGTTGGTGCCTTGCATGGCTTCCTCTGCCACCGGTGTATGAATGTGTGTGTGAATGGGTGAATGTAATGCACAATCTATGTAAAGCGCTTTGGATTAAAAGCGCTATATAAATGCACCATTTACCATTTTATTTACCACGGAGGTGCACCTTTCTACCCTAACATGAGTCTTGACAAATGGCAAGAGAGCACCAGAAACAACCTTGTTGCTATTGACCGGTCTGGGCTGCCATTACACTATGTCATAAACACCAACACATTTCCCGATCTGCCAGAGCCCACCGTTAACAAGGTGGCTCTCTCTCTGCAACAGGCCATAACGCGCTACTATACAGTCAACGCCCACCCTGGCTGTGTCCAAGTCGACTCGCCAAACTTTAACTTTCAGGCTAACGTCGATGACAATTCTTGTGCAGGGGCCGCCACAAACCTCAGTTTTGGTGGAGTCTACCAGACTTGTGAGGGACCGCCTGATCTCTGCAATAAACTGGCTCAGACAAACATGCAAACAGGGGGATACTCTTGCCGCCCACCCTACGAGCCAATGTTATTACGCACTGAGACGAAAATGGAAAGCAATTCTGAATTGCATTGTGAACAGGTTGAGTATTCGTATACCTGTTGGCTTTTTTTCACATGCCATGATTATAAAACAGAATGTTGGTATCGTCAATATGTCACCACGGCTCAAGTCCATATATACTGGTGCTACTCCAGTGGTCCTACAGTGAACCAAGGGCTTCTGTTTGGAGGTCTCTATGGTAACTCCCTTGAGAATCCTATCACCAAAGGAAGGAGCTGTCCTCAATTCTTCACCTCAATTCAATTCCTGCCTAATGATTTAATGATCTGTTTGAGTGATGATTATGAACTTGGTGGCCAAAACGCAGTGCCCTTTGGAGGCTTTTTCAGCTGTGAATCAACCAACCCCTTGGCAGGAAGTCAAAAACGCTGTCCTCCGCAGTTCAGCCAGCATCAAGCTGCAGTCAGTGACGGCTGTGAGATTCTCTACTGCGTCAAGTCAGGACTGTACAGAGGTAATTATTCTCTGCCAATCCGTCTACCTCCTTTCACTAGACCTCCAACGATGAGCTTGCTGCAAAACAACACGATCACAGTGATGGCAGAAGGGAACAAGACCTGGATCAAACTCGGTTCATCCAAATCATGGATAAGCACTGAAAGACAAGGCGTTGAGGACGTGATCAAGATGTATGCCCCAGATTCTGCGGATGCACGTGGGGTGAAGGCAGGTATAGGGCTGGGGGTCATTGCTTTAGTCAGCTTCATAATTGCAGGTGTGGTTCTCACGGTAAGATGGAAGAAGGGATTGCCATTGTGTAAAAAAGGCAACCGCAGGGAGGGGGAGTATACTCCATTGATTGAGAGCAACAATTAACTCTGGCACTGAGGATTTTACGGTGTAAGGAAGGTGTACTATTAACTTGAATTTATTTTTATTCACAAAACAATCCGAATCATTTCTGTTCAAGATCATACAGTGAACTTTATTATTTTTGATGATGTAAGTCGTGTATGAATGATTCACGCTTTTTTTAATTGTTCATGCCATCATAAATATGCAATAGAAAAAAATCCTTGGGGGTTTGTGTCCTTCCTACGTGAAAGCCCTATGAGCCGGGGTAAGCAAGTAAAAGAAGTTATTATCAGTGGCGTACAACAAAATTTGAGGGCCAAGATGTAGGCCCGGACAAAGTCAGATGTTGGAGCTTACAGGAGCTCCTTCCAGGCGCACCGCTCAACAATGTACAGTAGTAGCCTACGTCTCACTAAATTGTAGGATAGTAGGGTGATTGAAGTACTAAAGTAGACTTTGTCTATTAGGGAGGCAGTAGCACATATGGTATACGTTAACAGTAGGCTATAGGTCAGAATCAATAACAAACTTCTTTGCTTCAAGACCCCATTTACCTGATTTCTAAAGCCAGTTCACGAATAAAAGATAAACCAACTTTTGAAAGAATAATCTGTTCCTATGTTTTGTTTTCTGCTCCTGATTCTTCTGAATTATTACCCCTGTCCTGAGCAGATTTATTTTAAACTGTGACCATAGCATTTAGTAAAAAAAACACCAGTTTTTACAGTACAGTATGTACGTTCAAAATAAAACAGCATAGAACAGCAAATACATATTGCTTTCTATTCAATAACAGTTGTACAGTACAACCATTATTGGCGGACACGCTGGGAGATGGACGGAGGACGGACGGACAGACAGACAGACGGACAGGGTGCAAAAGTCTCTGCCAAGCCTTTGGCGTGGCGGAGACAACACGTCTATGGATGTTACACAGGAAAAGTGTAGTGGTGTCTTGAGAAGTGGGCAAAATCTGTGCTGTTTTTTACAGCATGTAGCAGGGGCGTCAATTGGGTATGGCAGGGGTATGCAGCTGCCATACCCTGGGTCCAGGGGGAGAATAAAAGTTACTTTTAAATATAAATCCATGAATGTCTTTTTGTCTATCTGTGCTGGTTATTATGTTGTTAAATTACAGTAAAATAACTACAAATGCAAAATTTAACAAAATGGTCACTTTAACAAGGTATTGTGGCACGTTTACTAACATGCCAAGTTTAGCTGCACTTGAACAACCATTCCAGGCTGCCATATCCAGCCCAAGAAACCGTAGAAACGGAGGGAAAATAGAATGTAAATTCTTAAAATAAATGTGTCATGCCTGTTGCTAAGGTATGGCAATATGACTGGTGTCTTGCACACGTGCGAAGGCGCGCGTGCAAGACACCAGTCATATTGCCATACCTTAGCTTTTTCTGAACTGACGCCACTGGCATGTAGGAGGCAGAGCTGTCTCGAAGAGGGTCTGTGTGTTTGTCTGTGTTACATATGCAATATGTGAATATAGTTATCAGTTCACTTGTGAGACAGTTATCATAGAATGCGGTGCTGTCTGACGCAATAGTGGGAAGGGAACTGACTATGTTTCTATCAGCAGCAGGGCTCAGAAGTTTAAATGGCTAATTCTAGTGCATGCCCAAAAAGAATAAAAAAAGAGGACTCAGCATACCATATATGATTTACAATATCTGTCCTGCCTAACGGTTTTGCTTGTCAAACTTGACAAAAGCCACTGCACTTTAGCCAGTAAATGTCAAACAAAAGCAGATCCCTTGTACCTGTCCTGAACACATGGGGTCTTTACTTTACGAAGAACCCTTTGGACATTATACTTCAACTACTTTATGAGTAGAGTGCAGCTAAGGACACGAACCCGCTACTACCCACAAAGCACAAGTGAACTTTGTGATCAGATTATTTCAATGTCATCTGGTAGAATAATATTCTCCAGTCAGTGTCAGTGCACTGTTTGTAGTTTGACTATTATTAGTCCTCATACACCCGTATTTTGACAGAGAAACACTCAATGGTTCTTCCTTACACTTACAGCATCTACTTGACTAAGCCTTTCATCCATCAAGCTCACAAATCTATGTTTCTTATACCCCCTCGCAGCCACACCCCAGCGCCCTATCGCCCATTAACTACACCAAATCGTATCCTTCACAGTAATGGGGCAGAGGGTTTGCTGGAACTCTTTGCAAGATCCCACTCTTTCCTTTTCCGCAGAAGATAGTTTTCATTATCTCAGCACCCGAGGACTGCCGTTTCATTATCTTTAGCTCACGGTTTCAATGTTTGCAGTCTAACTTGGGCTAAATATGGAGATGATTACTGAGGGGTGCCTGCCTCTGGTCATGGCAGCAAGAAAGTGGTTCTGGAACAATCAAATTATACAAATCATATCATACGTCTTGGGACCAGGCCTTTTGTCTGCAGTAACACTCCTGCATTCTGTGGCAGGTAGCTATTTGTTACATATATTTGGGTGCCTTGCACAGGATTAGATACTGTACATCGTCACTGTTGGGCACAACGCTCGTATCTCCAAGTTTTAAATTTGTTTTTATCGTAAATTATAGCCCAAGACTAGTAAAAACAGACAATCTACAAGCACACAACGCCTAGCAGACTAAGTACAGAGTGAAAGGTCAAGTTTATTAAGCATTGAGGGTTCAAGTGGTTAAATATCTGTCAAGCAATGAAACTATATGGAGTCTATGAAAAGGTTGAGGGGTCCCTGCTTCATCTCTCTCTCGACTAAGGGGTCCTTGGCCTGAACACGTTGAAGACCCCTGATTTACATCATAATGACCCTTGAATCACTTCACGAGAGAGACACTATCACCCTCATACTTTACTTGTCTCCAGGGCATTTCAGATGCATACAGTATGGTCTTCAAGTTCGAGTCGTTGAAAGAATTAAAGTAGACATAATCATATTTTTATATAATTCACTTTTATAACAATTACAGTAATGTGTTCTTTATTCATATGACATGGTTCCTCTTGTCCTATTACCTTTTTTCAGCTAAATAATGTTATAGTCCTACAGGTTTGTCTAAAAAAAATATATATTGTGGAAAAGTATTTCTTTTCTGTAAAAAATGTACTTTCCTATATTCCAGATACATTGCGCAATGCGCATGCAGTGAAATATTCAAAGCCTTTTATTGTTTTAGCAGATCTACAAGCTCGCAGCGTGAGCTTGTATATCTTCTATTTTTCAATAGCTAAAGTATAAAATAATTAAGGCCCCTCCACCTTGGGCCCTAGTACTCAGTCCCACTCCCCCCCCCCCCCCCTTGTGACGCCCCTGGTTCCTCCTAATCTACAGTATTTCAGCCAATCACCTGGGAGGATGCCTCAGGGAAGGAATGTGATTGGTCGGAAGAGTCTGGTCACCTTGTGGCATCAAGTCTCAAAAGTCTTTAGCAAATTAATGTGACTCTCTCTCTCTCTCTCTCTCTCTCACACACACACACACACACACACACACACACACACACACACACACACACACACACACACACACACACACACACACACACACACACACACACACACACACACACACACACACACAGAGAGAGAGAGAGAGAGAGAGAGTGCAAATTAACTGCCTGGTGTCTTGTGTT
>NC_137829.1:35000238-35020238 GCF_963921795.1 Nannobrachium achirus
AAGCTGTAGACTTAGCCTTGAGTGCTGTTTGGCCACATTCTGCTAAGTGTCCGTCTGACATCTACGTAGGACTTGAGTGAGAGACAGTTTGTTAACATTTGGTCTACTGGTGATATTCAGCTGGGGGAGGTGTTATTATAAAGAGACATAACTGAAGTGTGCGTGTGCGCGCGCGCGCGCGTGTGTGTGTGTGTGTGTGTGTGTGTGTGTGTGTGTGTGTGTGTGTGTGTGTGTGTGTGTGTGCGTGTGTGTGTGTGTGTGTGTGTGTGTGTGTGTGTGTGTGTGTGTGTTGCATGCGCGCTATTACTTTAACTTACTGTTTTCATAAGCAATATACTGTAGCTGCAGAGGCAAATCAAGGCAAGGTTTTTGTAGTTTTTGTGTAGCACATTTAATTCAAATTCAAGTTATAGTGACTTACATAGTCACCATGAAAAGCATGGGTGGAAAAAGTACAGTTTTTTTTTTACTTAAAGGAGTAGTTCACCACTTTTCAACCTGTCTTCATATAATAGGTCCTCACAAATGTTCATGATCAAATATCACAATTTTTTTCTACTCAGTCCAAGTCTCCTAGGAGAGCTGTGGGAAGTTCAGAATCCATCGTCTTGTGACATCATCATTTTCCCAAAAAAACCCAAAAAAAAACAATATTTTTGAAAAAAATATTTCGATTTTTATTATCGCGAGAACAATGCAGGCTTCCACTTTAAAATTGCAAAAAATTGCAATCGATGATGTCACAAGACGATGGGTTTCTGACCTGCCCACAGCCCTCCTCTGAGAAAAAAAAAAAAAGGACCAATTATATGAACATAGGTTGAAAAGTGGTGGAGTGCCCCTTTAAGTAAAAGTATCAATACTGCAAAGGATTTCATTTCTGGATTTCAAAATTGACTTGAGTAAAAGTACAAAATATTGGTATCAAAATGTCCCAAAAGCAGATCTACAAGGCAAGCTCACAATGCATCAACTCGCGACGCATTGTGAGCAGTGCTGTCCATGGTTCTGAATTCCACATTTGTGGTCTGATTGTCAGTAGGTGGCTGCAGTGACAATACCAGAAACCAATAAGTATGCAATCGTCAACAACACATGTAAGGAAGGCTTAGCTTTCTCTATACTACCCATTACCAATGCCTCCCTGCTTGGCATTCAGCATCAAGGGTTGGATTGGGAGTAAGTCCCAGCGACATACTAGCGTCATATCCAGGGGGTGTGCTTGTACAGTACATCAAGCTGCCTCTCACTAAGGAAACTGGAGATAGGCTCCTGACCTATGGGTCACATAGCTCGGGGACCATTTGTTCCCAAGGCTACTTATCACTACGTACTTAGCCTTCTCTATAGCCTACATCAGGCTACCCACTGCCCAACTGACAGGCAGAGAGACAGAAAGAGATGGAGGTGTAATACATTTACTGACCAGATCGAGCTCTTTTTTGTACAATTTATGAAAGAGGGGGATGAGCTCTTGCGTCTTTGTCCCCCTCTTGCATCTCTCGCTTCCGATTCTGTCTGTCAATTCTGCTATAATGGGAAAAAATTGAATTAATAGCAAAAGTCCAGTTTTGAACCACAAAAGGCAAGCAAGCTAAAGAAAACAACAAATTAATCAACCTAAGTGGCGTCCATCTGGGTCACCACCACCTGATAAAATGTCGATGTATTTTAAGTACAAGTGGTGCTATTTCTCACCAGATGCTACAGCAGAGAGACAAAGCCAGTGAGATCAGCGCGAGAACAAGATGTGTGATGGAAATTACATTAGAGAGGGTGAAAGTGAGAGAGAGCTAGAGAGAGAGAGAGAGAGAGAGAGAGAGAGAGAGAGAGAGAGAGACACTCAGATGTGGATTGAGAGAGAAAGCGAAAGAGGGAGGGAGGGAGCAAATACTTGGAGCTATTTATCACTCCCATGTGTTGTCTGTGCTCAGTGCCTCGAACACAGTTTTGAGTGTCTTCTAACCTGACAAGCAGCCCGTTGTACTGAGGGACCATTTTCAGAGGGCCAATGTTCTGAGATGCTGAAAGACAAAAGTAAATAAAACAAAAAGCACCCATACCCTTGCTGTCCAAGCAGATTGGAGTCAAGGCACTGTTATGGGTCGTGTCAAAATAACTGAGGGGGAAAACAGGCCCTTAAAACTTAAGGGCATGTTCAAATGTGTAATTCTTTTCGCAAAGCACTGCTTCTTCAAGGCCATCGCACAAAAGTAGTGAAAACAGCAGATCTACAAGCACACAACGCCTCGGGCGTTGTGTGCTTGTAGATCGGCTGTTTTCACTAGTTTAAATCATTTTAAAAAGGATAAACACAAAACAAACGGTTTTGGACATACAAGGTTTCCACCCGACAACGACGATATATTATGTCTGTCTTTTTTTTCCTGCAAGGAAGACACTTGACAATCATCTTACTGAAACAGATCGAAGGAAAGGTGGGAGGGAGACATCATAGGGTAACATTCTTCCAGATATATTCTGGAATTAGTCTGCTGTGGAATAAAGTGTTTGTTTAGTTAGTTTATAGTTGCTGGTGCTGTTAGAAGAGATGTCACACAAATCCTAGAGATTGAGATCTGAACCTTATTCAATGGGAGCTGACCTAAGGTATGTCTATGTCACAGGTGAGGTGAATGTTGCTGAGCAACGGTGCAGCACTAGGCTGCATGGGATCTTGGCATGTACATTAGCTATAGTTTCTAATAATGTGTCTTATAGTGAGCCACTTGATAAACAATCCTCTGCCAGAGCCAGTGTCGGGCACTGATTTCGATGCCCAGGGCAACCGTCAGCTAAATATAGACGAACATCACTGACAGACTCACATTAGCATCACAGATGCACACATGCACACATGCTGATGGTGACCATGCATATATGCAAGCACGTGCACTCTGTCAGACATAATCACACAGCGAATGATGAAGGCGTCATTGATGCATCACGCATAAGGTAGTACACACAGTGTACAGGACAACAGTCTAAGAATGCGGTATCATTTGTCATTCCTTCTTCATGTTGGTTTTGTATTCATAATAGTTCAGAAAAGGCATCAATCAATAAAGAAATCAGGCTGACAGTTGTAGTTTTCTTTTCTTTTCTTTTTCAAACCTCCAACAAGCAGGCTAATCACCAACATGTATAATGACTTCCCACCAGGAAAACGTATGGGGGTTGGGGTGACACTGTGGGGACTCTGGTTTCCTCTGTGCAATAGAGAGAGAGAGAGAGAGAGAGAGAGAGAGACAGACAGACAGACAGACAGACAGACAGACAGACAGACAGACAGACAGACAGACAGACAGACAGACAGACACTAGACAGACAGACAGTGTAATGTGTGCGTGCGTGCGTGCGTAGTTTATCTGGGAGGAATCCAGAGGCGCTTTGTTAACCGCTAGCTTAGACTGCCGAGGCAACGGAGTGTGTGTGTGTGTGTGTGTGTGTGTGGGGGGGGGGGGGGGGACTTTAAACCCCGGATCTGCGGAGATAAGGATTAAGTAACTGATCCCGACAACAGAAGGAAAGTCGCGGCTCAGTGTTTTTCAGCAACAGCCAAGCAACCTCAAAGTATTGGCCCAAAATAGATGGACAAATCTCACAGAAATCAAACGTGAATAAAGGGAATGATGTTCACGTTTTCCCCTTTGGCCTTCCCTGCTTATATTGTTGTTAAGCGCACTAGTGTTGTGAGGTCAGCCAAATGTGATGAAATGGGGTCAATAGCAGAATGTTTGAGCGGTATGTTTGCCTGTTTTGAAGTCTAACAGTTAAGTAAAGGGCAACTGTCCACGTGTGCTGTGCTCAACCTAATTCAAACACTGTAACAACAACAACCATATTCAAACACAAGTATTAAATAAAATAGGATTTAGGCCTACAGTGCATGGTGAAATCAGGACTAGGGTTGAGCAGGCGCAGTGGCGGCTCCAGGGAATAATCAGCAGGGGGCCTTCAATTTTCCAAAGGGGGCACTTTATTTTTCAACACACCCCTATATATAGCAAACTGATTTCTTTGGCGTTTTGAACCAAACTAGTAATTTCCATTAATTTACACGTGTTCTCACTGAAAAGATTTGAATTTCCCTTGCCGCATGCACAACAACACAGGAATAAACATCAAAACAAAACCAACTCTGTGCAGTGCCAGTGTACCTTTTATTATTGCATTTTCATTAAACTATTAATGAATGTGAAAATGTATATTTACAATAATCACAGAACATAAGAACATAATATAATTAACACCTGTAAAACATCTTTAAATAATGGTGGGGTAGGGTAGTACTGGCCAATCTGGACTAGGGGTGCACAAAGTCTAATCTGGGTGGGCATTGCCCCCCAATGCCCCCCTGTGGAGCCGCCTGCCAGGGCCATGCAGCCCGTTCAGTTCGGTGGGCGAACACTCTGGGCGAACAGACAGCTCCTGGGCGAACGGACAGCACCTAAACACTGGGCGAATGGGAAAAAGGGCGAACGGACTGGTTACCATGCAGAGAGTACTGAAGGGGCATGCAGGTGCTCAAACCTCACAAAAGGGCACTTCTGACTGTACGCGTGCCGATTTTTGGGATGGTCTTTTTGTGGGGGTCCCTCGTGCCATTTCACTCCAGAAATGTATAGCCCACAGTGAACTTATAGTATGCTTGCTGCGTGTCATAAATAATGTAAAGTTGTTTGCACCTGCAAGGTGGGAGGGCACTTGACATCTCTGCATGATGGCAGCCAGCTCATTTAAATTATAAACACAAATTATAATTATTATAGTGAAATAATAATTATTTTGTCAAATGTTCATCTTGCCATGGATGTTGGGCAGGCCATATACAAAAAAGGCACTCTGAGGCAAAAGGGCATTCAGTGCCCTTTTGCAACCTATAATACCCAATTAAAGGCCCCCCTTGCATGTGCCTGTTTTGTTTGAGCATGACATTAGAGCTATAGGCAGGCACATTTAGATCTGTATAAGGCAAACCTTCTGTTACTCACCTTAGTAGCCTTTAGTATTTTCTAGGCCTTTGAATATTTACTTTCCTGGTTGTCCACTGCGTCTTATCATAGACTAAAATACATGCTCCTTGAACAGAACACAAAGACAACCCTATAGCGTCTATTGCTATATAATTCAATGAATCTGATTTACATACATTTATTTAGGCTATTTTTTGTGTGCAAAACTTGAAATACTAGATGTTTCAGAGAGGGGATTTGTTTGCTATACATGGGCTAATAGCTCAATACCAGTTCTCCTATGATATTGTTCACAGGTCCTTGTAGAGGGAACTAATGCTGCGATGACAATTTGCTCACTGCAGACTCATTCCCCCAGGAAATCTCTACCCCTCACACACTTTTCACAATCTTTTGTTCTATAGGACCTACACGCAGGCCTACTGTATTTTGCCATTTGGGGTGGCTATATATGTACATGTTGAAAACCGAACATTGTGTCCTCCATTTTGTTTTGCTCATTTCACCAGGTAGGTTCCCCTGAACCGTGAATCCATAATTTTGTTGAACCTCTTCCGTACCCAAAGAAACAATTTGCATTAATTGACATGTCGTTGTCCCCCCCCCCCCGGACACACACACACACACACACACACACACACACACACACACACACACACACACACACACACACACTACATCACTGAGCGGATGGATGAAGGAAGGAAATCTCACTGCGAAAGAAATTCAACAGAGGTTTAAGTGTCAGTATAATGCTTGCTGATCCTCTCCCCTGGGTTCCATGAGCGGGGAGGGGCGGGGGGTATAATTCATACATAAAGATGGCATGATTATTGTTGCAGTCTTAATCCAAATTGCAACAGGCTTTGCCCCGAACTTGTTAGTAAAAGTCACCAGTGCTCACTTAAAGGGGCCACACCATGCTTTTAAAAATATATATAAATATTGGTCCATAATGCGGTTTTATACAGCTTTTGGCCTAAACAACCACTCGGATATTGAAATGTCATGTTCCGTCTGTCTATAATTCCAAGCCGTTTCAGATGTACCAAATATTGTTGGCAACGGGGCGCTGTCTTTGGGCAAAAATTAGAACGATACAGAGACGATTAACATGGTACCTTAGCACCATGCTAGTCTTCTCTGTATCGTTCTAATTTTAGCATGGCACCATGCTAATCTTCCCTGTATCGTTCCAATTTTAGCACCACTAAAGTTTAGCACCCCAAAAGTACCGCCCCCTTCTCTTCAGTTGCCAGGAAACTGAAGCGGAACCATTCGGACAGACCCACTCAGAAAATCACAGAAATGAAAACCAAGACCTTAGACTTAGAGTAAATGAATTGTATTTTTTGAGTGGAAAAATACACTGGGAATAATAAAATACATGAAAAAAATAGGAATGTTAGAATTTTATGGTGTGGGCGGCCCCTTTAACCTTGAGAAAAAAGAGAGGGGACAAATGGATACAGATGGACCATTGAGTAACTGTACACATGGAACCAAAAGGGCCCACATGGGTCCATTATACATTCGTAAAATCAGAGTTAAATTAAAACCCGGAATTAGGCTACTGTGTAGTCAGTGTGTACTGTGTAGGTAGGCTACGTCAGAAGCGTCGCTCCCTCAGTTAGTTGCAGACAGACAGAGATCCCTCGAATCCCCCCTCATGCCAACACGAATATCTTCCCTGTCAACTATGTGAAGCGTAGCGGTAGTGGCACATTCAACGCCGCAAGGTGAACACATTTCATTTCTCTCAATATATTTCTCTCTCCCCCCTCTCTAATCCTGGAATTGTGACAAGGCTATTGCTTTTTTTGTTTTGTCCACTCGTCTCTTTGCATTCCGTTGGCTTATTTTTTCCGTGCGCTGACATTAAGCTTCCACCATTACTTCCCAAAGCAAAACGGACTTTTTAGCACTTGCCTCTCGGACTCTCCAGAGGAAGAGGATCGTCGCCTCCGTGGTCGGCGTCGTCATGGTCCTGGCTCTGATCATCGCCATCCCGCTGCTGGTCCAGACCTCCAGGACCGACGCGCACTACGAGATGATGGGCACGTGCCGGATGATCTGCGACCCGTACAACGTCGCCAAGCCGAGCGCCAAGGCTCTGGAGGTCTCCATGCAGGACCTGAGCGCCATCCCGTCCCCGGCGTTCGTCCACCAGGGGACTAGAGGCGAGCCGGGGCGGCCGGGGAAGCCCGGGCCGAGGGGTCCGCCGGGCGAGCCGGGCCCTCCCGGTCCGAGGGGGCCACCGGGAGACAGAGGAGACGCCGGGAGACCCGGTTTGTACGCCGGCGCGACGGCGCAGGGCACGGCGCAGACGGAGACCGGAGGATCAGCCGCGGAGCTCGGCTCCTCCGCGGCGGTCGCGACCAAGATCGCGTTTTACGTGGGCCTCAAAAACCCCCACGAAGGATACGAGGTGCTGAGGTTCGACGACGTCGTCACGAACCTGGGGAACCACTACGACCCGACGACCGGCAAGTTCACCTGCCAAGTGTCTGGGATTTACTATTTCACCTACCATGTGCTGATGCGCGGAGGCGACGGGACCAGCATGTGGGCAGATCTATGCAAAAATGGACAGGTAAATTGTGTTTAATTCTAATAAATAAATACAAATATAAACTGTAACTCGGCGTGATAAAATGTCATGCGTAATCCAGCTTCCCCATTGCGTAATAGACGGTGGCTTCGAGCGCAATTACGCACGAGGAGCCCTCGCTTCTTCTGCATGTCACCATCGGAAGTGGTTTGATCAAATTTTAATCATTTTTGGAGTTCAGTATAGTGTACTGAATAATCTTTGAATCACGGTCAGTTTGTGGGTTGTGGGACGACAACAAACTGAATTGTTCTTGCAAATGCTCAGCACCCCGAAACGCCCATGACAGTCGTTTTCAACCCTTATTTTTTATTATCAAGATTCAGCATTTGAGCCGGCGTGGCCCATTGACCACCATTTGATGAGATATTGCCTCTCAGACCCAAAACTTTATAGAAATATTTTGTTATCGTTGGATAAGATCCCCCCCCCCCCCCCCCCCCCCAATTCCATGTTATATTGATGTGGGATATAGGAGAGGTAACAGTTGGTTAAAAAATTAACCAACATTATTTATTGTAATCTACTCTAATTGTGTAGACTCCTTGTAAATTGACTAACAAAGATCTATGTTTAACAATGATTTAACTATTGAGCGTGTAAAATGAATCCAAATGGAGCCTTTGATTTTCTCTCAATAGTTATTTAATTAGGGTCCATTTGGTTCTACCAACTCTCCATCATTTACAGCTGGGGACCACTAGTGGTCCTCGGACCACTGGTTGAAAACTACTGTACTATGAATTACATCTAAGACAAAGTCGTGTGTGTAGGACTATACTCTCCACAACACCTCGAGTTATTGCGCGCACGACTAGGGCTGTCACGATTATGACATTTTACATGACGATTAACTGTCACTCAAATCATTGATTTAATTGTGTTTTTGTCATTGACATTTACATTTCTGTTTGGCTTTTAGGCTTTGAAGTTGCACATAGATATGACACGTAATCTACAAAGAAATTACTGACATATTTGACAACCTTAAAAAAAGAACATTGATAGTGGAAATATCCGATCTACAAGCTGTGAGCTTGTAGATCTGCTATTTCCACTATTTTTGATTTTTTTTTTTTATATATGAACTCTTTTCAACATGGAAACGATTATGACGATTATGAAAAATAATCACGATTACGTCAAATAATTGCGATTAGACGATTATGTAATAATTCACCCTTTGTCAGCCTTCTGATTGGTCCCTGACTGACCAACCAGCAGGCTCTTTCTGCCTTGTCCCGCCCTGGTTCCGCCTTTTTTATGTTGAATTAGCTAAAACATCATTTTTGGAGAAATAAAAACATTTAAAAACATTCCCACTCTATATTATACTATACTGCACCTGAGAGGCTCCTTTTTACTGAAACCAAGTTTAAAATGAGAACTGAATACACAAAATAACAATAAGAAGCAACTGAATTTCAATGGTAGTGGATGGAGAGAAAGGACTTTTGTCCCACCAAGACACAGCAACAATGGTTGCAAAGAGGGGTGGGACAACGGGCAGGACTTGACAAAGGGTGAATTGTGACAGCCCTACGCACAACATTGATCGGGCTCTCCTCTCTGTTCTGTCACCTGCAGGTGCGCGCCAGCGCGATAGCCCAGGACGCCGACCAGAACTACGACTATGCCAGCAACAGCGTCGTCCTCCACCTGGACTCCGGCGACGAGATCTACGTCAAACTGGACGGCGGCAAGGCGCACGGCGGCAACAACAACAAGTACAGCACCTTCTCCGGTTTCATTTTGTACCCGGACTAATAGGACCCGCCCACCATGGCACTGTTATAACCCAAACCTCCCCCGTCCCAGAACTGGCGCAGAGGTAGAGACTTAAAAAGCGCTGTTCGCCATTAAGACTGACTGACTATCATATTCAAGAACCAAGAGGTTTTATTCTCCACGTCAGTGTTTCTCAAACTTTCAAAATCCTTAACTCTGACAGTGTATTCTATACAAATGGAACCAAGCGAACCTGTTAGGGTACTGTACACTGTCAGAGTTACAGACTTGTATGGGTCAATTTAGACCCCTCTAAAGGAACCCACAGAGTCCCTGGAATCCACTTTGAGAACCACTGCTCCACATACAAGGATGTGCTGTGAAATGTTGGTATATATAGGGAGCGATGGGTTTCTTTGTGTGTTTTTTGGTTTGTCTTAATAGAGCTGAAGGTGCCACTGCCTACACCTACATTATGCCATATATCCCATATACAGAGGACAGCACCATGTGATGTGATGCAACATTTTGCTTTCAACTGTGTCTGTGTCTAACCGAAAATATATACCAAGAGATATATACAGTAGGCCTATATATTCATATAGGCTACTTGTAGGCTATATATGTAAAAAAAAGAAAAAAAAAAAGAAACGATGACAATGATCAACGAACATATAGGCTATTAGGAAATACTTATCGTCCCTCCAGAGTGTTCCGCAAAAAAGGATGTTTCTATATGTTTCTTCGTATCCCGGTATACAGTACGTTGATGAATCATTTCAATAAATTATGTTTTTTAAGTTTGTGTGTATAGCCTACGTCTGTCTCTCGGGCCCCTGAAGCACGAGATTTAAACAACACGTGAACGACATACACTAGGGTCACACGATTTAGAAAGACAGACAGACAGACAGACAGACAGACAGACAGACAGACAGACACATGGGCTTAAAAAGGTCAGACTCTATAGTTTAATCTATGAGTTTCCACCATAAGCCCACTGGCATAACCCACATGCAATTTCATTGCCATTTTTTACGACTTCTGTCTGTCACTGTGCAGACATAAACCTGATATGAAACGGATTTAAGACCAGACCTCTCCTAATGGACTATTCCCAGATTGATCTATATTATCATAGCCTATCTCCTTTTGCCATGCACAATGAGCTGGGTGTTTGTGTGTACTTGCATCTGCATGTGGACTGCGCGGCAGTGTGAGCGTGACTTGACGTGTGTGTGTGTGTGTGTGTGTGTGTGTGTGTGTGTGTGTGCGTGCGCGTGTGCGTGTGCGTGTGCGTGTGCGCGTGCGCGTGCGCGTGTGTGTGTGTGGGGTAGGTTGTAGGCTACAACTGAATCTTGTACGAATTATGAAATATATACAACATACAGTGTGTGTGCATATGTGTCTGCAATCTCGGTATAGATGCCGAGGTTGACTTTGCCGGACCAGACAGGTCTGCATGCATAACTTTATTACGGGCGACATTGATCTATTCATGGCCTGTTAGTTGGCCTATTAAAACAGCATCGGTCTGACTAACTGTCTCGCGTTTTATGAGAGCGTCGCATTAATTGAGTCCCATCAATTAAGTCAACAGCCAAGGGTATCATCATAGCCCATTATGGTGCAGCGTCCGTGCTTAACGGATCACCCTGGTGGCTGCGGCGACACCGACAGCATGTCAAGCACGCATTAAGATCCTTAACGCATGCCCCCTCACATCCCCCGGGTAAACATTTGTTATTCATCAAGCACGTTGTTCTCCAGTCGCAGAACTGCACCTGTCGTTTCATGTGTGCACAGGCGTTTGCTGTTGTTGATGGTAAACACATCAAAGTCTTGATCTTAATCGGGCGTCAGGGACAAACAATATGGGGATAAATATGCCTGTTGTTTGGTCCTGTCCGTGTCCGAAAACAGGAGGGTGATTCTGGCTTTGAAACCTTTTTCTGAGAACTTATGAATGGTCATGATCAGTTTAGAGCAGGGGTCTTCAACGTTTTCAGGCCAAGGACCCCTTAGCAGAGAGAGAGAGATGACGCAGGGACCCCTCACATATTGTCTAAAGGTGTGATGGAGATTCTCATCGATTTCATAGATAGATTCATAGACTTGTTTGAAACACTTACAATCTTAAATAGTCAAACTTGACCTTTCACTCTGCACTTTGTCTGCTCTTTTTTTTATACCTCCAAACCTATTTGCCAAAAATAGATGATCTACAAGCTCCCAACGCCTCGCGCTTGAGAGCTTGTAGATCTGCTATTTTTGGATAAAGCTTTTCAAATAATGATCCTATCACACAAGGATTTGGCGGCCCCCCCTCTAGTAACTCTGAGGACCCCCTAGGGGTCCCGGACCCCCTGTTGAAGACCCCTGGTTTAGAGACTTCAATGCCAAGATCTTTTCCACACCGAAAATGAAAAATAAAACCAGATCTTTACAATTTAAACACAAACACTCACGCTGTTGTTCAGCACCATGGACAGCGGCGGCCCGTCACACGGCCACACTTCAGCACCGAGGACAGAGGCAGGCGCTCCAAACATGTTCCCACCGTCGCCTTAAGGGGGCGCCACATGAGCATGTGTGTGTGTGTGTGTGTGTGTGTGTGTGTGTGTGTGTGTGTGTGTGTGTGTGTGTGTGTGTGTGTGTGTGTGTGTGTGTGTGTGTGTGTGCGTGTCAATGTTGTTTTTGACAGCAAATTTTGATTTAGTTTTAGTCATAGTCTTTTGAATAAAATGTAATTTAGTTTTAGTCATAATTTAGTCACCTGAAAAGTTTTAGTTTTAGTCTAAATTTAGTCGACTAAATATCATATGTTTTTAGTCGACTAAATCTACAGTTGATTTAGTCAACTAAAATGTGTTTTGGCAGGCCTTGATGGCATCGTAATGACTGATTCTACACTTGTTTGTGTGCTGAAAATAGCAGATGTACAAGCTCACAACGTTGTGAGCTTGTAGATCGGCTATTTTCAGCACGCAACACATGAGAGCAACCAAAATGACTCCACTATTAGTCCCTCCCTAACATTTTAGTCTAGTTTTTATTTTGTTTGACGAAATTGTCAATATATTTAGTCTTAGTTTTAGTCATCACAGCTTAGTTTTTATTTCGTTTTTATTTAGTTTTCGTTAGTGAAAAAAAACGCAGTCGACAAACATCTTTCGACGAAATCAACACTGGTGTGTGTGTGTGTGTGTGTGTGTGTGTGTGTGTGTGTGTGTGTGTGTGTGTGTGTGTGTGTGTGTGTGTGTGTGTGTGTGTGTGTGAGTGCGGTGGTGTGTTCTTTCCATAGTGGATGAGTTATGTAAGAACAAGTGCTGCTTTATTTTCCATACAGCTTGCCATTCATGACAAAGCCTCACGTGTGCAGGAGGGCAGGACAAAGCTGACTGAGGTTTATATTACATTTTTGTGGATTCAGCCAAAAGACGAACGAGGAAGTATAACTCAGTAGGCCTATCTATTTTTATGTTTCTATTTGCAGAGAAAGGCTGGAAATGGAGAAGTCATTGGGTAAAGAAGCGAAACGGAAAGACCATAGGCTTTTTTTTTTTTTTTTTTTTTTTGATCACAAGCTATACACACACAATAAAATTGAGAGTATACAAATGGAACCATATTATGGACTCTGGATTTTACAAAGTGGACCTACAGTATTCTATCTATGTCAAACATCACGTTGAGGTTGTACATTTATGGCTAAAACATTATAACCACATAAATATATCGTCGTTGTCGGGTGAAAACCTTGTATGTCCAAAACCGTTGGTTTTGCATTTATCATTTTAAAAAGGATTTAATCTAGTGAAAACAGCCGATCTACAAGCGCTCGTAGATCTGCTGTTTTCATTACTTTTGTGCGACGGCCTTGTATGATGAAGCAGGGCTTTACTTTGCAAAAGAACGTACACATTTGAAACTTGGAGATACGAGGTTTCCACCCGTCAACGACGATATGCTTACTTATTCAACTTATGTGCGTACTAAGTGCTGATAGATACTGTAAAAAGACTGTCTAGCTACATAATTGCGGTGTTATAGTTACTGTTGCTGAACTCAAACATTTCCAGGAGCGGTTACCTCCTTACAGGAGCACCACTCGTACACCATTTTCTTCCCCTTTCCAATCGGCCCCCCTGGGGCCCACGTCCCCCACTTTGAAAATCACTGGTTTAATGAACTACTAGTTTGTTCTGGTGACCCCTATATATGCTCTGACACAGCTGGCTTGTTTTATCTGGCTTCAGGCCCAAAGCCCACACCACACAGCGAAACCCTGAGTGTCAATTTAACTCAGAGTGTACAAATGGAACCAGCTGCTTACGTTTGTACAGTCCGAGTAAAAAACACGTCACTCACAGCAGACTCTGACCTTGGAATTGTGCAATCCCAGCTGAGCTTGTGACAGTAGCTCAACAAACTGATCTTTATATGCAGGGATAGAGCTTTTTTATATTCATTTGTTGAGTCAGGTATTAGAATAATATAATATGAAATACACGTTATATTACATTTGTTTGCTGTAAAAAACTATAACTATTTATTTATATTTCAATCAGCAGATTCAGCACTGAGGTATCGGTGCCCACTGCATTTTTGAAGCGGTGAAAGCCGCTTCCAAGGTCTGGCTTTGTCTGTCCCGTACATGTCTTTCCCATCTGATTGGTCAGTTTTGTCTGTCCCGTACATGTCCCGTGCATGCTTGACCAATTGAGGATTGGTCAAGCTTCACATGCCAATTTGGCCCTCCAGACAAAATCATTCACTCATTCAAAATTCATAAAAATATAGAACTAAAGCACATACTGTAGAAAGTATAGATCTAGAAGACAGAATGTATAGATCTAGAACACAGATTTCATAGCTCTAGAACACATAGAATAGTTATTATGAATCAAGATAACTACAACATTTCAATATTTATTTAGGGGTTGGCTTGATGGATGAATGGATGGATGGATAAACGGAAAGACAGAGAGATGGAAGGATGGACGGACGGATGGACAGACTGATGGACGGACAGACTGGGAATTATCAAGGCAGACGCTTAGATAGATGGATACAACGAGCAGGGGCGTCACAAGGGGGGGAAAAGTGGGACAGAGTTACCAGGGCCCAAGGTGGAGGGGCCTTAATTATTTTATACTTTAGCCATTGAAAAATAGTAGATCTACAAGCTCACACCGTGGCACTTGTAGATCTGCTATTTTTGAAAATGTGTGCAAATCTTTGAATATAATATTATCAAAGAAAAATACATATTATGTATTTTTAAGCAAACTTTTGTAACTAATTTTGCTTCTGGGGGGTCCTCCTTGGAACTAAATATTTTGAGATGGGGGTCCGTGGCCAAATACATATCATTTTGGGGGTCCTTCACTTGAGCACCACTGACAGAAACATAGGGTTTTAAAAAAAAGAAAAAAATATTTTTCAATAGTTAAAGCACAAAATAATGCATAATAAAGCGTTCCGAGTTAAACCCCCTCCCCCTATGAAGAACATTCATGGGGGGGCCGCAGTGAATCCTTGTACCCAGGGCCCAGAATTTGGTGCGACACCCCTGACAATGAGGGGGCTGGAAGGTTAAGCGCATGGCCACAGCAAGTGTTCATCAACCTTTTGACAACAGGCATAGTGAGCAAGTGCATTGTGTGGGTAAAATACCATCTGTCTTTCTGGATCCAGGAGGAAAGTCAAGTGAGGTATGCTCATTCAGGTGGGTGTATCCTCTGGCTTGCAAAAAAAAAAAAAAGAAAGAAAAAAAGTCAAAGCTCCATAATTGCTAAAGGAGGGGAAGTGAACTGAGCCTAAGAGATCAGAGTTTCAATTCCTTTTGACATCAACATGAAACGTGGAATAATTACCTCCGTGCTGCTGCATGGCGCGGTTAGCGCACTAATACATAATAAAGGATCTATAGTAACAAAGCCTTTTGTGCTGGTGAGAGAGAACGACAGCCACACTCCTCCTAACACTCTGTTGCTGGGGAATTGTGGGTGCTGCTGTTCTTTGTGGGAGTTTTTTGGGTTGTTGTTGTTGCCATCAATGTCTTAAAATGTCTTATTATTGTTTGTTTTTTTAGTTTTTTGTTCAAGGTTTCTTTATTATTTTTGCCAGACCCATGAAATGGGTAGGCCTACATAAGCAAATGTCGGTCTGTCCTGTTTTTCTCCATAGATGGTCATGATGATGACATGATGATGACATGCCTACAAAAGGTATGATGTCATAAATGATGATGACACCCAGAGGGTTGGCAGAACCGGGGTCTGGCACAACCAGGTTGACCTGGTCTAGTTTATACACAAAAGCATACACAAAAAAGACGTATTTTACCCCTCCCCCCAACCCACCCTAACCCCAAAGTTCCCGCTCCGAGAGAGCCACAACCCTGGTGTCTTGTACAATAGTTATTATATTTCCCAGCAGCAAATACAACCTTCAGCAAGCAATTACACAATGAGCCTCTTTTACCTCCGGGCCAATCATGCCGCAACTAAGCCAGATTAAAATGTCATATAATTACACGATAACATAATCTTTAAGAGCAACAAACAACGCAGGAATCAAGGCACCCGAAACAAAGGTATGTGAGTGAAGCCTCAATGAAACACTGAGGCAGAAATCTCCCTATCTTGTCTGCAGCTGTCTGCCTTCATCAGACTATGGTTGTTTATTGTCTCCCACCCGTCCACAGTCCTGTCTGCTAAATGAAAGACAACAGGTTTTTATAGCACTCGCACGAGAAAGCAATATATCCCAACGCTTGGCAACCACTGCAGTAAAGATAAAACACTCTATTTGGCGCTCTCCAGCCGCTCTTATTTAGCCTGCTTTCAGGAAAGAAGGGCCAAGGCAAGGCAGGTGTAGCTGTTCTTCTTTATGTGTCTGATTGACACCTGAGCCAGAGGCTCTGACACAGCCGCTCGGTCCCCTCTGTGCCGTTGCTTATAAAACAACAAGACCAGGGACGTGCAGAGAATGTTAGAGAGGCAGGGGCTGGAATTTCCAAAATGGCCTTTTGGTTGAAGCACCAAAAATAGCAGACCTCCAAGCTCACAACGCGTCGCGACGCGACGCGTTGTGAAAACCCCTATGGTGAAACCACACTGAACTAAGCATAACCAAGTCAATTATGGCATGGATTTCTACACAGAGAGGGCAATTCTTTCAACATAAGATGCTGCATTCAAGTTCAGGAGAGTTTGGACAAGGCAATTCTCTTGAATGCTGCCTTCAGGTATGACATGGAAAATGGGCATTTGCATTTCTTTCACCATAATGAAAACTACATTCATGGTGTGTAGAGGGCACTTTTTACAGACGGATAAAAGGGCAGGGTCCCCTTTGATGTCTATGTGTGCACGTGCCTGAACAAGACGCTCTCTGTCACTTCTAAGGAACAAACACGGCGAGGTGGCCGGTGCCAGCGGCAAGCTTTTTGCAGTCGCCTGCTAACTTCTTCTGACAAGAGTCAACAGTCTAAAATAGGTTTTCTGCCATCCCTCGGAAAGGGTGCTGCAGAACTATACGCGAGATGATCACTTATAGGAGTGGAAGCGTTTCACCGTAAAGAAATCCCAGTGTGAACCGAGAGGAGAAACTGAAATCACGCGTCACTCCTCCTCTATTACCGTGGGAGCGTGTGTGCACATGTGTGTGTATGTGTATGCGTGTGCGTGTGTGTGCGTGTGTGTGTGTGTGCGTGTGTGTGCGTGCATGCGTGTGTGTTGTCTCCTCACACTCAGCCAGGGGCGTCACAAGGGGGGGAAAGTGGGACTGAGTTACTAGGGCCCAAGGTGGAGGGGCCTTAATTATTATATACTTTAGATATTGAAAAATAGTAGATCTAAAAGCTTGCAAGCTTTTAGATCTGCTATTTTTTGCAAAGTCGTGAAAATGTGTGCAAATCTTTGAATTATATGTATTTTTTTAAGCGAACATTTGTAACTCAAACTTTGTTTCTGGGGGGGTCCCTGGAACTAAATATTTTGAGATGGGGGTCCGTGGCCAAATACATAGATACCTTTATTATCCCAAGGGGGAAAATTAGTTGCCCAGAGGCAGCACAGCAGTATAAGGTTATTTACAAAGTTACAGAGAAGTATGAAAAAGATAAAAAGAAAAAACAAGAACAGAGTACAGAGTACAGTAAGTACAGTAAGAGCAAGGTACAACAGGAAAGGGAACGAATAATATATATACATAAAGTGTCCTAAAGCACGACTATCAATATAATACAGTGCCCAAATCAAAGTGACCATAACAGTCAATGCTGCAACAAGTATCTCTACATCATATCATTTGGGGGGTCCTTCACATGAAAAATTTTGAGCACCACTGACATAGAAACAGGTTTTTCAAAAAACCTTAGAACGATTTGAAATATTCAAAGACTTGCACACGTTTTTCACGATTTTCAAAAATAGCAGATCTACATATATATCTGCTATTTTTCAATAGTTAAAGCACAAAATAATACGTAATAATGATTGTGTTCCCAGTCTAAATGGGTTAAACCCCCTCCGCCTATGAAGAACATTCATGGGGAATCCTGTACCCAGGGCCCAGAGTTTGGTGCCACACCACTGCACTCAGCAGTGGTTCTCGCCGCTGTTAAACATGGCACACAGTCACAGACAGTTTGCTCAGTGTCATATAGAGAGGATGACTAACCCAAGAGATGAGGTCACAACCAGCAGCCCTCCCCAGAGTCCCACTGCTGTGAGAGGTACTGCAGATGTGATGCCTCGTTTATGCTCCGTCCTACAGCGCTGTCAGTGTCACACACCCATAGGATAGCAGATCTGCAGGCCCTCTCTGTCTGCCTGATTCACTGGGTAGGCCCCTGTGCTGTTTACAGTTGAATTAATAGTTATATGGAATAATGAGATATACTATTATTGGTACCAAAACGTCTGTGGTGGCATTAAGGGCAGCAAAATAAATAACAAAGGTGATTAACTGATTATGTCTCCTGTGCCTTAAAAAGTTGTGCATGTTTTCTTCTTAATGGAGTAGTTCACCACCAAAAGGACTTTTCTTTTTCTTTCTATTGATTGCTCACACCATGGAGACTTGAGTTCAATAATACAGGTTATATATTTTTTACTCCTTTTTGTAGTTGTCGCATTCCTATAAGACAATATATTACAATAAATGTACCCCGGAATCAATGGGGGTAAATTTACTGTAATAAAAATCTCCATGGTAATCAATAGAATTTTTTTCATTTTGGGGGAAAAACTCCTTTAAGTACCTCTTGGATAGTTAAGTGGATAGTTAAGTGCATATAAATGTGGTCACCATCCCCAGTGAAACTGGATCAAATGGCGTTCAGTGGATCAAACGTCCAAACGCTCCATGTTTGTTTTAGAGGAGGGGGTGGCAATCTTTCATAAAGAACATTATAATGAGAGCCAAATGTTTAGAGTCACAGTAATGCTTGCAAGGTCGAATTCAGGATATGACGCTGTGATTGACAGTTTGTCTGAACTGTTGTGATGTTGTAAACTCCAGTACTCCAGCCATCTGGTGCCAAGGTGGTTGCAACCATTTGCACGTGCACTATATATTTCAGTGGTTCTCAACCGTTTCAGGCCGTGACCCCCGAAATAATCATATTTTAACTGGGGACCCCCCCCCCCCCCACCCTGACGAGCACTAAGAGTTGAGGATAACAGGGTTCTATTGTGAAAATAGCAGATCTACAAGCTCAGGCGTTGTGAGCGTGTAGATCGGCAATTTTCACAAGTTCTGCCTCTAATATTTGACAATTTGTCCAATGTTTAATTTGTCATTTTAGAGGTATTAAAAAGTCCTTAAATTGTCACTTTAGAAATGTGTATATGCCCTCTATACACTTGAACATTATGTTGGTCAGGTGTGTTTACTGTTGAGTGAGAAAACAATGTTGCACATTAAGCTAATCATCTGGGGACCCCCCAAAATAATTTGGGGACCCCCCCACAGGTTGAGAACCACTGATCTATTTGACCCAGGTCTGCAGAGAATTCACTTGCTGTGGCCGGTAGCAAACGAGGAGCCTCTCAGCTCATAGCAGAGATGGTGATGTGTATCTTTTGAGGTGTAAATGCTCTTATATTGGAGCACATTCTCAGAATATCCTTATGGCTCTGTAGGGACTTTGAGGGCTTCACCACTTTTCAAACTATTTCATATAATAGGTCCTCACTAATAAAATGAAAAAAAAAAAAAAAAAAAAAAGAATCTACTCTGTCCAAGTCTCTTGGGCTGTGGGAAGTTCAGAAATCCATTGTCTTGTGACATCATCAATGGGGAATCCAAGCTGATAGAAAATGCAGGCTTTCTATTCCTGAAAAGTTCCAATGTTAAAGTGGAAGCCATTGTTCTTGCGATAATAAAAATCTAAAATATTTTTTCAAAAATATAGTTAAAAAAAAAAAAATCTGTCAAACGATGATGTCACAAGACTATGGATTTCTGAACTTCCCACAGCTCTCCTAAGAGACGTGGAACGATTAGCAATTTTATTATGAACATTAGTGAGGACCTATTATGAAGATAGGCTGAAAAGTGCCAAAGTCCTCCTTTAACTGACACTCAGAATTAAAGAAATCCTTGTTGGTACAACATCAGTCCCTTAGGTCCTTGAGCACTTAGTGTCCACAACTGTAAACTAACACCAC